>NW_006399876.1:4993315-5024687 GCF_000299155.1 Elephantulus edwardii
GCTGAGGGCCCTGTGCTGATCCCTCTGTGTTGATGGGGGCCTGCTCTGACCCCTCTGTGTTCACTATGGCTGGTGGACCAAGCTGCAGCCAGTTTCCCTGAGAGCTTTAGCCCCTTTGCATCCAGGCTGGAGACTTTCTCTCCCTGAACCCGGCAGCCCAGCTGGGATGGGAGTCCTCCACTCCCCTGCTTGTCCTTCTCGTCACTTGATATGCCACCTCAGCCACCCCCACCTGTGGTGACCTTCCTGCCTCCCAGCTTCTTGAGGTCCAGGAGGGTCCGGCCTGGTTCCGAGGAGGGGCAGTTGTAGGAGGCACACTCCTGAGGCTGCAGGGCTGAAGAAATACAGCCTGGGGAGTAAACACTTCCAGGAAACGTCTTGCTCATCGGGAGCCGCGAATTGCACACTCAGCGTGACCGTTTACCGAGAAGCTTTGCGTAACAGGGGGATTATATTCCCTTGTGCCGGGACGGATTCTAATCCCTGTCCTGTCATGCATGCACGAAGCGCTCTGGAGTCCACACGGCCTTACAGCCCGGCCCGGAGGAGCCCAGGAGGTTCCCACGTTCAAACAATGGGCCTGGGGAGGAGTCAGCATCCAGCTCTGAGGGAAAGCCCAAAGGTGCGGGGCCCAGGTGACCCAGCAGCTCTCTTGGCCTGGGCCTCAAGTGTACAGGTGGTGGCTTTGGAGGATGTCACTTTAAGCCTTTCTTCTAGAAGCTTCTGCTGTCATTCTCACGGGGCCATCCCTCCAGAGACTGCCAGCCCTGACTTCCGGTTCTTCGGCCAGTCCCTGTAATAATAGCTCCCTCCTGGGACCTGGTGTTTCCATGGATGAGGCGTGGGAATGGCCCACTGCCAGCCAGCCACAGGACCAGCTCAGGTCCAGAGGAGAGGTGGGCAGGGGCTCTGGGGCAGAGCAGGGCTCCCCAGTCCTCACAGCCTTTTCTGGGGAGCCCTGATGGCAGAGTGCTTTGTGTGTCAAGCAGCTAGTTACAAGGTTGACAGTTCAAATCAGGTGCTGCAAACACATGAGCCACTTTACTACCCTCGGGGCAGGGTTGGACCTGACCGGGGTACCTCGAAAGAGAAGTCTGGTGGTCTGTTTCTATGAATATTGCAGCCCCTCCAGGCAGAAATGCTCGGTAACACCAGGTCCCTGAGAGTCAGAAACATCACGGTGGCAGCAGGTTTGGGGCTGGGGGGCAGGATCCTTGCTTCCACAAGGACCAGCCAAGTCTGCAGAGGGTCATCTTCGTTATGCTAACGAAGCAAATCCAGGTAGGAGAGAAGCCCAGTCCCCTCCTGGGTAGAAGGGGCTCGGTGGTGCAGTCCATCGCAGGGTGTGCTGCTAAGAGGCCAGCAGGGAGAGCCGGTGGCCCAGTGGCAAGAAGCCATGCTGCAGTCCCAACGGCACCTGGTTCAAATCCACCAGCTGATCCGTGGGAGAGGGATGGGCAACCTCTGAAAACCCACCAGAGGGTCAGCTGCAGGTTTGTTCCAACTCGACGGTACATAACAACAACAAGAGGTCAGTGGTTTGGAACCCGCAGCCGCTCCTCTGGAGAAAGATGAGCAGTCCTTCTCTCACAAAGACTTTCCGCCTCAGTGACCTGACGGAGGGTCACTGCAAGTTGAAATTGGCTCAAGGACAGTGGGTTTTCTGTGCTGTGAGCGCTGCCATCGGTGGATCCCAGCTCATAGTGTGACCCTGTAGGATGAAGCAGGGCTGTCCCGTGGGGCTTCCAAGGGTGCACGTCTTCACAGAAACAGATCGGTTCACTGGTGGGTTTGAACTGCCAACCTTTTGGTTAGCAGCTGGATGCTTTAGCCACTGAACCACCAGAAGTCCCCTGAGCTCTAAGGAGCTACAGAGACAGAAGACAAGAGCACAGATGGGGGAGACCTCAGGGAAACCTCTGCATGTTGTGTGACGTTTATCCGGAAAGGAAGCTGCTGGAGGGACCAGCGCCTGGAGCAGAACCGTGTTCCTGACAGATGGTCTCTTCCAGGAATCTGGACCTGTGTGGTTCCGAGTGATAAAGGACATAGAGCAATCGAGGAGAAGGGAAGATGTCAGCTACTTCACTCTGCAGATGAACGATAGATGCTGGTGAGAACAGCAGGGAGGGAGACAAAGGGTGTCCTGTGCAGTCAGGAGAACAGACAAGACCGTCCTGGGAGACGATCAGCCAGAAGGCTCCAAAGACGTGAGGCTACTAAGACGTGGTCCTGATGTGGACTTGTTATCAGGGGGATAAGGTCGCTGGATAAGGACATTAAAAAGAGGAAGACTTCCAACGGGATGGGCAAAACAGTGGTTGCAATGCTGGGCTCAGATGGCACCTATTACAAGGACGGCGCAGGAATGGGGATGCTTCGTTCTGTGCGGGTCGTTATTACTGGTAAACACTTCACCAAAGAATAATGGGAGCAGCCGTGTCCACGGGGGGAGAGGAACAGGCGAGGCCTCTGTACTCCCTGAAAAACAAAGCCGGCTTTTAAAACAACGGAGACCCGCTTACTGAAGATACTGGGCTTTCAGGGGTACACGGTATGCCTCAAAGTGGTCAGGGGGAGCGATCCTGGATATCAGGGTCACAGACCCGAACACCTGACCTCATCAGGAAAGCTAGACCATACCAGGGTCAAGGGTCAGCTTCTAGTTCCCCCGAGAGATGACAGCCTGGGCCTTCCCTGGAATGTCTCGTCCCCCCCACTGCTCTCTGCTTGCGTGACCAGGTTTGGATGCGCTGTGGCCCATGTCGATTTGACCGTTTGAGAAAGTCACTGCTTTCCCACCACGAGCAGCCCTGGACATGCTGCTGACGTGGCCACCTGGCATCCTGTGTGTTTTTCTCTGGCGGATCATGTCTCAGTTATCTACTGCTGCGGTGACAGAGACACTACAAATGGACGAGGGGGTGAGCACACACATTTATCATCTCACCCTTTATGGGTGCCAGCTCTGGGCAAAAGCCTTCTCCCTGTCCTCTGGTTCTAGAACTTTCCCAGGATGCTGTCCACTCCCACTCCTTCCTCCTTGGTGGTCTTTGCTTCCCCCACATCCCTCCTTTGCTTGCTTTCTTCCCTTTATCTCTTGAGAGGTGGAAGGCGTTATAAGCCACACGCCAGAGAAACGTCCCTCACGTCTGCTCAGGGCTGTGCATGAGCGAAGGCTGCTACACCCACCCTGCAGCCTTTTACCCCCGCTGACTCTTCAGTTGGTGGGGATCAGTGTATAGGGGCCCCATCACACCACGCTGCTGTCCTCTGAGCGTGCCAGGACAGCGCAGTCCACCCTGACAGACACCCGCCTTACCAGGACGCCTCGGCCTCTCCACAGGAAAGGTCTTGTCTTTTATTGGATGATTTTTATCCCCATCCTCCTTCCAAAGGTGGTGGGGCTCACATCTGGCTCCTGCCACCTGCCCCTCAGGGAAGACTGTGGAGAGGAATGGATGACCAAGACAGGGCAGCAGGGGACAAAGCACCTCCTGGAATCCCTCCTTCCTGGGTTCTCAGTGTGGGGGGACACTAGGATTGCATTGTGCCCCCAAATCTATGTGTCACCTTGGCGAGGCCTTGACTCTCAGAATTACTTAATTATCCTCTGTTTCTTGATCTGATGTAATTACCCCGTGTGTTGTCAATCTCCATTTCTGTGATTTTAAAGCAGGCTGAGGATGTAATTGGCAGGATTTTCTGAGTCAATCCCTTTTGAACTATGCGGATATGTGAGGTGTTGTAGGGCTGATTATGACTCAGCAACGTACGAACAACAGACCTGTCTCTGCCCATCTCTGTCCTGCGCCTTCCTTACCATTTCTGCCACAGTCAAGTCCAAGTCCATCATTACAGCCTGTCAGTCCAGCACCTTGGGGGTCATCCTCACCTTCTCTGACCCTCCACCTCTCCCAATAGTTTTGGAACACAGCCAAAGCTGAGCACCAGGACTTGGGCTGGGAGTTCTCAGATGCTGGAGACAGAATCCAGTGAAGGGGAATCTGCAGCCTTGTGAGGCCCATGTTCTCAAGGGGGAAGCTGAGTGCTGTGGGTGCCCTCCTGGGCCAGGTTCGCAGGCAGGCTGGGGGTGCACCCCTGGGTCAGGTTCATTGGCAGACTGGGGGTGAGCAGGCAGAGGGAACACCATGTATGCAGAAGTGGGGTGTCACCAACATGACTGGTCCATCCCAGAGAGTGGTTGGTGGCCAGTCCTCGGTGGCCATCTGAGCCCCCTTGGGGAGAGGTAGATTTACCCCAGAACCCCAGGGCCAGGCCTAGAGACCTGGCTGCTCTCTCCTGCCCTCCTGCCCCATCTGCCCTGGAGGCCCTTCTAGTCTCCAGCCAATGTCCATCCGGCCTTTTTATGTCCTCACCTCTGGACGAGCATGCTGACAAAACCCAGGCCCTCCACCCGAGCTTCAAACACAAGAAGAGGCCAGTAGTCCTGGGGTCCCCACCCCGGCCACATGGAGCGTCTGCATGAAAGAGAGCCCCCAGCAGCGGGTCAGAAGAGCAATGCAAGACGGCAGTGCTAATGAGCCCTGGACTCCACCCAGCGGCCTGTCCTCGGCCACCCTGGCCTGCGTGACCCCTTCTCACAGTACAGGCAGGACAGGGAGAGGGCAGCACCCGGGGCCTCATTCTTCCTAGGTCCCAAGCAGTGTCATGTCTGGATGGCCAGGAAGGGGGTCTTTCACAGATTGCCCTGGGCTGGGTGGACGTGTGAGCTCTGCAGCTCTGCCCATGCCCCCTGCTGCGGCCCCCTCTGCTGGCCTCTGAACTTGGTGTCTCCACTTCCAGACAGAGATGACTCCCAGCAGACTTTGGGTCACCGGCCACAGTCAGGAGAGGCGGGGTGCGGGTGGGGCTGGCCCTGGTCAGCCCCTCTCCGGCCCTCGTGTTGCTGGACTCCCAGCCACCCCACAGGACAGAGAAGAGTGTCCCCTCATCTGGATGGAAGCGGATGCTCTGTCTTCCTCCTGAGGCGGCGGGTGTGTAACCAGATACCCGGCCTTTTTGGAATGAGCATCCTTGCCTGCACAGAGCCCTGGGCGCCGGGAGGCCGCTGGCAGAGGATGGAGATCTGAGTCACATCTGTTCACCCCTGGGTGCCAGCTGTCCCCTTACCCATCAACATAGGAAAACAGTGTCACCAGGCTAGTGTCACTGTGGGACATGTGAATGGGTGGTAAGGGAAGATTGGGGGGAACGTGGAACGTTCCACAAACTTTAGCACCACATCTGCAGTGATACCGGGCACAGTGCTTTTGTCAGGTGCTGGCAAGTGGTCTCTGCCTGATGCCTCATCCCTACCGCGCACCCCACAGTCCCCGCATCCCTGGAGCCCATTGCTGCATGCCAGCCCATCTCCTGGAGGGTCTTTCTCCTTGTCCCTTCCCATACCATCCCCCCAGGGACTAGTCCCTCCTGACTTCACAGACAAAACAGGTGAGATGAAGGCTCACCAACCTCACGTTCAAGGTGCATTCTGGTTGCACTTCTCCTAGGACAGGAACTCACTGCCCACAAGTGTTCTCCAAATGCACACAGCACCTCGCTAGGATGGAGAAGACCATCTTCTTGGGTTTTCTGAGACTGAAAAGCCACAGAAAGGTCGCTGGGCTTAAGCCACTCGTGTTTCAGTTAGTAGCCCAATGCTTGGCCCATGGAGCTACTAGGGCTCCTCCTTCTGTCAGCTCACGGCGTGTCAATGTTCTTCACCGAGGCCTCAGTCCAAAGGTATCAATTCTTCCTCTCTTCCAGATCATTGTCCAGTGCTCACACACTCACACAAGGCCTTTGAAAATACACGAGGTGCACCTTAGTCCTCAGAGTGACGGCCTTGCTCATTAGCACTCTGCAGAGGTCCTTGGCCAAGGTAACTAACATGTTTGACTTCTTGACTGCTGCTTCCATGGGTGTCAACTGTGAAGTAGAATGAGATGGCACAGAACAACTGCTTAGTGTTTGTTGAAGGGCTAAGAGGACACGCGTGCTCTTAATGATGAGAATTAAGATTACAGTATTGTTGTTCCTGGTGTTTTGCTGCTGTTATTCTCTGGTGGCTTAGTCCTTCGGATACTGAGCTGCAAACTCAAAGCCCATGTGTCCCTGGTGGTTCAAACCCACCAGGCCCTCCATGGAAAAGAGACAGGCAGTCTCCCTCTGTGCAATTCACAGCCTCAGGGGCCCACTGGAGGGTCAGCGGTGGGTCTTCTCTGACTGGATGGCCAGTGTGTGAATGACTTTTTCAAGAAACCCAGAAATGATGCAAAAATTTTAAAAAGGAGTGGAAATTCTGAAGACAGCAAGCATCTCAAATGTTTAAAAATTAGACAAAGGGGCCAGGACATGGCCTAGGGCCATGCTGTATTGTGGGTAGATGTGCCCAGCATCTGTGGGGTTACAACATCTCTCACACTGGGAACTCTATGCCACACTTTTTCCTCCTTGTAAAGAAGGCGGGATGGTGGGAAGCTGATGGACAGCCCACCAGGACAACACCCCGGGTCTGGGCACCTAGGCTAGGTGTAGCTTCACCCTCCTTTCCCATGGCATCCACAGTCCTGGGCGCAGGGCCAGCCGAGAGGTCCTGGCCCTTCTGGGGCTGTTCCAGTAACACCCCCTCAGAGCCTGGCTCTTACTTTCTCGCAGCATCTCATTAAGCTGTGATGGGAGATTTAAGACTGAGCGGAGCAATCATGCATAAACACTCTGTCGTTGGCCTGGCAGCCCACCTCCCTCAGCTCGCCTGGGAAGGAATGTTAAAAGCATTAAGTGGTAAAATGCAAAGTCCTGGTGATCTGAAACCACATCCCTCCACTTGCAGCCCCTCCGGGACTATCTGAGATCAGGCCACACCCTCAGACAACTGAAACACCTGGCAGCTCTGGCTTCCTCCTCTCCTTTCCCCCAGCCCCCACGGTGCAGCCAGAAAGAGCCAGGTGCACGGTGGGATTAGACAGTTCATTACAGGACTGTGAGGAGAGAATGCAGAGAAAGTGGGAGCGGGGGGAGGGGGGGGCCTTCAGACCCAGGGCAAAAAGGAACGAGGAAGGGAAGGAGGGTCTCTCAGGTGGCTGGCCGGCTACAGGATGACTCACTGAGCTCTTGGGGTGCCTACAACCCCATCACACACTGGAGCAGCCTCCAGTCCCTTGAGTCCATGGTTATGCTGGTCCAGAAAAGCAGCCTGGGAGATGGCTGAGATGTGGGCCAGGATTCATCAATGCTTCCAGGCTGAGGCAGACCAGGAGGAAAGGCCTGGCACTCTACTTCCAGATATCCGTCAACAAAAAGCAGGGGATCATAAGGATCTGAGCCAAACCCATCACCTGGATGATACCAAGAGCCAGGCACTTACTGAACCACTGGGATAAATAACACCAAGGCCTGGTGGTTTAACATAAGGACACCTGTGAAAGCTGGGCAATGAATAAGGGACACTGAAGAATATGTTTTTCTGAATTACAGTTGGATAGTGAACATCCCATGGCCACCAAAAACAAGCAAATGTGTCCCGGAGGAAGGACAGCAGGAACGCTCCTTAGAAGGAAGGCCAACGAGGCACCGTCTCATGTACTTTGGGCAGGTTACCAGGAGGGACCAGTGGCTGGAGAAGGACATCATGCTGGTGAAGTGGACTCATTAGAAAAGAAGGACATAAAAAACATCTGTGAGATATTATCTCACCCCAGCACCAATGCTAAAGTTCTACAGAGCAGCAAACAACACATGCTGGTGAGATTGTGGAGAGATTGGGACCCTTATTCACTGCTGGTGGGAGTGTAAAATGGCAACCACTGTGAAAGGTGGTCTGGCTCTTTCTCAAAAAATTGGAAATAGGGGAGCTCTGGTGGCCTAGTGGCAAGAAGCTGTACTGCAATCCCAGAGGCGCACGGTTCGAATCCACCAGATGCTCTGCCGAGGAAGGAGGGACAATCTCCTCCTGTATCAGTCAGATCTGATTTGACGGTACACGCACACACACAAATAATAAAATAAAATAAAAATTGGAAATAGAGATACCCATTGACTAAGCAATTCCACTACTGGGAATATAACCCAAAGAAACCATCATTGCCATCCAAACAGATGTATGCACACCCATGTTTATTGCTGCCTTATTCACAATAGCAAAGTGATGGAAGCAACCCAAGTGCCCATCAACAAACTAATGGAAAGGAGAAACTATGGTATATTCACACAATGGGATACTACCCAGTACTGAAAAACAGTGAAGGAGTAAAACATTGAACAGCATGGGTAACCCTGGAGGACATTATGCTGAGTGAAATATCTCAGTCAGAAAAGGACAAATACTGCATGGTGCCACTGTTATAAAGCAGGACTGACATGAGAGATTGGGAGGAGAATAGGAAAAGAGTGGATCAATAATGAATAGTGCATTGAAACAGATGAGGGAAAGAGCTGTTCAAAAGGACTATATGGTTAGGCACAATATGTATGACAACAGTCCAGAATAAGAGGTGCAGAGCAAAGTGGACAGGGAGAGGGGAAGGAAGGGAGGAGGGAGGAAACTGTGCAACAATGAATGAATATCTAAAAAAAGGAAAGTGAACTGGGAGGGGGGAAGAGAGAGGGAGGGAGGAAGGAAAATACGCAAGAATGAGTGAATGAAAATCCAACTTTTCTGTAAACTTTCATTAAAATGTCAATTAAAATTAAAAATTATTAATAAAAAATATCATTTGGTATTGAAGCAGAAGAGAAAAGAAGGCTATCCTCACTGACCCGGGCTGACACAGTGGCTGCTAGAATGTGTCCAAGCACAGCGGTGGCCGTGAGAGTAACACAGGATGAGTGTTGTGTTTGTTTCCTTCTGTCACACATGGGGTTGCAGAATCAGAGCTGACTCACAGGCATCTAAGAAACAACACAAAATAAGTACATGAACATACAATCTGATGTAGGGAAGTGGTGTGAAGGGAGGGTTCATTGCTCCACAGAGTCATTCAGGGACCCAGCCTCCTGCCAGCTTGTGGCTCCCTTAGGCACTCAAGATCCTTCTCTGAACTAGGTCCTCTCCTGCTATCTACAGATGAGCAAAGTGATGGGCATGGTGGACTTCAGGAGGGTTTCCTGTGAGCCAGGCATGGGTGGGGCTATGTCATTGCCACCTGCATGCCAGGGCCTCTGCAACTGCAAGGGAGGCGGGGACATCGGGCTGGCATTGTGCCTGGGAGGAAAGGGGACAGGACTTGCAGGCCAACCAGCTTGTCCCTGCTAAGCTGTCACTGTTTTCACTCCTCTCCTTCACTTACTGGGAGCAGTGAGAATGAGTGAGTGCTGGGAAGGGCCTGGCTGGGCCATGGCATGGTCATCACGGTCACCTCAAAGCTGGTTTTGAATCCCCAAACCACGGACGCCTCACCTGGTAGGCTCCGCAGGTTGGCTCCTTCATAGATGAGAAAAGGTCTGTCTTCTCAGATGATGTACCTACTTTCCCAACTACCTCATTTAAATCCTTTAATCTCCTTCCTTAGAGAGAAGGTACCAAACAGACTTTTTCTTTAAGAAGAGGAAGAAGACAGAGGGACATGCAGAGACAGAGAGAAGAATCAGGAGGAGAGAGAAACAAACCCACATTTGAAACAGCATTCTTGTGGTATGCTAAAATGTCCGGTGAGGGTGCTCCCCTTGCGATGAAGGACAGGCTCTGGGGCAGGATGTGGGAGTGAGTCCCAATGTCAAGTGGACTGTGGCCAGCCCAGGTGTCAGAAAGTCCGGGTGTCAGCACAGCCAGAGCCACACAGCAGTGCCCTCTACTCCCCACCCCTCACAGTACCCATCATGAGTCTGGTGGAAGGTTCTCAGACCCGCTAGAATACGGGATCCTTGTTAATGTGCAGCTCTCTGGCCCCACCAGCGGTGACCCCTGGGAAGCTGCTGATAGAAAGGAGAGGTGACCTAGCCTCTCCGTCCTCACTCCAAAGTGGGGGCAAGCCTGGGGGAGGGAGGCAGCTCTCTGCTCATTGATTCTGTGACTGCTGTACTGAGCTCCTCAAGGAGCATGGTGGCACAGTGGTTTGGTCTAGCCTGGTAACCGATATGTTGGTCGATAGAACATAGCAGCTATGCAGCAAGAGAAAGAGGGGCCAATCTGCTTACATTGAGCTGTTGTTAGAGGCCGTCAAGTCGGTATGACTGGCCCTGGTCAGTCCTCATGATCTCTGCACGTCTCAAGTCCATCTTATTGAGGGTCTTCCTCTCTTTCTCTGACCCTTCCTTTTCTCCAGCACCTCCTTCTCCAATGATTGCCCCCCTCCTGGCAACATGCCCACAGTATGTGAGACAAAGTTTCACCATCCCTTGCCGTTAAGGAGGACCCTGATTGGACTTCCCTCAGGACAGGCACGTTGGTCCTTTTGGCAGCCCATGGGACAGTCAATACACTTCTCTAACATCACAATTCCAAGACATCAATTCTTCTGTCATCGTTACTCATTGCATTATACATGCAACTTTCAGATGCACATGAAGCACTTGATAAGACCATAGCTTGGATAAGGTGCACTCTGTTCTTGAAACGGACATCCTTGCTCATTGGCGCTCTGGCGAGGCTCTTATCAGTAAATGTCCCCAGGGCATCGGCTTTTGATTCCTTGGCTGGTGCTGCCACCGTGGGTGTTGATTCTGAGTCCAAGTCAAATGAAAGCATTGACGCTCCAATCATTTCTCTGTCTACCATGATGGTGCTAGTCCAGCGGTGTGCGTTCTGCAGTACATTGTTGCTTTGTATCGCTGAATCAGAATGAGCTCATAGCTGACCCTCCAGTGAGTTTTCAGAGGCAGTGAACTCCATGGGAGCAGATTGCCCATCTTTCTATCACAGAGCATCTGATGGGATTTGAACCCGGTGCCTTTGGGTTGGCAGTGCAATTTCTTACCACTAAACCACCAGAGCTCCCTGCGTAATGCTTACAGCCTTGGAGACCCAGTGGGGCAGGTCTGCTAGGTCTACAATGTTGCAACGAGTCAGAATCCACTCAAGGTCCTCCACTACCACAGACCAGCTCAGACTGTTTGCAGCACCCCGAGGCAGATCAGGGGTCATCTGGGCACAAGGGTTCTGGACAAGGTGGCTGAGTGCCATTCAGAGGCTGTGAGATCTCTGACTACTGTCCTCTCGGGTTTCCACTCGACAGATGGGGAAGCTGAGGGCTCCTGATTGCCACTCTGTGGCTCCGGTTCCCACGGTGGCAGAACTGCATCCTGAGACCCCTCTGCTGGGCATGGAGGTGACCTGCCAGGCAGTGGGGCCAGAGGAGCTGACTGTGCTTCCCCGTCGTGTCTACGCACCGTGTCTGCTGCTTTGGTCTTCCAGCACTACTGCAACGGAAATACTGCGAATGAATGAATGAATGAATTTAACAAACAGAAGTTTGCTCTCTTGTCGTTCAGGGACCTAGAGTCCAGATTCAGGGTTCGTGCGCTGGCGCTGGCCCTCTCTGGGCGCGTTCTAGAGGAAGGCCCCCGTTTCCTTCAGCTTCTATGCACCAGATGTAAAAAGGAAAAACACATGTACTTTCTCTTCAGAAGTTACAAGATGGAGTTAGAGCTGAGACGAGGATCCTTTTCTGAAAATGACTAAGAGAAACTCCCTTGTCCTTGTACTCTTCTTGTGAACCAGCCAAGGCCAGTTCCTGGAGCCCCATCATCCCCAGAAACAGAGATATATTCCAAACACCCTCAAGCCCGAGCCCCCTCCTTTCAAGCCCAGGTCAAATTAGCAAACCAGGCAGGAACAAGACTGTGAGGGCGAAAGCCCGGACCTAGGGTGAGGCGCAGCCTTCGCTTGTGTCAGGGATAAAACCCTTCCTGCTCTAAGGACGGACCTTCTCCTCCTGTGCTGTTTGCTGTCTCTGAAAACTGGCTAGAGAGAGGGTCAGCTCTGGGCCGGTTCTGACTTGATGGTACTTAACAGCAGAAGAACCGTTACAGAGCATCTTCCCCAAGTCATTCCCCACGGGTCTTTTTGGAGGAGACACAGTTCAAGCCATGACAGCTGCCTTCCTGGGCCAAGGAGCCAGGGGTCCCCATGGAGGACCACGCCTCTCCCCACTGCCAGACAACACCCTGCTTTTTAAAGATAGAGGTGAGATGTTCATAATAGAAAGCCAGCCACTTAAAGCACATTCATTGGCATTCAATACATCCCTAAGATCTAATTACTATCTAATTCCAGAAGGAACTGAAGACCCCATACCCTAAATTCTCCCACCCCAAGGGAGCATAGATCTACTTGTTGTCTCTTTTTCAGGACGTTTTGTTAGTGGGGAGTCCTTGTATTCCCACAGGCTCTGTTTTTGAGTCTCCTGCATAGAAACCTGTCACAGGCCAGCTCTTATGGAAGTCGAAGACCTCTCTTGTTTATTGAATTATTAATGTTCTCCTTATTTTTGCCTTTAACTACCTATATAAGTACAAAATTTTTGTCCTGTGGGAGGTGGAAACATCCCATAAAAATATCTTTGGGTGACTATTTCAGAGGAAGACATGGGCATTTCTGTGCTGCAACATTGTATAGTGTACATGATACAGCCCTAAGATGTACAAACAAGAGCTACAAAGTGATAGTAGGAACGGGAACATACAAGGGGGGATCTACCTGCCCAGGAATCAGATACTCTGTGTCCTCTTGTGCCCTGCTTTTTTCTTTCTTCAGGGTTGAAGCAGGAATCAGTGCCTCCTTTCTCATGTCCACTCACGCCCACTCTTGCCCACTTTGGCCACCCGACTTGGCCCCTGGCAGGGGATGCTGCTTTCCTGTACCCAGGCTGTTTTGCCTCCTGCTGACCTTGGTGAGGAAACCACAAATAAACCTCGGCTGTGCAGGCGGATGGAGGCAGCCAGTGGATGGCTGCCGGCCACAGGCTGGGCTCTGTCCCCTCCCCTCCTCCAGTCCCACCTGCCAACAATTTGGCCTTTTATAAATAATCTGCTCACTCTGGTTCTTTAAGAGCACCCCTGGGGCAGACTGCCAGCACCAGATGTCCTTTAGACCAGTTTCCTGCTGATTCGGCCTTTGGGCGCTGGGCAGGGAGGATGTCTGAGGTGGTGTGATGGTCCCACCAGACAAGGGACTTGAACCTCAAAGCCAATCCTGGCTCCCAAGATTGGGGTCCTTGAGTGAAATTAGCTTCCAAAGTGAAGACCCTGCACCCTCCCTTCCCAACGGGGAACTTGAATTATGCCCCTAAATGTGTATGTTCTGCCCCTGGACCTGCTTGGGAATGGGGGTTTTCTTTGTGCAGTTAATGAGGCCACGCTGAAGGCATGTCTGAAGCTAATCTTTCTGAAATACTGGCACACCTGGTCCTACTGCATCTTGCAGATAATTGCAAGGGCTTTTTGTTTTGTTTTGTGATTTTTTTTAAATTTTTATAATTTTTTTTGTGTGTACCGTCAAATCGGTTCTGACTGGTACAGGAGGAGATTATCTTTCCTTCTCTAGCAGAGCATCTGGTGAATTTGAACCACTCACTTCTGAGACTACTGTGCAGCTTCTTGCCACTAGGCCACCACCAGAGCTCACCAGCAAGGTTTTGGGGGGGTTTTTTTTGTTTGTTTTGTTTTGTTGTTTTTTAAACAAACTGAAGCTTTGTGGCAAGTAGGCCTTAAACAAGTCCATCAAACCACTTCTTCAACCGTGTCATGCCTCTGTGTCCTATGTTGGACCATCTCCTGGTATTTCAGACTTTTTTAAAATCATGTACACTTAATAAACCCAGCTAAATGCAAACATAACTTCTTCATGCACTGGGGATGCAAGAGTTACTGTGATTTGCTTTATTCCAGTGCTCACCTTATTGCTGTAGTCTGGAACTGAACCAACCTACCCTCTCTTCAAGGTGTGGGTATATAAAAGGAACAGAGCAGCCATGGAAGGAAGGATGTGTGCCACACCACCTTAAGGACATCTTTGAGCCAAAGAACAAAAGTCCTTAGAGGCCAAAGAGAAAGAGCTTCCACCTAGAGCCAGTACTCTGAATGTCAACTTCCAGTCCTCAAAACTATGAGAAAATAAATGTCTGTCTGGCAAAGCCACCCCCTTGTGGCATTTCTTTTAAAACAATACTAGGGTCCAAAGACACCACCGCAGGGAAGTTATAAAGCTGCACCCTCTCCTATCCCATTTTTCTTTTGCAATCTTCCACTGAGGCAGCTTCCCTGATAAATTCTTAAAGGTTATAGACCTGGGCCAAGCTGTATGTCACAGGGGCACCCAAGTTTATAACATATCCCCCTATGTTTTGAAAGCATGTAGACTCTGTGTTAAAATACACAACATCCTAGAGTCCCTGGGTGGTACAACAGTTCACATGCTCATTGGCCAAAAAAGTTGGAGGTTCCAAGCCGTGCAGAGATGAGGCAGATGGAATGTCTGGAGAGCTACGTCAGTCAGTAAAACTCTATTGTTGTTTCTTTGGGGTGTATTCCAAGTGGTGGAATTGCTGGGTCAAATTCTATCTCTATTTGCAACTTTTTGAGAGAGTTCTATACTGCCTTCCACAGCGGTTGCACAATTTTACACTCCCACCAACAGTGAAGAAGGGTTCCAGTTTTTCCACGACCTCACTAGCATTTGTTGCATGCTGTTCTGTTAAATAAATTTTGCTATTCTTACTAGGGTGAGATGATATCTCATAGTTGTTTTGATTTGCATCTCTCTTAGAGATAGGGATTTTGAACATGCTTGTTGGCCATCTGATTGTCTTCTATGGTGAAGTGTCTGTTCATGTCCTGTGCCCATTTTTTCAATTGGATTATTTACCTTTATCTTGTTGTTAGGTGCTACCAAGTCAAGTATGACTAATAGTGACCACAGGTCTGAACCCTGTCGTGTCCTGTGCCATCCTCACAACCTCTGACACACTCAAGTCCAGTCACTGTGTCAATCCTTCTGGTTGAGGGTCTTTCTCGCTTTGCCATTCCTCCACGTTCACAAACAACATATCCCTCTCCAAGAAACAACCTCTCCTAGCAACATGTCCAAAAGTATGTGAGACAAAGCTTCGCCCTCTTCGCCTGCAGAGAATACTTGGGCTGTACCTCCTCCAAGACTTAGCGAGGTGCTCATTCTCTTGTTAGTCCGTGGGATATCTAGTGCTCTTCTCCAGCACCACAACTCCCAGGTACCAGTTCTTCTCTCATCCTTATTCTTTATCCAGCTTTCAGAAGCAAATGATTGCAAAGACCATGGCCTGAATAAGGCACACGTTGGTCTTCAAACCGACATCATTGCACCTCAGTAATATGGAGAGGTCCTTGGCTTTCCAATGCAATACGCCTCCTGCTCTCTTGACCACCAGTACCAATAGTGTTGATTATGGATCTAAATGAGATTAAATCATTGACGACTTCAGTCTTTTTCACGACTTGCCTATTGGCCCTGTGGTGAGGGTTTGGGCCTTCTTGATGTTGAGATGGATTCATGTTGAAGGCCACGGTCTTTGATCTTCTCCAGCAAGTGTGTAGAGCAGACACCTGTGAGGCCACCAGGGCTTGGGATGGTCAGTGTGTGGACAATAACAGTGGCCACCACTCACTTGTCGGTCAGTCTGTCCTGCTGACTTGCAGGTGGCTGTGATGCTGGAAGCTATACCAGCACCATTTCAAATACTCTCTGGTCACTCATGGTGGACAGACTTCAGTGGAGCTTCCAGACTAAGACACGAAAGAAAGTCCTGGCTAGCTATCCCTGAAAAGTCAGTCCTGGAAGGTCCAGTGCAGCACTGGTCTGTTCAGATGCATGTGGGGTTACCATGAGCTGGAACCAACAGAATGAGAACTGATTTTGGTTGGTGTTTGGGCCTATGGCCAGTGGTCCCATCCCTGGGTACTCACCCAGCAGCTTTGAGAACACTTAGCCACACGGGCTCACGCCTACTTGGTTTCTGAGGCTTCTTTCAAAGTGCCAAATGCCCATTAACAGGAGAACAGACGCATGAACTGTGGTTTCTCTGAGGACGGAGCAATCAGCAGTTATAAAAAAAGAACAAACCTCTGACACACCCACCGTCATCTGTCAGTTTGTCACGGTGTGGCAGCTCCGGTGTGACTAAGCCTCTGGAAGTGGGGCCACCTGTGTTTCACACTCCAGCAGACCAGGAAGAAAGGGCTGGCAATGCCCTTCTGGAAACCAGCTATTGAGGGCCTGAGGAGCCCAGTTCTGCTCTGACACACACACAGGTCGTCAGGGGTCAGGATATGCACTTGGTGTCTGGGGGGCACACTGGGATGGGGCGCACGCTGGCTTGGGAACGTGTCCCCTACTTCTACAGCCTTGGAGAGCAGCACCCCACCGTGCTGAGAGGAAGCTGCCTGTCATCTCCCAGGGGATCTGACTGCTGGTGTTTATCTGCAGGAAGGAAGCGAACTCTTCATCTTCTGCAGGCGACGTCTGGCCCTCCGCGGCCAGGCTCTGCCGGGAGTTTTCAATAAGGCGTCACGGTCTTGGGGCACCTGGTTTGTGTCTCCTGAGATGCTCTGGGCCCGTCACTCGCTGCGTGTCCAGCTTTACGACTGTTTCCTCCTTCAGATAAACTGTCCACCAATTTATTTCTTCCCGAAGCCCAGTTTATGAATCTGTCCCGGCAATGAGGCTCTTGCATAGTCCCAAGCGGGCTGTTGGGGACCCGTAAGAATGCGTGGGTGTGGGGGGTGTCCTCTGGGGTCTGGAGCCTGTGGTCCTTCCAGCCTGCACATTTGGTGTTCTGCCAGATTTGCAAGCCAGGGGGCAGTTTGCAAGCGGTGACAGGGTGGGCACCTGGCATGGGCACTGTGCAGGGTGGCAGCACAGCCCAGTGACCTCTGCACTCTGTTCACTGGCAGTGCTGCTAAGGAGGGTTTGCCTGGAGTTGACCTCAGCATGCAGGAGGTGACCCCGCAAGACCAGGAGGTGTGTGCCCTCCCCTCTCTGTGCTCAGCTGCAGGAACTCGGCAGAGATTCTTGTACAGCTGGGCACATGTGCCAACCCTGGGTGGGGTCACTGAGTACCAGGCAGAGAAGGGACAGACCTGCCCTCTGGAGTGTGCGGCATTGAGAAGAGGGAACGTGTAGCTGCAGGCGTGGTGCCCAGAGGACGGGAGCGGGGGGGCTGAGTCTGAAGGATGGGCGAGACACAGGTGTGAGGTTCAAGTCTGAGGTGGATGCCTGGGGTCTGAGGAGAGGGGAGCTGGACACCCAGGAGGAGCTGAGAGGCAAGCAGATAGCTGAGCAGACATCCGGGACACAGAGGCTCTGAGTGACATCAGGAGGGATGATCCTGCTACGTGCCCTCAAGTCAGCACGAGGTCATGGCCATCCCATGTGGGACAGACATCTAGTCAGGTCCTGCGTCATCCTCACAATCGCTGCTGGGTTTGAGGCCATGGTGGCAGCCACTAAGCGGGTTCATCTCGTTTAGGATCTTGCTGTGTTTTACTGGACATCGACCTCACACGTATAGACTAAGTATAGTACTGGTGGACACACTGGGAGACACACTAGGAGACACGCTGGTGGACCAAGGTGCGCCTGATTCAGGCCACAGTCTTTTTAATTACTTGCTGTGCTGCTAAGTGCTATGCCACCTAGATATAGCACCTACGTGGTGTAGCACTGGTCTGTGCATTGCTGTGCAGAGGTAACTCGTGGTTGCTGTGATGCTGAACACTGTGACACTGATGTGCCAAATGCGATAATGGTTATTCATGGTGGACAGTGTTTGGTGGAGCTCCCCGATTAAAACAAGCTTAGAAGCAGGAGTGGCACCCACTTCCGAAATGGCTTGCCTCCGGAAACTCTATGAACAGTGCTCAGGTCTTTCGTTCATAGGGTCGCTATGAGCTGTCTACGAGTTGACGGCATCTAAAAACAACCTGCTTCTGAGAGCTGGACAATGAACAAGGGTGACAGAAGGAAAGCAGATGTCTTTGAACCATGGGGTTGGGGAGGAGTACTAAACATCCGAGGGACGCCCCAAAAGAACAAGCAGCTCAGCCTCGGGGAGGGTGCAGCCAGAGTGCTCCTTGGAGACAAGGATGCTGAGCTTCATCTGGCCAACGCTGGTCATCTTGCGAGGGAAGTCATTTCTTAGAGAAGGACATGATGCTTGGAGAGGTGGAGGGCCAAGGAGGGGATCAGCCAGGTGGATGGACACAGCGACTGCAGCAAAGGGCCTGCGTGTGTCAGAGACTGTGGGCTTGGCACGGGGTAGGACACGGTTCAGATTGTTGTTCACAGGGTCACTGTCTCGTACTCAATGGTCCCTAACAACAGCTTCAACCTGTGCACACATGCACACGGAGACTTCCAAGACTCAGCCAAGGGTGACTCGTCGGAAGTCTGCGGGACAGGCTGCCGGCGGCAAGTCCAGCTGGATTTCCACATCGAGGTTTGAGGTAGGCTTCTGTCTATCCCAGACACCTCAGTTTCCCCCTGTGAACCTTCAGCTGAGGGGTGAGGTCCACCTGTGTTGCCCGGGATACTCTAGGTGTCAACAGCTTATTGGTGTTAACACATCTGCACAATCCTGTGCTGTAGTCTCTAGACCAGGAATTAACAGAAAAACGGGGCCACTGAGCCCAGCCCAGCAGACACGTGTAACTGATGTCAGTCGCTGTACAGAGGAAATGGGGGTGAATGCGTAAAGGCTGGACAGTGTGTGGTTTCACAACATTACAATACTAACGGGGGAACTGAGGTGCTGTGGTTACAAACCAACAGTACTAGTCATTGCTGTTATGTACTGTTGAGTTCAAACACACCCAGAGCTGGTTTTCAGAGGCTGTAAATCACATGGGAGGAGACTGCCCATCTTTCTCCCAAGGCAGAACTGGTGGATTCAAACTGTGTGCCTCTGAGCTGGCAACACGGTTCTTTACCCTAGGCCTAAGCAATCTTATCATGGGATCCGTTCTTTTGATTTGTGAAGTGAAGTCCCTGTCTCGTTGGACAGCCCAGTCCACAGGCATAACGCAGGTCTTCAAGCTTGAGTTCTACCTCTCAGCGTATCGAGCGATGCCGAGGACATCAAATCTTACAACCAGTGGTCTAAGAGGCAACTAATCACCTTCATTCCTCTGAGGATAAAAGAGAGAGAAGGAAATGGTGGATCTGAGAAGGATCAGGATGTCTACACGAGCCACAGGCTGCGTCTCCTCCGCTCTGACTCCGGAGGAACCGGATGGTGCCAGGCAACCACCACGAAGTGTTCTGTTCAGGAACGTAGCCGAGAAATCCTCATAAAAAGGGAGAGCACTGTGGAACAGCACTTCAAATTTTAAAGGAATCCAGACTTACAGGATCATGTGAGTCTGAAAGATTTCTCAGACCTTGAATTACTCCTCATATGTGGGGTTGAAGCTGTCTTTTGAAGTCCCTTTAAACTAAGTAAGACTTTAACCCAAACAGTAAAGGTCCTCACCCTTGATTATTTGTACTTTTAACTTGAGAACTACAGAGCAAGTTCTTCCCTTTTATTCTCCAACTCTAGATCTTTGCACATAATACTGTTATAATACTTTGCTTTGTCTTCTTGAGCTGCCTTTTGACCTCTTCCTTCCGTTCCTCTCTTTTGTTCTGCATTTCTCCCTTTTGTTTTGGCGTTTTGACAAAGTGCAATTTTCAGAGTCTCTTCTGTCATCAGTTTTGGTCTTTTCTTCCTTCTCTGTCTTTGTGATGACCTCTTGCTTTTTCATGGATGTTGTCTTTGATGTCATCCCATAACTCACCTGGTCTTCGGTCATTAGTGTTCAAGGCCTCAAACCTATTCTGGAGATGATTTTAAAATTCCAATGGGACAGAATCAAGGTCATATTTTGGTTCTTGTGCACTTGTTTTAATTTTCTTTAGTTCAGCTTGAACTTGCACATGAGTAATTGATGGTCAGTGCCTGGCCTGATCCTGACTCCTGATAGCTAGTTTTTACAATGATTCTTTCCATAGATATAGTCAATTTGATTCCTGTGCAGTCCATTAGGTGAAGTCCATGTGTTAAGTTGCTTCTTGTGGAGTTTTTTTGGAAAGATATTTGCAGTGAATAAATCACTGAATGTACAAAATTCAGTCATTCTATGTCCAGCCTCATTTCTGTCACCAAGACCTTACATTCTATCATTCCTTCCTCATTGTTTCCAAGTTTTGTATTCTAGCCACTAGTAATTATTGATGCAACTTTAATGCATATTTTGTCAAAGATGACAGTCTCCAATGTGGATTGCATCTCAACATCAAGAAGACAAAAATCTTCACCACTGGGCTGATATGCAACATCATGATAGATAAAAGATTGAAATTGTCAAAGACTTAATCTTACTTGGACCCACAATCAACACCCTTGGTACCAGAAGTCAGGAAATCATGAAATGTATTGCAGTGGGCAAGTCTATTGTAGGGGCTTTCCAAATTACTGAGGAGCAACGACATCAGTTTGACTACTAAGGTGGGCCTGACTCGGGCCATGATCTTTTTTTTTTAAAATAAATCTTTTTTTTTAAATTTTATTATTTTTGTGTGAGTGTACCATCAAATCAGATCTGACTGGTACAGGAGGAGATTGTCCCTCCTTCCCCGGCAGAGCATCTGGTGGATTCGAACCGTGAGCCTCTGAGGCCATGATCTTTTCAATCACTTGCTATGCATCTGAGAACTGGACAATGATAAGGATGACAGAAGAATTGATGCCCTTGAACTGTGGTGTTGGAGAAGAGCACTGAACATCCCATGGATGGCCAGAACAAACCAATATGTCTTGGGGAAGGTGCAGCCAGACTACTCCTTGGAGGCAAGGATAGAGAAGCTTTATCTCACATACTTTGGGCATGTTGCTGGGAGAGGCTATTTCTTGGAGAGGAACATCGTGCTTGGAAAGATGGTGGGTCAGCAAAAAAGAAGATCCTTGACCAGATGGATTGGCACAGTGACTGCACAATGGGCTCTGCCGTGCCAGAGATGAAGAGGACGACACAGGAGAGGGCAGGGCTCGGATCTGTTGTTTATAGGTTCGCTATGAGTCGTGCTTGACTCGATGATGGCACCTAACAGCAACAACATTTGTTTGTGACGATCATGATCTGTTTAAGACAAAGCGCATCGCCTGTTGTAAGCACACAGGAGAAAGTCTGGGGCAGAAGGATCACGCAGACAGAAGTGGGACAACCTGAGCAGAAGCCGCGTGCTGACACACGAGGGATGTGACAGTGCTGTCACCAGCGTTTTGGGAGCTGAGAGGGGAGCAG
The DNA here is from genome assembly GCF_000299155.1 of Elephantulus edwardii. Taxonomy (NCBI): domain Eukaryota; kingdom Metazoa; phylum Chordata; class Mammalia; order Macroscelidea; family Macroscelididae; genus Elephantulus; species Elephantulus edwardii. Next base: position 5,014,568 of record NW_006399876.1, read on the forward strand.
GGCTTGTTAACATTTTCACCAAAAGTGAGATTAAAGGTTTCAAAAATTGACATCATATCAAGTGGTCCCCAGGACCCTTCCCCAGGCCAGTCTCCCACAGCCTGTGCGGTCCCAGCTCCATCTCTATGTGCCCCCTGCTGACCCACTGGCTTCCTTGAGGGCTGCCTCCTGCCCTCTCCAAGCTGGAGCTGCACCCCTGAGATGCTGACGCTACACCCCAAAGTGCTGGTACCACACCCCAAAGAAGGTGATGCAGCACCCGAAGGCAATGACCCTGCACCCCGAGGAGTTGTGCTACTGCTACAGACAGAGGAGGGGGCTTGTACTCCCCTGCAAGGCCACAGCTTTCCACACCCTCCTCGGTGCTTTCTCCTTTCGACTAAACCATGGAGGGCTCTCTGAAGGTCACATGAGTCTTGGGGTGTTGGGGAGAAGGGTCTGTACTAGGACATTTTGGGGGAATCAGAGAACACAGGTCCTTGTGCAGTTGAGCACCCCCTGCTGGACAATGCCTGGAAGCACAGCTGGCTTTCCCAGGAGTGCAGGACACACAATTTGAGGGGCCCTCTGAGACTCTAGGGGAGCAGTTAGTGGAAGGGGTGGGGGCTGGGGAAGTTGGCCTGCAGTGGGGCTGGCACAGGCCTGGGAGGCTCTGCTCTGAGACCCTAGGGGAGTGTTTGTGTGTGCAGGGGTGCGTGGGTGCGACATGGGGTGGTGCGGCTGTGGCGAGCGAGATGTGTGTGCCAGTGTGAGCTGTATGTGAGTGTACACACACACATATCTGTAGTGTGTCATGACTGTACTGCAGGTGTGCACGCACACGTGTGAAGGTGCACCCTGGGATGTGTCTGTGTGTTGTGTATGCGTGTGAACACATGCAAACATGGGCACTGCGTAAGCATGTCCACGCACGTCTGCGTGTGTCTCTGCGTGCAGTGTGAGTGCTGTGTGTGAGCATGTGTACGCGTGCTTGTGTCAGCATGAATGTGTACCCGCGTGTGAGTGTGTCTGAATGTGGGCTGTGTGTACAAACGCATGCATGTGTGTCTGCACGGGCATGTGCAAATCTGTGAGCTTGCATAGGGTCACGTGTCTATATTATAATGTGATTACGTGTGTGTGTGTGTGTGTGTGAGAGAGAGAGATTGTGTGCATGAAGTCCGGGGCTGAGTGCGAGTGTGTGTGCATCTGTGATGTGTGTGCCCTCAAGTGCATGCATGTGGCTGTGTGCTATTGTTTGTGCACATGTGCGTGGGTGTGAGTGTGTGTGAGTACACCCATTTCCTAGGTTTACACTAACAAGAAAATAGGTCCTAGGAGGACCAGGCTTTCGTTGGCCACCCCATGAGTCAGAGGCCAGTGTCCTGCGGGGCTGAGGAGGCACAGGCTGAGGTCTGAGGCTGCCCCCTGGGGGTGGAGCGAGGCTCGACCGATCCTGCCTGGAACGATCCCAGGAAGTGGTGACAGAGAGGCCTGTACCTGGGACTCTCTTGGGGTCTTGTTTTGGGATGCTGAACAATTCTTACATCCCACCCCTAGACCCTTCTAAGAGAGGCTGCTTGATGCTTCACGAGCCTATTCCCTTCTCTGCCCCATGGCCAGCAGAGAACCCAGCTCTCCCCGCCTGTTCCCTCAGCCCCACTCATACCTGCTCACCTGGTAGAGGAGGTGCATTCAGCCCATGCTATAGATGGGGAGACTGAGGTTCTGGGGTGGCAGGCATGGTGGTCTCAAACACCCAGCATTACCGAGCCTCTAGACCTAAGCCCTTCACCCTGACACCTGCATTGCAGAGGGAAGTTTGAAGACGTCTGGAGTAGGGGAGGACTCACCTGCTGCAGGTGTAGCGAGGCCCAGACTTCCACAGGTCCAGGTGGTCGCTGACACAGCCGACTGTTGACGATTCCACTCTGCCTGACCTCCTGGGGAAGCAGGGCACTGGTGTCCAAGGAGGCTGAAGGATGAGAGTCTGAGGTCTCAGGGCTCAGATCCCACCCGGGCCATGCTGCAGCCCTGCTCCTCTCCTCCCTGACAGTGGCCACCAAGGGCTGCCCAGCCAAAAAGAATTCATGTCCTTTTGGCTATGATTCATCCTATTTTAAACTGGGCTGTGCTTTCCCATTGCTGTTAGCCCACGTATGTAGCCTGAGTATTGACGTGAAGAGGTGGCGGGTCAGGACCGGACTCCCATCCATCAATAGTCACTGCTCTGGCTCAGCTGTGGCCTGTGTCCGAGCCTGTCACCTCCATGGTCTTTCCCTGACCAGCACCAGCACAGCCGCTCTGGTTCCTGCCCCACAAGTCCATTTTTCAAGGGGACACGAGGTTTAAGAGTGGACAAGGCCACCATCACTCAGCAGGTACCCTGGCCTCAGTGCACTTTCCCGTGACACCATGCTGCCCCCTAGAGGCGAATCCGAGTTTTCAGAAGGCGCTGCACTGACCCTTGAGCCCAGGGCTCCGGCCTCCAGCCTCTGGTCTTGTCTGGAGTGGGGAACTGCATAACTCAGACGTGGGGGGACTAGACCCTGGCACCCCTATATGAGTGAAGTGCAGCTCAGTGCTGCAACACATTTCCATTGGGGAGCTCAAACATACTCTAACAGCTTCAAATATTAGTTCAACGCAAATGTGTGGAACCTGTTGTGCTGTCCTGGGCAGAGAGCCAAGAGTGACCCCATGTCCTCCTCACAGCAGATGGGCACTCCCATGAAAAGACATGAGAGAAACACCCCAACAAGCAAAATCCTCTCAAAGAGTGAGGGAAGCTGGGAAGGATCCACAATGGGACGTTCGTGGGGCTGGCACTAGATGGGCTGGTCCAGGAAGGCTTCTCAAAGGAGATGACCCTGTAGCTAAAACGGAATTATGGAGAGGAGCTAGCTGTAGGGAAAAGCACTTCAGATTGATGGAACAGCATGTGCAAAGGCTATGAGGCAGGGAAAGGTTTAGAGGGTTTAAAGGTGACCGGTCATGGGGGCAGGGGATAGGGAGTGAGACACAAAGGACCAAGGTGGCAGAGAGGTGGCAGAGGGAGTCTTGGGGACCATGCTGGAGAGTGGGGATTTGGCTAGTGAGTGGGGTGTACACAGGATGTGGCAATGGCATCTAGATGACCCTGGAGTGGACACTCTGGTCAGTGGACCTGGGTAGATAGACCTGACAAATTCTCACCATTTTCCTTTTGCTCTTGCAAGTTTGTTGCTGCAGACCCCACCTTCCACACTTAGATTCCCATAAGAAAAATACAATTTGCTTTTCAAGTTTGGCATCCTCAGTCCACTCTCTCCTTCCTCCCACTGGAACATCAGGGTTCTGGGGTGCACTTTTTGTCATTATTGGGTCCTATTGAGTTGGCTCTGACTCAAAGCAGCCCATGTGACCGAGAAGAACCATCCCTTAGGGTTGCCTACTCTGTGGGCTTGTGGGAAGTTCAGCTGAGGGGTGGAGGATACTGGGGGTCCCCGCTCGTCCACACCTCACCAATGCAGGGGTCCCGTGATGTCTTGACTGCTGCCCCCCACAGCTCTTCAGCTCCACTGTGGATGCACCACCCTCTTCTTCTGCCCTCACCCCACCCCCAGCAGCGCTAGCACAGTCAGTTGGAGGTTCAAGGAGAGCAGAAAGACGTGGTGGACCTCCAATGCTAACACAACACCTGCTGGAGGACATCACTCACACCGTCAGTGGACACAGCACCTGCCAGCCCCACCTAGGCGTGCCTCTGCCTCCCCTCCCCTCCTCACAGTAGCCCTAGTAGGGAGGGTGAGTTTCTCCAGCTAAGGAAACAGGCACAGAAAGGCCTGCAGCTGGGGCTGGCCCCCAAGCATCTAGGAAGAGAGCCGTCACCCCTACCCTCCAGATTTGGGGCATCCGTAGTGTTGGGATCTGTGCGGGACATAGCTGTGAGGGGGCCCATCTGCCCTCCGCCTGCTCCTGGCATCCCTCCTCTCCTGGGCCCCCATTCCGGTCACTATGGCACCCAGCATCTCGGTCCCCTGTTTCTTCGTCCTCCTGTCCCGCCATCTCTGAACTGGAGAAGCAGCAGAATGACCGTCGACAGATCTAGGGCTGCTTTTCTCTGAGAGATGCATTCAGTGTCTTCTGGCTCTTGACCAGGAAGCTCAAAGGGAGTGGTCAGGCTCGTCCTGCTGCCCGCCGCGCTCTGCACCTGGCACGGGTCAGTTTCGGGGGCTCAGTGAGCGCCTCTTAAACGAGGACACACACATAGAATCAGAAAACTGATGTCTGTCACCTACCATTTTGGAAGAGCACAGTTCATGGCATTCAATTAGTAGCTGAATTCAATTAAGTGTTCAAGTCAGTTGTTTACTTCTGGAGAATGTTCTAGGCTTTTCCATCAGGTGGTCTCCTGTACTACATCCACCTTCCTTCATCTCCTTTCTTTTTCACTTGGGCTGCTAGGAAGCTCGGAACCAGTTTGTCTAAGCCAGGGCTGGGATATAACCCTGGAGAGTCCTTGCCCCACCAGCCTCCCTCCTCTCTTCCTGTTTGCTCCCAGCTGTCCGTGCTCCCAGCTGTCCGTGCTCCCAGCTGTCCGTGCTCTGCCTTCAGCGTCTCCACCACCATGGAGAGTGTACAGGTGACAATTAGGATAAGAAGGAAATGGATCCTAGAGGTGCTTTCTGGGGAGGGGTGGGGGACAAAGGCAAGGTCCTGGCTGCCTGGGCCTCCCTGTACCTCCAAGAGCCAGCTCCAGAGAAAAGGCAGGACTGCTGATAAGATCTCCGCAGATAAGAGGCCCATTGACCTTGGTGGGAGGAAGCTGCAGGTCTCCCCAGGTCTCTGGTACCAGGAGAACAAAGATACCAGGCGTGGGTGGGTGTGACCGCCCCCAGGATGGAACACCTTTGAGAGTTAGGAGTGACAGGAAATGCCTCTGGTCCCCGCCCTTTGGGCAGGCAGCCTTGGAGGTCAGCAGGTGTGGCCTTCAGGCCTCGCTTCTCTCCTCTTGAGAACCAGCCTCAGTTTCCCCTGGAAAGGGGATCCCCAACAAGCCCTGTCTCCCAGGTGGGTAGCGCCTTAGCGAGACAGCCCCCTAGTGACAGTGCAGACTGAGGGCCCTGTGGTCTCCCCAGGGCCTCTGCTCAGAGCCGCGTTCCAGCTGACCACAGCACCTGCCCTCACTCAGATGCTGGCCGCAGGTCCCTGAGTGTGCCTTCACCGGTTAGCCGCAAAGGGTTCTGGGTCCTACTCGCCTGCTCCGGCCACCCTCAGGTCGGTCAGCATTGTGGCTGGTCAGGGCCTCCAGAGAGGAGTTAACCAGTTGAAGAAGGAACTGAGGGCCAATGACCAAGGCAACGTGAACGTCCAGGGTCCTCACAGCAGCCTCTTGAGAGAGTGGCTCAGTGTCCCTTTCTGTGCCCACAGTGACCCTAGTTGGATCTCATGATAGCGACAGGGAATCTGCCAGCTGAGATTCCCCACACTGCTGACCTCCATCCCACAGGGTTGAGTCCATGGGAGTCCAGACCTGGGTCGGGCTCTGCTTCTGTCCCAACTCTGACGACCACGCAGTGTGAGCCCAGCTCACACATAGCCCTCAGCCCAGGAACGGTGATGCTGGGCCCCAGGGTCCAGCCCCTGAGACCCCAGGGCTGACCTCTGACCCTCCTGCCAGCTCTGCACCTGGGCACCTGGACCATGTGCACGTTCTGTTTGCCCCATGAATGACTGAAGCTTCTGAGTGCCCTGGCCCCTGAGAGCTCTTACCCCCCACAAGTCCTAGCAACTCTTGAGGGACCCCTTCAATGAGTGGGTAGGTGTTGGGGTGTCTGCAGAGTCCTGGGGTCTACAAGACACTCCCAGGAAAGAGAGGCTGCCTAGGACTCAGGATGTCCAGAACTCAGGGGGCCACCTGTCTCCTGCTGAAGCCCAGCCACCAGCTCTGAGATTGTCCTGCAGGGGGCAGTATCTGCCCGGGAACCTGCAGGGCTCGTCTCCACCTTCCTGTTTCCACAAAGAGCCCCTGAAACCTCAGGTGCGTGGCCCTGGCAGCCTGGCCAGCAGCTACCCTGATGGTCAGGGAGGGCCTTGCTCCCTAAGTCCCTGAGTCCAGAGACAAGGGCTAAGCTTCCAGGACCTTCCTTCTCCTCAGTCCAAGATGCCCCAGGTGAGATCTTGGTGTTTGGAGGTGGCTCCGCCAGGCAAGGGGCTTCTAGATGCATCTCCAGTGGCTGGGGTCCACCGAGACCCCCTGACTCATCTTCAGTGGGTGGGTCTTCACCACACTAGGCTGGGCAGCATTGGACAGGGAGAGCATTGCGCAGCACAGCACCCCACGGGACGCTGAACCAGGACAGTGAGTGACAGCAGTTCCCAGCACGGACACCAGAGAGGAGACCAGCAGCACAGATGTGGGGAGGCAGGGAGAGCCTGAGGGGCTCAGAGTCCTGGGGTCAAGCCCAGCCTCTGCTGAGTCCCTCCTGGCTGGCCTGTTTCTCTCGGGACAGACCGTTCTGAGCCTGGTCTGTGGTCTGGACACGGGGATCAGAAAGCCCGCCCTATCTGCGTCATGGCCAGATACCAGGCCAAGCTGGGTCCTGGAGGCCCTGTGGACACCCTAGGTGGGTTAGAGGGGCCCTGTTGTACCCAGAAACTGAGCTTCATGAGACTCACCCAAAGGGCCTGGTTGGGTCTCAGCAGTGGTGGATGCAGGGCCCAGCTAGGGTACAGCTGGTGGCAGACTTGGCTGGGCCCTTGAACTGCTCTGGGGTCCCATGTGCTAGGGGCCCTCTGGGTTAACCCTTAACTCCTAATCCTAACACCTGAGTGTCCTGAGTGTGTGAGGGAGTGAGCTCCCCGTCCAACTGTGGGGACCATCAGCAGATTATGGTTCACAATGACCCATTTCACACCCCTGACCTCACACCTGACCTTGTGTCCCACCAGCCCTCCCGTTTACCCACAGACCCTGGGAGTCTTCATCCAGCGCGCACTCAATCATTCTATTATGTGATCTCTCTCTCTCTCTCTCTCTCTCCTGTCTCCATCAGTTTCTCTCTCTTTCTTTTTCCTCAGGCTCTTACTTTGTCTCCCTCTCTTCCCTTCTCCTTCATGCTCTTTTCTCTGTCTCTCCCCCTACCTCTCTCTCCCTTTCTGGCCCCTCTCCTCGCTCTCTCTCTCTCTACCTGTTTTTCTCTCTCTCTTTCTCCTTCTCTCTCTCTCCCTCTCCCTCTCTCCCACTCTCTTTCTCTCTCACTGCCCTCCCTCACACCACTCTGGCTCCCACTGTCCTTACTGCATCTGTAGGGATGGCCTAGATGACAGAAGAGGACCCAAGGCCTCTGGTCCCTTATCTGTGTCCATGTGGGCCGTGCTCTTCTATTCTTTCTGGGTTTCCAACTCCCTCGAGGCTGCCAAAAGCCCTGGGTCAAATTAAGGCATGTAACACCCTAAGCATGATGGTCTAGTGTCTCCTCTCTGCTTATTCATGCATGCATAACAGGATGGGTGAGTTATAGGGTGTGTGTGTGTGTGTGTGTGAGAGAGAGAGAGAGAGAGAGAGATGACAGAGAGACAGAGGGAGAAAGAGAGAGACGTGACAGTCATCTATGACGTAGCATCTTTATACATGGGACCATAGTATTAGCTCCTGAAAACAAGAGATGGTTGCCCGACTAGCAGAAGGAGTCGAGCTGGACCATGACATTTATGTCAAGGTAGGGACCCCGGTTTTCCGGTAAACCACATTTCTACAAGAAGAGTGTTCCACACATTCTGAGACAAGGAGAACGTGTCCGTGAACTTCACTGTTCCGGAAATTGATGTTGAAGGCTGTCGCTTTCCCTCCACAGAAAACTGACTTTCACTACTTTTGCCCAAAATGACTCATGCTTCAATCCTGATTCTTATTTTGTAATAAATGCTATAATAATAATAATGTAATTTGAAATAATTATCAATGTACCACTTAAAAGATTTATCAAAGAAAATTTAACCATCAGAAAACACATATTCCAACGAATTACTGTGCTTTGTGGATAGATAGCACTTTTATCTCTAGCATGTTATAATGAAAAATACTTTCTTTGCTTAGAAACATTTCTTTGTTCTTATAAACTCAGTGATTGCACCATAATGACGCTTCCTGACTGCCACTACCCCCTCACCTAAGGCTCTTTGAGTCCCGCCATGCATCACGGGGTGCTGTCTTGTGCTTGTGAACATTTAGGTGAGAGTACGCACTGGGCAGGCCAGAAGGAAGGAGCATGGTGGTGTGAGTGCAGGAATCGTGGCAAGCTTTTGGAGTCAACTGCTTCGCTGGGAATGTGTTTGACGTACAGGTTTGCTCTGTCCCTGGAGTGAGGCTAGCCAGCCTGGGCCTAGGGTTTAAACCAGGAGGCGACCTTAAGTCCAAAGGGCCCTCCTGTCAAACATTCTTCTAGGTGGTATAGCACTGGTCTGTGCGTTGCTGTACAGAGGTAACTCGTGGTTGCTGTGATGCTGAACACTGTGACAGTGATGTGCCAATCGTGGTAATGGGCACCCATGGTGGACAGTGTTGGCTGGAGCTTCCCGACTAAATCAAGCCTGGAAGCAGCAGCGGCATCCACTTCCGAAATGGCTTGTCTCTGGAAACTCTATGTACGAACAGTGCTCAGGCCTTTCATTCATAGGGTCGCTATGAGTCGTCTACGACTCGATGGCATCAAACAACAACAACAACAATGCACTGGACAATCTCAACATCAGAAAATACATGTTGCATTTTTTTAATTAAATTTTATTAATTTTAATGAACATTTACAGAGATTTTGGGTTTCCATTCATACATTGTTGCACTATTTTCTCTACCCTTCCCCCCAGTTCGTTCCTCTTTTTTTCCCCCTTGAAAATCTGTTTTAATTTTCCCATTGCTACAGTGCTTGTCAAAGCCAGTTCTGATTAATCTCCTTTGTCAGTGTGTCCTTTGCCATTCCCTATCTCTCCTCCCTGAGACAGACTTCACCCTGATTCATAAGAAAAAGGGGACGGCGTATTCTCTTAACTACTTCCTGCTGAAAAGGGACTCTGTAGGTTTCAGGGTGAAAATCTTCTCTCACTACTCTAAAGGGCCCCTTTGGCAATAGGAAACACATAGACTTCAATCTGGAAGCACTGATGAAGAAAATCTGACTTTCCTTAATCTGTAAACTTGGTTGTTGTGTGAAAATGAACTTGACATTCTTGTCCGTAAGTGCTTGTGTTTAAATCTTGGTAAGTCTGCCCTTATCTCATGGACGGCTTCAGGAATCGTCCATCGATGTGTCCACATTAAGGAGGAAAACGTATCTGAAGGGACTTCATTCATTTTTGCCTTCCCTTCCTCTGGGCCCCCAGGATGCCGATGATGGGATGTGATTCCTCTGCGGTGATCTCTGGCGCTCAGCACTTCTGGACAACTCCTGCCATCTGCCCGTTTCTTTCTGACACGTCTGTGACTGTTACCTGCTCAGTGGCCATTACCTGCTCTGCTCCATTTTCAAAATCTTCTTGTAGGTCACGCAAATACTGTAATAACTGGGAGAGATCTGCGTACATGTTACGTTTACGTTCGAATCTTGACGATGTAGATTCCCCCATGAAATGCTGCCATCTGCTGTGCCACGTCATTGACATAACCGTGCACTCTCGTGCTCACGTCTTGTTGCTGATGTTTTCAGCTTCTCTCCGGGGGCTCCTCCTTGTGTCTGGCTTCCACTGTCTCCTCAGGAAGGTGTCGAGTCTGAGTAATTCCAAGATGGCACTCATTACTCATTGCTCTAGCGTGGACCTCTCAATGTGTGGTGGTGGTGTTGTTGTTGTTGTGTGCCGTTGAGTTGGAACCGACCCAGGGCGACCCTCCAGCAGGTTTCCAGAGGCAGTAAATCACCTGGGAGGAGACTTCCCACTCTCACCCCACAGAGCAGCTGGTGGATTTGAACCGCACACCTATAGGATTACAAGGCAGCTTCACTAGGCCATCAGGCATTTGATCCCATAAATATGTTTTAACAACTGCCCTCTAGTGAGAAGTTGTTGTTGTTATGTGCCGTCGAGTCGCCTGCAACTCATAACTACCCTATGTACAACAGCCCTAAAATCTGCTCTGTCCTGTGCCAATCGCACTGTCTCTGAC
>NW_006399876.1:5027887-5049718 GCF_000299155.1 Elephantulus edwardii
TCCATGGCTTCTGTGATTTCAAACACATCAGCTGATGATAGTTCCTTATGTTGGGATCAGTTGGGATCTCACTCAGAGACAGCTAGTGAGAAGAGGTGGGGGGAAATGTGTGGAGTAACTGAACATTAGGGGGAAACCATCGGCTGGTTCTGGACAATGGTCCTGCAGGATTACACTGATTTATTTACAAAGTTTGGATATATAGTTTTTCACAAGATCCTTCCCATTTCCCTCACCACCACCACCAGCCAGGACAAGAAGGGTTAAATGGATGCAGCACATAGTACGACAATTGCATGTTAGGCTGGTCTAAAATTTTCCATTATGTGCTTTTATAACACACCGACATATTGGTGGCATTGTCATAAGAATGGTGTTTGCACTTAGAAGAAAATCCGTTAGGCTAGATTCATGTAAATAGCAAAGCACTTGATTTAGAATCTCCTCGTTGGTGTTACACTTAAAGCTGGTGAACATGATAATGGCTTGATAGATTTTCTGTTAGAGTTTCATGCCTGAAGACAACATTTAGCTGATCTATATGAGAAATATCAAAAGATGTGCAATCTACAGACAAACGGAAGTATCAAGATACACTTATTTCACTGAAAATAGCTGTTTTTTATTGCTTCTTACGATTCTTGGTTTTCACAGGTTGTTTTAGACATATTCAATAGGTTGTTCCCTCCTGTGCTGCCCTCTTTTGAGATCTGACCTGTTAAAAATGGGTCAAAGTGAGCAATAAGTTTACAGAGACAGCAACGATGTGTTGCAAAACAGCTTTCCAGCACCGACGCTGTCAATCTGTGCTTCCAGTTCATGAGTTAAGCCAAAACATACCTTCGGTTTAAATTTGACGACAGTCTCTGCAAGTTGAACTGCTATCATGATTAGTAACCCTACTGCGTTGTGCCAATTGCTAAATCCATCTGTACAGAAAATGAAATTATTTAGGACTGAATAGATTGCAAACAAAACCATCAAGAGGCCCAGGAGGGGGAACCATTCTCTCTTGTAACTTTCACCATTGTCTTTGCCCCTAGAAACATGTTCCGGCTACAGAACCTTGCTCACTTGCTGGCTAGAAATCTTTGACGTGAATTCTCGAGCAGTCCACTGTGACAGTGGTAATTCCTGGGACCTCGCTCGGCCCAATACTTTACCTCATGTTGTTGCTGTTGTGATTGTAGCACCCTCAGCTTGGCTTCGTGGTGACCCAGGAGCAGCAGGTCTGAGGCCTGGCCTGGCCTGTGCCATCGTCATGTGTGATTTCTGCTGTAGGTGATCTCACTGCGGCAGTCAGTCCTCCGGCTCACCGAGCATCTTCTCTCTTGTCCTGACCTTCTCTGCTTTCCTCGCCATGGTCGCTCTTCTGAAGAGGGCCCCTGCTGATGCCCCCACAGTGTGTGAGGTGAAGCCTCCAGCAAGCACTCTGCCACATTTCCTTCTTCTCAGGTATGAGGCTGACGCCAGATAGGTTTTACTCTATTTAGAAAGAAATATATAAGTGAAAAACATGGTGAGGCATTCAAGATAGATGAGAAGTTTTAAACTTCTAATTCTGTAACAGCAGCCTTTAGACCTACCACCCAAACCGGTTTTAACCCAGCCGAGACGCTGGAAAGCTGAGCACACAGCTGTGCCCATCAAGCCAAGAAGGGCGATGGACCCCGGGGTTCCCCAACTCGACGCTGGGTTCTCCTGAGTGACAGGCAGAAGCAGGACGAAGTTGCCCAGTAAGCCGGGCCTGCCCCACTGGGAAGCCCTCCGTGGTGGGGACACCTCTAACCGGGAAAACGAAGACAAGGAGGATATCTGTCCAATGTGTTCCGACGGGCTCGCTGGACGCACTTGAGGAGGCTGATGTTCTTCCGAGAGAACTCTCTTCCCGTGGCAGCCCTTACTTGAGTTACATCATTGTCGTTGTTGTTGAATGTCATCGAGCCGTAGACGATTCCTAGTGAACCTATGAATGAAAGACCTGAACACTCATATAACCTTCGTCATTTCTCCACGTTCATAGAGTTTCCGGAGGCAAGCCACTTCAGAAGTGGATGCCACTCCTGCTTCCAGGCTTGTTTTAATCAGGGAGCTCCATCAAATGCTGTCCACCACAGATGACCATTATCACATTTGACACATCAGTATCACAGTGTTCAGCATCACAGCAACCATGAGTTACCTCTGTGCAGCAAGTGGACAGACCAGGGCTATACGACCTAGAAGAGTGTTTCACCAAAAACAGTTTAAACCAGGCCTGAGGGCCACAGATTAAAATCACTCACCTTGGGCTTGGTAGCATCACTTTCTGTCCACCAGGCCCACAGAGCTCTCTTGCATGAAGCGGGATCACTATTTGTGTCTGTTACTGAGTCTGTATATGTAGCTATTTCACATTCTCAAGTAGTTTCACTAGACTATTGTTCATGGTTTTGATGCAGCAAAGAATAGAACCACTTGTGTCATATTCACATCCGCTCACAATTGAACATCTGGTTAAAGAAGCCCCTTCTAATTGAGTCCAGTTTACAAAAGAAGCCAGTTCTGCAACTGTCTCTAGAGATTCACACGTTTCTTCACTGTCTGTGAACTTCCCTTTTTACATTTCATTCGCTTGTCACTGTTTGGGGTTTGTTTTTTTTTTTCCTCCTGGCTATAACATCATCACTTTTTAAATTTGATCTTACTGTTGGAAATCAATGTAAATAGCTGTTTGAAAAGAAAGAAAACCCATGCATCTGAAGACACGTTTTGGTCTGACTTATGCCAGGCGGGAGCGGTGACCTCACGGGTGGTGTGGTTGGGGATCCCACCATGAACAGAGGGGAGAGAAACCGGCTGTGTGGGAGGGGTCTTCCACTGACTTCCAGGGGTCCTCCTTGCTCTTCTGGGAAAGGGATCCTTGGCAGGTCCCTCTTCGCTGTCTCCTTCTGTGCGTCCTGGCCAGTGGTCACTAGGCGACTCCACCTCCCCTATGACTATCCCTTTCTCTAGTGACTCCTCGGCCCACATCATCGGGGTTCCTGGGAGAAATGGCCAGGTGGAGCCCCTGCAGGACTAGGGGGTTATACCACGTGCTAAGTGGGGAGTTTTGGGATTTGTCAGTGACAGTGAACCTCATTCCCCTCACTGCACAGGGAGACAAGGTGGGGGGTTCTCTCTCTTGGACCACAGACTTGGGGTCTGACCTGAGTCCAGAAAGGGAAGGACCATCAGGACTGAGTCCTCTGCCCTGGGTCTCCCTACAAGGACCTCCTTCCTGGGGCCTCGTGCTCACCCCATCCCTGCTGAGCTCTTTCCACCTTCAGCCAACGGAGGGCTCTTCTAGACAGATAAGCACAGGGTGGCACCCCCTTCTCCGGGCTGATTTCCAGGTTCCAGCCCTCACTAGGGCTTCATAGCACAACCCCTCAGGGGTGGCTGGTTCTGCCACAAAGCCCAGCTAGGCCGGCAGAACCCCCCTGGGTGGTCAGATCCCACGTGTGGTTGTTTCCTACTCCAGAAACGAGGCCTGGGGACTGGGGTGGGAGGAGAGAAGGGCTCAGATGGGTGACCTGGAGTGGACCCCACATGACTGCTGTGTGTCGTGGGATAGCTGCCTGCCCTCTCTGAGCTGACTCGCTCCCCCCACGCTGAGACTGAAGGGTGAGTGGAGTGGTGACAGTGGGCAGGTGTATGTCCAGCAGAGAGGAGGACTGGGTGCCCTGCCCCACTCACAGGCTCCACGAGGCCCAGTGTCTACTTTGACTGCAGGGTGGCAGTGAGGAGTGGACCTCTGGAACCCTGCTGAGACACTAGTGTCCCCTGGGCACCCAGGACTCTGCAGCATCCAGCAGGGAGGCCTCATGCTCAGCTCTGGGCACTGACACTCCCCACTCCTCCCTTCCCCCTCTCTGTCCTGTTGCCCCCGCAGCTCACAGGCCTCTAGATGCTGTCCAGCCTGGTTCACAGGAAGTGCCTCCTTCCTCGGCTAGCCAGGTCCTGGCTTCACTAGGATTCAGATGGGGACATCTGCTGGCCCTAAGACTCGGCAAGGAAACTTTGCAGGTTGGTACAGAGCAAGAGGCCCTTGGGAGGCAGAGGTGCCACAGCCAGCCTCTCCTTCCTTCCTACCCCTTGTCCCCCATCTGATGCCACATCCCTGTGGGCCCAAGGACAGCAAGGCCCCCCTCCAGGTCCCCTGTGCTGCCTGCCTTGCCATCTGCCCTCACACAGCAACAAGGCGCCACTGTGCTTGGAAGCCCTCAGGATGCTCTGGGAGTCTGTGCTCCTTCTGGCACCTCCGCCAGCCCCCCACCTCCTTGCCTGCCTCACTGCACACATCAGGCATGCTCCTACCTCAGGGCCTTTGCACAGCTGCAATGCCTGTCTGGACAGCTCTTCCTTGAGACCTCCAGCCACCCCACTCCCTAGGAATCCTGGCTCAGAGGTCACCTGTCCTCTAGGCACCCCCAGCCCTGAACGCAGATGCCCTCACACCTCCTGCTGGCTTTTCACCACTCAGTGGATGGACAGTATGGTCCCATCCACCTCGTCCATGTTTGCTGGCCCCACTGGGGTCAGGGCCCCAAATCAGGGTCTTTGTCCTTGCTGGGTGCCCTGACGCATCCCTGTCCACGTGACCGCCCCAGGACTGCTCTGCGTCTCGTCATTACGGCGTCCTTTCCAGGACGAGGATGCTCTCTGTCTGCAGATGAGGATTCTGTGGCTCCGAGATGGACAGCTCCACTGTGGGCAGGGAGTCAAACGGGCGCACATAAAAAGGAAGGGCAGTCGGGGGATTCCCAGTGTCCTGGCACCTTCTCGGCAGGCTGGGACCCGGTGCCGACCTGCCGGATCACCCACTGGGTTCCCACAGGCCTGGAGCCAGCCCCTCCTTAACGAGGAAAAGGTCCAGGCTGACCCCACCTCGCCCGCCCTCATCCAGGAGAAGCAAACCGCCTCGTAAAAGCATAAAGCTGTGACTGGCAGTGAGAGGCAGCTGGAGATAAGGCGGCTTTATGACCTGATAAGCCAGCATTCTCGGCTCTATGTGCTGTCCTGTGGGCGGTGGGCCAACAGATGCCCAGCAAAGCTGACAGGACATAAGAGGGCAGGGGACACGGCTTCCTGTGTGCCAGCCCCCGGGGTCGGTGGGGGCCAGGGGGAAAGGCTGCTGGGAACCGACTAGGTTTGTAGTAGCTTCTCCAGGTGCAGAGTTGGGGTCCAGGGCTTGTGTTTATCAAGATATATTGATGTTTCAGAGGGAGAAATCGGGCCTACTGTCCTGCAGTTCACTTGTAAGACAGCACAGTGGTCCGGAGACGTACACACGACCCCTGCCATGGCCTAGAGCATCTTGGTCACACCTCAGGCCCTGGAAAATGCTCACACCACGGGCCCCGCACACACGTTCACACCACGGGCCCTGGGTACAGGCTCATACCCCAGGCCCTGGAAAATGCTCACACCACGGGCCCTGGAAAATGCTCACACCATGGGCCCCGCACACACGTTCACACCACGGGCCCTGGAAAATGCTCACACCACGGGCCCCGCACACATGTTCACACCACGGGCCCTGGAAAATGCTCACACCACGGGCCCCGCACGCATGTTCACACCACGGGCCCTGAGCACAGGCTCCCACCACGGGCCCCGCACACACGTTCAAACCACAGGCCCTGGGCACAGGCTCACACCATGGACACGTGGCCTAGGGGCTTTAGGACTGGCCCCTCACAGGTGAGCCCCTCACAGGTGAGAGTCTCGCATGTGGCTTACGTGACGGTCCTCGAGCACATGGTCCCAAGCACACGCTTACTCCATGGCTCTGGTCTGTTTCTCCAATCTTGTCTCTGCTTCCCACCATTGCACCCCATCATCCCATCTGAACCCCAAAGCTCAGGCTGTCACCATCCTACCTCAAATCTTGCAGAAGTGGGTGTCTATATCACGCTATCCACAAAGGACCTGGACAGAGGGCACGATATCTGCTGGGCCACAAGCCCACCCAACCCCGTGGACTGGAGCAGACGAGAGCTCATGGACCTGGAAGTGGGGCAGGTGGGGCACCCCTGGGTACTGGGCAAGCTTCAGGGGTGAAAGGCACTCTGTGACTCTGACGAGGAGTGCATGCTGATGGCAGGGCAGGGGCCTGAGTCCACCCAGAGGGGCCTTGGAAAAAAGGGGTGGCAATCTGCCTCTGAAAACCTCACTGAGTACAGGTCTGCTGTCACACGCGGGTCCCATGTGCAAGAGTGACTCACTGGTAGCTAAGTGTGGGGTGTTCTTTTTTTTTTTTTTTAATAAGCTTACAAACTAAGAGACGTTAATTCTGGGAAATGAAAATGGTGACTGTGAATCTTTGCATTCTTTTTCTGAAGGAGTCGGGTATTGGAAAATTAGGGAAGCCCTTTCCTTTTCTGGGCAGGAGGTAGCCTGGCACGTGTGAGTAACCACCAGTGTGGATCACCCCGGTTGTGACCCACAGTGACCTGTCACTAGACCAGCAGCCTGCTGGTGTGGCCAAGGCGTCTCTCAGGTGACTCAGCAGTGGCTACTGGGCATCTGGGCCATGGGTCGGGTGTGTCCTCCTGGTCACTGACCCGAGGCCCAGCCTCCTCTCGCAGATGCTAGGAGCTGGCCCTGGTCCAGTGCAGCTGTCAGATCCACTGGCATTCCCAAGGTTATTGCCTCCTGCCTGGGGGGCCAGGTGACAGGGGTGATGACCAGGAGGTGGGCAGGACGGGGAAGGCTAACCCTGCTCTTTCCAGTTGAAGAATCACTAGTCCTGACACCGAGAAATAACGTGGAATGCACAGATGTCTCTGTTCTGTGTCCACTTGGTCTAGTGGGTCCCCAGCTCATGCTGACCCCCTTTTCAGCAGAGAGGCCTGCTCCCTGTCCTGGGTCACCCTGAGATCACGCTGCTGTGAGCTGGGGAGCTCTTTTTGCCTGATTGTCAGATGTAGATTGCCAGGCCTTTCTTCCTAGTCTGCCTTAGTCTAGTGGTCCTCTGACACCTGTTCAACATCTCAGCAACAGGCAGGTTGACAGCAACAGTGACAGGTGGCTGGTGGCTGGGATTGAGGTGGCTGGGCAGAGACATGGGTGCGGAGCTCCTTCATGAAAGGTGAGAGGTTGTCACTGACACACCACAGCCCCTAAGTGGGCATCTGCCTCTATCTGTCTATCTATCTATCTATCTATCTATCTATCTATCTATCTATCTATCTATCATCTATCTATCCATCCACCCACCCATCCATCCATATGTTGTCGTTGTTTGCGTGTCGAGTCGCTTGGGACTCATAGTGACCCCATGTACAACAGCCCTAAAACCTAATCTGTCCTGTGCCAATCTCACTGTCTCTGACACTCTCATCCCAATTATCCCAGTCACTAAATCAATCCACCTCAGAGGGGGCCTTCCCGTCCTGCGCTGTCCCTCCACCCTCCCAAGCATGATGTCCCTCTCCACGGACCTGTCCCTCCTTACAACGTGTCTAATTATGTCTGACGAAGCCTCAGAATCCTTGCCTCCAGGGAGCCACCTGGTTTAACCCTTTCCAGGATGAATCTGTTTGTTTTCCTAGCAGTCCATTGTACCCTTAGCACTCTTCTCCAACACCACAGCTCAAAGGCATCAATTCTCCTTCTAACCTCCTTGGTCATTGTCCAACTCTCTGATGCATAACAAGTAATAGTAAAGACCATGGCCTGTATCAGACACACCTTAGTCTCAGAGAGACACCATTGCTCTTCAGCACTTTGGAAAGGTCCCTAACAACAGATTTTCCCATTGCAATACGTCTTTTAATTTCCTGGCTACTGGTGTCAAGAATGTTGATTGTGGAGCCAAGCAAACTAAAGCTGTGAACAATCTCAATCTCTTCACCATCCATCCTGATGCTGCCAATTGGCCCAGTGGTGAGAATCTTTGTCTTCTTGACATTGAGCCTCAGTCCATATTGTAGGCTGCAGTCCTTGACTTTCTGCAGCAAGCACTTCAGGTCCTCCTCAGTTTCAGCAAGCAGGGTTGTGTCATCTGCATAATGCAGATTGTTGATAGATCTTCCACCAGTCTTGACCCCACAATTCTCCTCATAGAGCCCAGCCTCCCGGATAATCTGCTCTGCATACAGGTTGAAAAGGTATAGAGACAGGACACATCCCTGATGTAAGCCCTTCCTAATTTTGAACCATGCAATGTTTCCTTGCTGTGTTCTGACGACTGCCTCTTGGTCCAAGTATAGGTTTCTCATTAACATGGTCAAATGTTCTGGGATTCCCATACTTCTCAGAGTCAGCCACAGTTTGTTATGATCTACACAGTCAAATGCCTTTGCATAATCAATGAAACACAGATAGACATTCTTCTGGTATTCCCTGCTTTCAGCTAAGATCCATCTAACATCAGCTATAATATCTCTAGTCCCACGACCCCTACTAAAACCCAGCCTGGACTTCTGGCAGTTCTCTGCTGATGTGCTGTTCCAGTTGGTTTTGGATAATCTTCAGTAGAATCTTGCTTGCATGTGAAATCAATGAGACTGTTCTATAGTTTCCACACTCTGTTGGGTCACCTTTCTTTGTGAGGTGTTTATACAAAATAATCCTATGCCCGATCCCATAACAATCTACGTTGTCGTTGCTGTGACCATCGAGTCAGAACTGACCCGGAGTTGACCCTCTGCCTCTAATTCTGTTTCTGTAGAAAACCTTGTCTAAGATTCTAACTGAAAAGCAGTGTCTTCCGTGGCCCCTTGAGACCTGCTCCTCCAATCTCCAACTCTTAAGTGTTGGCACGAAGTAAACTCAAAGCACACTGGCTGTCGTCACATGAACGCCGGCCGGCTCACAGAGACCCATGCTGGGCCTGTCCTGGGCAGGGATTCTGGTGGCTGACATTTCGAAATACATCACCAGACCTCTCTTCTGAGGCACCTCTGGCTGGACTTGAACTTTCAGCTAAACCTCACGTTTGTTAGCTAAGTGCACCATGCAAAACCCCAGAGGCAAGTGTGTGTAATGTTATTGTTGGTCAATGACGGTTTCCCGATTCATTCTCTCATCACTTCACCCATTTTCTGATTCTCCTGAGTCGCAGATACTCGGGTGATCATGTACTTTTCAAATGTTAGCTTAGTTAGTTCTGATGGGCAGAGGCACGACATCTGCCTTGTCCCAGCCACCCTCGCATTAACTTATCCAACCACAGGCCTGTTGCTGTGAGGTCAGTTCACACTGCAGGACCCTGTCTGTGTCAGGACTCCCCAGCGATGTCAGGGACTGATTTCTCAGTGGTCCGTGGCCAGGCCTATCTTCTGAGGCACAGAACTCGAACTGAGTTTGCAGCCTCACATGTTAGCCGTTTGCTCCAGCCTTGACTTCCAGAAAAGATTCATCACAATGACACTAATTCATAATGATCATGACGGTGGCCCTTACTCTGACCTCATGTGCCCAGCACCTGCAGCCACTGCCCACGTGCTGGACATAGTGTGACTTCAGCCCTCTGGCATGTCTGAGCGCAGGGCATTCTTGAGGTTCCTTGTTCATTGGAAAGAGGGGCGTGTGAGCAGAGTGGCAACATCCTTGTGAAAGAACTCCCCAGTCAGGAGGAGGTCAGGATACGGGGTAGCCAGCTGAGCATGAAACGTGAGGGTCAACCCTCAGTGCATGCTGCTTTCCCCCCAGGATGCTGCACGAGCCCCCAGCACATCACTCCCAGGCCCAGATGCTCGCTCGCTGTGCTCTGGTTCGTTCTCTCTCTCTCTCTCTCTCTCTCTCTCTCATTAAGCTCTTTCTCTCTCTTTATTAAGGTATCTCACTCTCTCTTTTTCCTATCTCTCTTCTCTCTCTCTGTCTCTGTCTGCTTGTCTTTCTCTCTCCCCCTCACTCTCTCCTCCCCCCCCCACACACACACTCACTCATGCTCCAGGCACACTGGGTCGGCTTGGTTCGGGTGGCTCTGGGTAGGATTGTGACCTCAGTGGCCTCCGCAGTGTCCCACAGTTACCCCGGCACACAGTCACATGAGAGTTCACGCTCAAGTTCATTTCTCTCCGAGGAAGAGCACAAAGGGTAGCTGGTGAACCAGGGACAAGAGCAAGTGAGCTAAAAATACTCCCAGAAAGTAAACAAAGCAGGTCAGTGCTCTGCCCGGGAGTGACTGCCCGTGTGCAAAGGCCGAGTTCACGGCCTCGAGCTGGCAGCCACTGGAGAGGCCCTCAGATAAAGGGGTGTCCTGGCGGCCCAGTGGTTCACCTTCCAAGCTGACCTGTTTCCTGGAGTGGGCACGGTGGCCTTGTGACTGGGGACACAGTTCATGGAGGGCCCTGATCCATGAGGGTGACGCTCTTGGACTCCATCGGCTCCTGGAAAGTGATGAGGGGGCACATTCCTGCCGCTGCTTTATTGTCTGTGCCGGACCTGGCGATTCCAGAGGCTTCGGCACGTGACTGCTTGGATTCCTGGGGCTGAACCGCACGCTGTGCCAAGAAGCCAGGACTATGTGACAGGGAAGGTGCCCCGCCCCGCTCTGACCTCCACGGCTGGGGAGTGGGGCAGCCGCTGCGGAGCTGGACCACGGACTACTGGGCACATCCTTTGTCTTTGTGATCTGAATTTCAACTAAAAGACGTGTTGCAATGGGGAAAACGTGGTAGGGACCTTACCAAATGCTAGTGAAGAGCAAGGTCGTTGGCTTAAAGACTGAGACGGTGCGGACCCAAGTCTTTTTTTTAATGAATGATTTTTAATGTGTGATGTATATGTATATGTATATGTATATGTGTATGTGTATGTATATGTATATGTGTATGTATATGTGTATGTATATGTATGTGTATATATGTATATACATATGTATATATATACACACATATATATGGCATATTCTTTCCATTTCATTTTCCCTCCCCATTCATTCATTGTTGCACATTTTCCTCCCTCCCCACCCGTCCCCATCCCAGTTCGGTTTTTCTTTTTGAAAAGGAAAAATAAATGTTTTCAATGTTATACAATCCCCCCTACTCCCCAAGTCCATGGTCTACTTTACTATGCATTTATTTTTCTGGACTCTTGTCATGAAAATAATACCTAATCCTTGCAACTTATCAAAGAAAACTGTCTAATAAAATAAAAATCAAATGTATGGTAATCATTTCCCCTCTTGTGTAGGCTGCACTAGATCGATAAAAGATTGTATTTTTATTGCCATTTAAACAAGTGATTCAATTTAGTCTGCACAGTGAGCAAGAGTTCACGTGCATTCTTTCATGCTGCTGGGTTTTGTCGTGTATCGTTTAAAACATTTTGTATGTTCTTATCTGTGTGTACAGTGTGTTCTTGAATAATGCTCATTCGTCAGGATGACTGTGGGAAATAAACTTTCTGGAATACTGAAGAAAAAAAAAGAATACCTAACCCTATATTCCTTTTGAACAGTTCGCTCCCTCATCTATTTCAATGCAGTGTACATTATTGAACCCATCTTTCTCAGTTTCCCCTCAACCCTGATGTCAGTCGTGTTTTACAACAGTGGCACTATGAAGTATTTGTCCTTTTGTGATGGAGATATTTTAATATCCTCCAGGGTCAACCATTTTGAATAATATTTCATGAGTTCCTTGTTTTTCAATGCAGTATAGTATTCCATTGTGTGAATATACCAGAGCTTCTCTATCCATTCATTTGTTGATGGGCACTTGGATTGTTTCCAGATCTTTGCTATTGTGAACAAAGTCATGATAAACATGGGTGTGTATATGTCTGCTTGGGTGGCAATTATGGTTTCTTTAGGGTATATTCCCAGTAGTGGAATTGCTGGGACAAAGGTATTTCTATCCAACTTTTTGAGAAAGCGCCACACCCCGTTCCACAGTGGTTGCACCATTTTACACTCCCACCAACAGTGAATAAGCGTTCCAGTTTCTCCACAACCTCGCCAGCATTTGTTGGTTGCTGCTCTGTGGAATTTTGCTATTCTGACTGGGGTGAGATGATCTCATAGTTGTGGTGCTGACCCAAATCTTGGTCTTTCCGATTAGTTCCTGCGCATCTGAAAGTTGGACAATGAATAAAGATGACACAATTTATGCCTTTGAATTGTAATGCTGGAGAAGAGTTCGGAATAAACCACGGACTGCCAGGAAAAGAAACACGCTAACCTTGGAGGAAGTGCATCCAGGGTGCTCCTCAGAGGCAGGGATGGTGGAACTGCGCCTCATAGTCACAGGGCGCTGTAGAGAGGGGCCGGTCCTTGGGAAAATGCATCACGCTGAGAAAGACAGAGGATCATAGAAAGAGAGGAGGACCCTCAAGGACGTGGACTGGTGAAGTGACTGCAAGTCAGCGGTGGTGAGAACGGCCCGGGATAGAGCGGGGTGCAGAGCTCTTGGTCCTGGTGTTGATTCAATGACCCCTCCCAACAACACAACAAGACATCTGAATTGCAGCACGAAGAAGTGTCTCATACGCACCCATGTTTATTGCAATAGCAAAGAGCTGGAAACAACCCAAGTGCCCAGCAACAAACGAATGGATAGTTCACACAATGGAATACTACGCTGCATTGAAAAACGAGGAACTCATGCAATATTCAAAAAGGGCATTATTCTGAGTGTAAGAGCTCTGTTACAAAAGGACAAATACTGTATAGTGCCACTGTTGTAAAATGGAACTGACATCGGGGTTGAGGGGAGACTGAGAAAGATGGGATAAATAATGTATACTGCATTAAAACAGATGAGGGAGAGAACTGTTTAAAAGGGATATGTGATTAGGTATTATTGTCAAGACAGGAGTCCAGAACCAAGGCTGCACCCTGGAGTGGACTTGAGAAAGGGATTGTATAACAGTGGAAGAATTTTCCTTTTCCAAGAGAAGAGAGAACTGGGGGAAGGGTGGGCAGGGAGAAAAGTGCAACAGTGAATGAATGGAAATCCAAAATCTCTGTAAAGTTTGATTAAAGTTAATTAAAAAAAAGTGTCGCTCTGCCGGAGAAGGAGGGGCCATCTCCTCCTGTACCAGTCAGATGCAATTTGACAGTACACACACACAAAATTTAAAAAAAAATGAATGAATGAATAAATAAATAAAAAAGTGTCTCCATTATTATTCCAATGAGTCCTCCTGGGGAGACAACAGGTGCACCCGGAGTTTCAGTTTCCACGACTTCCCTGAGTTCCTCAGAAGATTCCACAGCACAAAGGGATTGCTCCACTCCGAGCAGAACTTGCCCCGTACGCAAGGGAGGTTTCAGATGCCCTGACACTTGTGACTGTTGCTCCTGTGGAGTTGACTTTACTGATTTTGCTATGGAGACAATCAGAGGACATCGGGGATCAAACATGCAGGGACTGCTGCCCTGGGCCCCCCAAGGAGTCCCTCTCGGCTCACTGTTTCAGGACTCTAAACCCCCTTTCTACACGGTGAGCTGGGTGACTTTGCCTCCAGACGCCAGCTCTCTGGAGGCTGGGGGGGGGGGGGCTGGGTACACCCAGGAGGGGCCTAGGCCTGGCCTAGGGAGGGGTCTCTGCATAGCCTGGGAAGCCAGGGCCCAGAAAAGCCTTTGGGGAGAGCAAGGCTGGACTGCAGTGGCTCTGGACAGGACTGATAGCCAGGACCCCAAGCCCAGCTTTGTGGTCGGCCCACCCGGGGAGAGGATCCTGGGACTGCACACGGCAGTGGCCGCCAGGACCTGGTTGTCTGCTGCTGTTGTCAGCCTTTCTTGGCCAAGTTTAAGCCGCACAGGTAAATTCCTTAGAAAGGAGAGAGGGGAGACCACATCTCACCCACCAGGGGCATGTTCCCTGTCAGGGGGGCAGTGCTGGAGAAGGACACCTTATCAGGAAAGCAGAGGGTCAGCAGCTCAGTGCCTGGAGCAGAGACCTCGGGCCAGCAGGGACTGTGAGGAAGGCGCAGGGCAGGCAGGGTCACCTCCTGCCGTCCGGTGGGGGGGGCGTCAGCGTGAGGCAGGGCTCACTCAGGAACACGTGACCAAAGCAACGGCATGGTCTATTTATTGTCAAGCTCAAACATGTATTTTTAACGTAGTAGCAAAGAATTTCTGTGAATTGTGTTCACACATTTGGTGAGAGGCAGACGCTATCTAAGTGATGAACTTGCCTGTCTGCTTGAAGTTCTTGAGCAAGATCTTAAAGGCTCACGTGGTTCTCCCTGCAGCTTAATAAAAGTACTGGAGGAAAGAGATGGCAGAGAGGTGAAGCCACGTGAAGACGGTCCGCGAACAAACGCTGGAGAGACCAGGACCTTCCTCAGAGCCGATGGAACAAGGCCTTCCCCTACGGCTGACACCCTGAATCCACACGTCTAGCCTCCAAAATGATGAGAAAACAAATCTCTGTTTATTAAAGGCACCCTCTTGTGGTACGTCTGTTCTGGCAGCCCTCGATGACTAAGAGACGTTCACAACCCTTCCCCTCTCCTCTCAGATACCCAGGGAAGAACACCTCCTGGTCCTCTGTTGATTTGGTGCAGAGATGATTCTAGAACTCATGTTTCTTTGCACTGGTGCAGCCTTCTCTGATTGTGCAAAAGGAAATTGTGCTCTATTTCCCCTTTAAGGAGTAGGACAGAATGCTGCCCAGAGGTGCACCTGGCTGGGAAGCAGAACCCCCTCCCTCCAGCCTCAGTCAGGTAGCTTCATCAGACTGCCCGGGGGTCCTCCTGAAGTTGATTGGCAATTAGCAAACTTCATCATCTCTCTGGCCCAGCTCTCCCGTGTTTCAGTTCTCAGAGTCCTGCCGAGCTGCACGTCTTGTTCTAAAACCACTTTCCAGGAGGACTCTGGGGAAATTAACGTGATGATAGCCAGGAAGCTCTGAGAATGTCGCATCCTCTGGGGAGGGGACTCACTGCTGCAGGCTGAGCCTCCCACCAACAGAGAGAGACTAATTGATGTGGAGCGAATTATGGAAATGCCCACAGCCGTTCGCACTCTAGTGCCTTCGAGACTCTGGATCCACGTCTCAGTTAGACTTGAGCCTCTTCTTTTGTGTTCTGTGAGTGGGGGACCCTCAGAAACTCTGGAGAGGACACCCCAAGTGAAAAGTGCACAAACTGAGGGGACAGACCTTAGACAGTGAGCCCAGCAAATGCCGCTCCCCTGCCACACACGGAGGGCCTGCAGCGGGCTGCTCACCGAGACGCTCTGCTGGTGTGCTGTGGTACACTGTACTGCAAACTGAAAGCCAGCAGTTCAAATCCACCAGCCGCATGGACCTAGGACTAAAACCAAGGACTATAAACTTCATTACAGAAAAGCTAGGAACAACACTAGAAGTCCTAATCCACAACATAAACAGTCTTCCCAGTATCCTGGAAAACCTACAACCAGGAGAAGATAACGTAGATGAATGGGATCTTCTAAGACTCAAATCCCTATGCACATCCAAAAACTTCTCCAACAGGGTAAAATGGGAGGCCACTGACTGGGAAAAAGTATTCGGTAATAACATATCAGATAAGGGACTTATATCCAGAATTTATGAAATACTTGAGCACCACAACAAAATAAAGGTAAAGAATCCAATAGAAAAATGGGCACAGGATATGAACAGGCACTTCACCGAAAATGACATTAGATGGCTAACAAGCACATGAAGAAATGCTCAAAATCCCTAGCCCTAAGAGAGATGCAAATTAAAACAACTATGAGACATCATCTCACCCCAGTCAAAATAGCAAAATTTAACAGAACAGCAAGCAACAAATGCTGGCGAGGTTGTGGAGAAACTGGAACCCTGATTCACTGTTGGTGGGAGTGTAAAATGGTGCAACCCCTGTGGAAAGTGGTATGGCGCTTTCTCAAAAAGTTGCAAATAGAGATACCATTTGACCCCGCAATACCACTACTGGGAATATACCCAGAAGAGACCATAACTGACAACCAAGCAGATATATGCACACCCATGTTTATTGCAGCTTTGTTCACAATAGAAAGGAGTTGGAAACAACCTAAGTGCCCATCAACAAATGAATGGCTAGAGAAGTTGTGTTATATTCGCACAATGGAATACTATGCTGCATTGAAAAAACAAGGGACTCATGCAATATTACTCAAAATGGTTGACTCTGGAGAACATTATGCTGAGTGAAATGTCCCAGTCACAAAGGGACAAATATTGCATGATGCCACTGTTGTAGAATGGGACTGTCCTTGGGGTTAGGGAGAGACTGAGTAAGATGGGTTCAATAATGTATACTGCACTGAAACAGAGAAGGGAGAAAACTGTTTAAAAGAGATATGTGATTAGGTATTTCTGTCATGACAGGAGTCTAGAGCGATGGCTACATGGTAGAGTGGACCTGGGGGAGGGTTTGTAAAATAATGAAAGAATCTTTTCTTACTTTTCCAAGAGGGTAATGTCTGGTGGGGGGGAGCCTTGGGAGGGGACAAATCTACAACAATGAATGAACAGAAATCCAAAGCCTCTGTAAATTTTCACTGAAACTAATAACAAATTTAAATAAAGAAAAAAAGAATTAAGTTACAGTAAGGATGGCAATGGAACCACCTTACCTCTGTAACTTGATTTGTGCCACTATTAGAACCTCTACTCAGAATATTATTGCTTTTCAATTTTTGACTCATGTACTTTTAACTTGTTAGTTAAATTTGTATCTTCTAGGCTGCAACACTTCCATGATACATCTTCAAGGATATGAATATGTACGGCTAAGCACAATTGATAACAGTGCATCTAAATTCCAAAATCAATCTCCATAATAGTCTATGTGTTTCCTACTGCCAAGGGGGCCCTTTAGAGTAGTGAGAGAAGACATTCACCCTGAAACCCACAGCGTCCCTTTTCAGTAGGAAGTAGCTAAGAGAATATGCCATCCCCTTTTCCTTATGAATCAGGGTGAAGTCTCTCTCAGGGAGGAGTGATAGGGAATGGCAAGGGACACACTGACAAAGGAGATTAATCAGAACTGGCTTTGACAAGCACTGTGGCAATTGGACAATTAAAACAGACATGGGGGGCGGAAGAAGAACGAACTGGGGAGGAGGGTAGAGAAAACAGTGCAACAATGAATGAATGAAAACCCAAAATCTCTGTAAATGTTCATTAAAACTAATAAAATTTAATAATAAAAAAATACCTTAAAAAAATCCACCAGCCACTCCACAGAGGTAAGATGTGATGTCTTCCCCTAAAATGAGTTACAGCCTTAGAAACCACTGTGATATTGCTATTTTTGTGGGTTTATTATGTTATTTTACATCAGGTCTTGGATTCTGTTTCATTCAGTCCTCATGACAGTTCTCTGAGAAGCCCACTTTTATTGTTCCTATTTTGCAGAAGGGGTGGGGAGGGGATGTGATTTTTTTTCAGGTTCCCCATCAGGTGAGAACACCCTAAGTGGTGCCAGTGGTCAGGTGTTCACCTACCAGCTGTGTGAGTTCAAAGCATCCCGGGGCACCTCGGAAGAAAGGCCTGGTGATCTCTTTCCGGAAGGTCACAGCCTGGAGTCAGGATCGGCTCGAGAGCTATGAGCAACAACCACCAGCTGCAGCGTGTGCAAGTCCCTGGGCTTGCTTCTGCTGCTCACCTGGAGACTGATGGATTGACTCCACCCAAAAGTGCTGCGAAAGAAAGGCCTGAGTACCTACTTCTGTAGATTGCAGCCAGGAAGGCCTCTGGAGCAGGTCTGTACACTGGGGGCAGCCAACAGTCAGAACCCACTAATAACACCCACCTCAGGAGTGAGCGCAGCAGGGGCCCAAGCCCCTTCCTGGCCAGGGGCAGGCGCCAGGCCGGGAGTCCCGCGCTCCCTCGATTCCCTAAAGATGCTTCTTGAATGCTGCTCAAAGGGGAGCTACTGACCCTGGACCCTCGGGGCGGGGTGCTCCTCCAACTCAATGGTGGGGCCGTGGTTGTTGCCCACAGCAGCACTTTTCAGAGGCCCCTGGGTCTTGTAAGAATGCAGCAGCTGGTTTATAACAGTGCTGTTTTGCAGTATTTGTCCTTTTGTGACTGAGATATTTCACTGAGGATAATGTCTTCGAGGGTCACCCATGTTATGATGTGGGGGCTGGGGGAGGCACTAAGAAAAGAGGGATAGATAATGAGCACTGCATTGGAAGAGATGGAGGAAAGAACAGGTGAAAGGGAATGTATGATTAGGCATTATACATACAACAACAGCCCAGAATAAGGGGTACATGTAAAGAAGACTGGGGAGTGGGGGAGGGAGGTAATTGTGCAACAATAAATGAACATTTTTTTAAAAGTAAACTAGGTAGATAAGTGCAGCAATGAATGAATGGAAATCCAAGTTCTCTGTAAATGTTCATTAAAATTATTTTAAAAAATATTTTTAAAAAGAAAAAAGTAAACTAGGGAGAGGAAGGAAGGGGGAGAGGGTAAAATGTGCAACAAAGGATGAATGAATATCTAACTTTTCTGTAAACTTTCCTTAAAATCACAATTAAAATAAAAAATTTTATTAAAAAAGAATGAAGCCGCCGGGGCAGAGGATGTGGGAGGGTCCTGAGACTGCATTTCTCACAGTTGATGCAGAGGCTAATGGTGGCTGACCGCAGGATGGACGGATAGGGACCCCCAGATGGCTGAGTCTTTTCCATGAACTAGTCTGGTGGAGACCCCAGGCAAGCCCTGTTTCAGGCTGCTCGTGGGAGGTCTCGGGTCAGGAGAGAGGCAGATCTGCACACAGAGGGCATGTTGTTGTTGTTGTTGTTGTTGTTGTTATGTGTTAGGGTTGCCTGTGACTCACAGCAATCCTATGTCCAACAGCTCTGGAGCCTGCCCTCTCTTGAGCCAGTGTCACTGACTCTAATGCACTTACCCCCACTGCCCCAGTTACTGTGTCAATCCATCTTATCCAGGTCCTCTCCTGCTCTGTTCCTCTATCCTTCCAAGCATGATGTCCTTCTCTAAAGACTGGTTCCTCCTTGCCACATGCCCAAAGTATGTGAGACAGAGCTTTCACCCACTCCAAGATAGACCTATTTGTTTTCCTGGCTGTCCATGGTATGTTCAAGACTCTTCTCCAGCATCACAGCTCAAAGGCATTGATTCTTCTTCTGTCATCCTTAGTCATTGTCCAGCTCTCTGACACATAGCAAGTAATTGTGAAGACAATATCTTGGATCTGGTGCACCTTAGTCTCTAGACTGATATCGTTGCTTTTCAGTGCTCTGGAGAGGTCTCTGACAGCAGATTTCCCTGTGCAATTCGTCTTTTGATTTCCTGACTGCTGGTGCCAAGCGTATAGGCTGTGGAGTGAGCAAGCTGTAACTGTTAACAATCTTGGTCTCTTCTCCATCCATCGTGATGCTGCCAACAATCAGCCCAGTGGTGAGAATCTTGGTCTTCTTGATGTTGAGCTTTAATCCATATTGAAGGCTGCAGTCCTTGACCCTGTGCAGCAAGCGCTTCAGGTCCTCCTCAGCTTCAGCAAGCAGGGTTGTGCCATCCCTATGGACTCGGGAATACTGCATGATGGCCCATTTCACAGAAGAGGCAAGTGAAGGCCAAGGAGGCCAGAAGCTCAGACCCATCAGCAGCCACCCTGGCGTGGACTGTCCTGATCTCTCTCAAATAGAGAATGACCGCGCTTCCACCTGGGCTCGCAGTACCGCCCTGGTTGGACGATTCCCTCCTCGCCTGCAGCCTGGCCCTGCGGCCACCACGAGATGGTGCTGTGCTGTGCGTTTTGGGGTTTGCCGTTTGTGTTTGCAGCCTCAGTGCGCGCTGACCACAGGGATTCACCCCCCCCCTTTTGAGGACGCCCTCAGGCTGGGCGCTGGGACGGGGAGCAGGAAATGCCTCCTGCACTGGGCGTGTGCACTTGTGCATGAGTGCACTGGAGTGTGCACGAGTGTGTGTGTGTGTGTGTGTGTGTGTGTGTGTGTGGCGGCACGCCCACGTGGACCTGCTGTGTGTGGGCACGGTGCCTGTGTGCACACATTTGCATGCACGATATACACATATCGGCTCACCTACACATCCGTGGTGTCCGTGGGCACAGGCAAGAACACACACGTGCATGAGTGTGTGCATTCCAGCGTGTGTGCACATGTGTTCATGTTCACTCAGCTGTGTTTGCGCGTGTAAGCGTGCACATGAGTGCATGTGTGTGTCTGTTTGTACGTTCACATGTGTGCCTGTGTGAACATGCATCCAAGAACATTTATACTTGTGTGCCGTAAACAGCAGCGGCAGCGTGTGCAGCTACACTTGAACCTGTGTGCATTCGCGTGCAAGGCTGTGTCTGTGTGAGTATCACACACATCCATGTGCACAGGTGCGCGTGCCCCCTGCTCCAGTGTGCTCACAGGTGCGGATCTGTGCACTGGAGAGCGGGGCCGTGGGAACACATCCTTGCCCAGCTCTCCACGGC
Organism: Elephantulus edwardii; assembly: GCF_000299155.1. Lineage (NCBI taxonomy): Eukaryota > Metazoa > Chordata > Mammalia > Macroscelidea > Macroscelididae > Elephantulus > Elephantulus edwardii. The sequence goes on from NW_006399876.1 coordinate 5,048,267, forward strand.
TGCGTCTCTTCCACTAACGTCCTTGGTTCTCCAGGGCTTCTCCTCAGAGACCGCCTCCCAGGAGGAAGCCGGCTGTGAGGCAGGGCCTGAGATGCGGGGGTGCCTCTCGGGCTCCTGCACCCTGGTGCTGCCTCAGCCACAGCCCGCGCTTGCTGGGCCCATGTGTGCTTGTCTCTCTCTGCAGCTCTCCACGCACGATGCAGTGATTCAGTGTTTAAGCTTCTCTTTCGATTGGACTGTGTGTTCCTTGAAGGTGCAGCCAATTCTGAGCCTGCTGGGGACGGGTCTGAGTGCTGCTCACTCTGGGACCCTAAATCCAGCAAGAACGTGCCCACAGAGAGTCCCGACTGACACGTGTCAGCCTCTGTAGCCCTGCAGGTCCCGTGCCACCCCCGCAGTCACTTGAGGATCCACAGCTGAGAGCCAGGACATCACTGCTTTCGTGCCTGGTGCTGCTGGAAGTGGATCATCAGGCCTTTCTTCCTGGTCTGTTTTGGTCCACAGGCTCTGCTGAAATCTGTTCATCATCACAGCAGCTCACAAGCCTCCCCTGACAGACAGGCGATGGCTGCATATGAGATACCTGGGCCAGGAATCGAACCAGGGTCTCCTGCACAGAAGGCAAGAATTCTACCACGGAGCCAGCACTGCCCCCACTACTTACTACCAGGCAGGTTCTGTGTTGAGCAGTCTCTGCGGTTTGTTCTGTTCCTTTAACAACTTCCAAGCCAGACTGTGGTAAAAACTCATATTGTGGGGAAGAAACCAAGGCACAGAGAGGTTAAGCAACTTGCCCCAAAACGCCAGCCAAGTCTGACCTCAGCCTGTGGATTCAATCCCGGCTCCCACAGCCCACCTCTTCTGCCTTCCCTCAAGGTCAGCTGTGGGTCATCTTTCTCATCCCACGGCCCTCCCGCCTGCCCTGGGCTACCTCAACCTCACTCAGACATTCTTCGTTCCCGGAAGTCAACACTCCACATCAGCACACGGCCTACCCCTTCAGACCTACCCGCAGCGTCACCGACAGTTGGGCTTATAGAAAGGAAACCTGGCGGCCTAGAGTCTAATGCACCAGGCTGCTGATCTGAAGGTTGGCAGTTGGAATCCACCCGCGGCCCCGAGGCAGAGAGCTAAGGCGATCTCCTCTCCTGCAGATCCGTGGCCCAGGGGGGTCACCATGGGTCAGAATAGACATGACAGTGGTGGGGTTTCATTTCAGAGCTTAGTAACTGTTGCGGGACAGAGGTCATTTGTCCATTGAATGAAGGAAAGAAAAGAGGGCAATTTAGACTTGAAAGAAATCCAGTGAAACCTGTGAGAGCCGGAAGGCAAAGGTCCTGTTTCCCCGGGTTTGCCAAGTTCCCGCCTTTTACAGTCTATTGCCGTCTTTACCAGAAAACCTTTGAGTTTTCCTTCTCTGAACGGGTTCTGTCCTTCACCGTTTTAGGCTTT
>NW_006399876.1:5050255-5070115 GCF_000299155.1 Elephantulus edwardii
GTCTCTGTAAACTTTTATTAAAATTAATTTAAAAAGTAATAACAACAAAACACCCTAATGATTTGTTCATTGCATGAAAGCAGAGAAGGAGCTGACTGACATCTTGGGCTTTCAAAAGGTCTCAAAATGCAGAGAATTCTGCGTGGTGCTCTCCAGAGAAGACACTTCCCCAGGCGATGGGAAGAGGAGGCAGCAGCCGGGAGCGGGGTCCTGCAGGAGGCGGGCACATGCGCGGAGAACCTGGGGCTTGGGTTTAATAGCTGCTGCTGGAGAGGTCCACAGAGTCCCCACGACGACGGCTGCTCTGGCCCTGGAATGCCCCAGCGGCCTGAAATGAACGGTTTGAAGATAGCAAGTGCTATTCTGACTGCTTCTAGGCCAGGGCCCAGCCGAGCTGAGCGGGAGCGCTTTCTAACCCCAAACTCAGAGGCATTAATTACTTAAATGAATAAGTAGCCCATCAAAGGCCTGCCTTCAAAAATTAAACTCAGATTAGGCCCTTGCTCCGCTTCCTGTAAAATCAAAAACATTTGGTGGGAGGACGGACGCCTGGGAGGGAGGTATCAAGGAGACCACGTGTTTCTCGGGTGCCGCAGGGGAAGGGGGTGCTGCCCAGAGCCCAGACCCTGGAAAAGGCAGCTGAGCCTGAGAAGTCTGGTGCAAAGGCCTCTCACCTCCTACATCCGGCCAAGGCTGGAAGTGGAAGTGTCTGGAATACCGAGGAGGTGGGGTCCCAGCCAAGCAGACAGCATCAATAGAGAGAGACCGGAAATGCTCCCAGGCCAGACCCGCCTCCAGCTGGAGCCTCCAGAGAACTGTGGGGGGTTCTTTGGTGTCATTTTAACACTGTAGACTCAGGGCTCCCCGAATGCTTACCTTTCCTCATGGTGAAAATATACACACCAAAACATTTTCCATCACACCCTGGCACTGCCTGGAATGTAAAAAGGTCCAGCCAGGGTGGAGAGCAGTTTGGTGCTTCCTGAGAAAGTGGGGTATATTGACCCAGCAATTTTGCTACTAGGTCTGCGTGTTTCCCAAAGAGACATGAGCTGTGGCAGGAGCGCGCGCGTGCGCGCGTGCGCGCGCGCGCACACACACACACACACACACTGCAGCATTGTTTACAACTGCAAAGTGATGGAAAAACCCAAGTGTCCATCAACCGATGGAGGAAGACAGAGAGTAAGGTGCCTTCACCAACAGAGCGTCATGACAGGAACAACCAGGGGCTCCTGAAACACTGCACAACATGGGCGAGTCTGGAGAAAATGACCCTGAGGGACGTAAGTCAGGCCCGGAGACTCACGGCCTAACACCTCTGCAACAGAAAGCTAAAGAAAGGCTGACACAGGGCTCTTGTCAGAGGCAGAGGGGAACAGGGATCGATAGACAGGTGAGCTGGGTGAGGGGAGAGGCCACGTACAGCGAGAGCTACATCGGACACAGTTACTGGTTACACGGGCCAGTTGTAATTAATGCCTAAAGCAAAATGTGAATGATTGAATGAAAAGCCTCGTGATTTGTGAACTTGCACTCAAAAAACAATGAAGTGAAAGCCTTCATCCACCTGGGTCGCTTCTGCCCTGGGACGTCCAGTGCTTTCCATACTCGTCACCCCTTTCTGACCGACTCCACCACGACTGGACACAAGGATGGTGATGCTTCGTCCTTCGTGCTCTGGGTGTGTTGCTAGGAGAGGCTATTCCCTGAAGAGGGACAGCATGCTCGGGAAGGTAGAGGATCAGTGAAGGAGAGGAAGACCCCAAAGACGATGGATCGACGTGGTGACCGCAGCACTGGGCCCGAGTGTGTCAGAGCTGACGAGGACGGCGCAGGTGAGGGCAGGCTTCACACCTGCTGTCCACAGGGTCGCTATGAGTTGTGCTTGACTTGATGGCATCTCAAAACAACCAGCACTGACGTGAACCGCACGCCCTGTCAGCAAGCCTCCCATTTCTCCCTCTCCCTCCTAATCCTGGTCACCACTGGTCATCGGGGGTTTCTACCTACTTGCTTGTTTCGTACTGTGAGGTCATCTAGTGTGTATCCTTTTGACACTGACCGATGTCACTCAATGGTGTGGGACAGGGCAGGGTTCTAGGGTCGCTATGAGCTGTAGACGGGATGGCAGCTAACATCAGCCTCGCTCACCATGATGGCCACGGTTCACGCTTCAGGATTCCTGTCACGTCAGCTGCGGTCAAGGAGGCTCTGACTAATAAGGACACTTGATTTCAACAGATGGAAACCTGGCTCTGTCCTGTTCCATCCTCAGTGTCCCCACTACTCACAGTCCCTCTGCCAACCCCGTTCCTGGAGGGTCTTCCTCTCTTTCAGTGACCCTTTCTCCACCTTCTCAATCATGACGTCTTTTCTCAAAGACCTCCTAAAACCATGCCCAAAGTATGTGAAAAGCATGTTCAGTGTGTGACATCTCACCATCCTCGGCTCTAAGGAGCACTCTCACTGCATTTCTCCGCCTCCAAGACATGTATTTGTTCTTCCTCTTGGCAATCCATGGTACTCAGTCCTCTCTACCAGCACCAGAATTCAAAGGCATCGCTTCTTGCATCTTCCTTTCATTGTCCACCTTGCACATGCGTATGAATCAGTTGAGAATGTGAGCGTGTGTGTCAGCACCTCTGTCATTACACTCATATCCTTGCTCTGTCGCTCTTTGAAGAGGGGTCCTTGACGGTATATTTTCCATCATTTCCTTTGATGTCTTGGCTGCTGCTTGAGTGTAGATTGTGAACTCAAGAAAAAGAAAATCCTCAACAATTTCCATCTTTTGTCTACCAGAACGTTGCCTATGGGTCTAGTGATGACAAATTTTGTTTCTTTGAGGTTGAGATGCAGCCCGTAATGAAAGCGTATGTCTTTGACCTTCTTCAGCAAGTGCTTTAAGTCTTCCTCACTTCCAGCCATCGAGGTGGTGCCGTCGTGCAAGGCAGTTGTTGGTGAGTCAATCTTGACGGCATGTCTCTCTTCAGAGCTCAGCTTTCAAAATTATTTGCTTAACAGACTGAACAGGTATGAAGAAAGGATATAACCTGACACACACCTTTCTGGGTTTAAAAGCATGAAGTACCCCTTGTTCTGTTCAAATGACTCTTTCTTCGCCTATTTATCTATTTTACATGAGTGTAACTAAACGTCCTGGGCTTCCCGTTCTCAGTGTCAGCCACATTTTATTGGGACCCACATAGCTGAATGACTCCGCACAGAATAAAATACAGATCAGTGTCTCCCCGGTGTGCTCTGCTTTCAGCAGGAACCATGAGCAATGGTAGGTCCTGGTGCCACAGGCGTCTGGCTGCAGTTTGAGTTCTGGCGGTTCTGTGTCAATGTGCTTGTTGTTCCAGCCGCCCTGGCCTGTCACCTTGCTATGCTGTGGTGACTTCCACGTGGCTGTGTTGCTGGGAGTGGGCCACTGTACTGCAAACACCACCAGCTGGACCACCTGTGGTGGACACATTTGCAAACTAGGAAAGAATAAGGGGCAGAACTGGCCGTGCGCTCTGAAGAGACAAGGAGGGTATTTCTTCCTGCGCCTGTGAAGTTTGCATGGTGTGGACGGATCCCGTCCTGTCCACCCCTTCCTCCAGTGACGGACACTGGCATGGTTCCCATCTGGCGATGGTGAGAGCTGCTGGGGAACAAGCCTGGTGAGCGGGCTCCCACCTTCATTTGTTCTGCGTACACCCCTGGGACTGGACTTAACAATACAGCCGCCGGACACTCGGAAGAAAGGCCCGCTGACCACATCCTGCTCTCAGCCGTTGCAATCAGCTGGGCTCATCTGGTCAATGGGAAGCTGGTCTTTGAACCTGCGGCCCAGGATTTTCTCTCACACACACTCGCAAGCTTCTGGCAAGCGCACACAGCTCCCACCACTCAGCTCTCCACCCGCTGTCCCCTGGAACTCGCAAGCTTCCGGCAAGCGCACACAGCTCCCACCACTCAGCTCTCTACCGGCTGTCCCCTGGACACTGCAGCTGCCTCTCCTCCGCTGGACTCTTTACACCACTCAGGCCCCAGACTTTCAAGCTGACTAGGCCATGTGATCACCCCCTAAACTCTCCAGAGGCCCCTAAACCTGTGAGAAGGGGTAGAGAGCTACCTGCCCATGACTCCCAGCCCCAGTGACCACTGTGAGCCCATCTCCTAGTGACCTGCCCTCCCCCTCTGTGGTGTTTCCCTCACCTGGTGTACACGCCCAGCCTCAGGGCCTTGGTACCAGCCACTCCCCACCCCGACACTCTCCTCCCAGACCCTTCCTTCAGGAACCTGGAATTGGGAGGTCACTTCCATTCATGACCAGGTGCCTGCCCTCCGGGGTCCTTCATGACCAAGTTCTTTCCATGACCAGGTCCCACCTCCAAGGTCATGTCCGTGCCGTCTGACCAGATCTCTCCTGGCCACCCATGACCAGGTGTCTGGGCCTCTCAGGGAAGGTAAGGGAACAGGGACAAGAGGTCAGGCCCAGGGCAGAGGAGAGCTGGGCTGAGGCAGGATGGACCCTTGCCAGAAAGTTCCAGAACCTTCTATTCATCTGCTTCTTTGAGGCCTGGAAAAGGCTATGAGAACACACGTCACTGGCTTATTTCTTGTTTATTTTTTAAAAAGGGAAAAGGGAAACATTTGTGGGAGGATACACATCCCCAGACACAGACTTTCAGGATCCCTCCACGTGCGCTCCTGTGACCCGGCAGCACTCCAAGGCAGGCTGTTGTTCACATGGCTCTTCCCCAGCTCACTCAGCCACCATCATCTCAAACTCACTGTGCCCCAAGCTTCCCACCAGCCTTCCCAGGTGCCCGTCCCCTGAAGGAGCCCTGGTGGCGAAATGGTTAAGTGTTAGGCTGCTAGCTGAGAAGTCAGAAGTTCAAATCCAGCCGGAGGCTGTGGCCTGTTCCTGGGGGGGTCCGCCTAGTGAGCCCTGTGGGTGGTTCTACCTGCCGTCTGGGGCACCTGTGGCATGGAAGCCACTGGCAGCACCCGGCAACAACATCTTATAACATCATCTTCTGCTTATTTTTTACAATGGTAACACTAGAAATACAGCTTTGTTGTTGTTGTTGTTGTTGGGTGCCATTGTGTCAGCTCCTTCTTCTGGTGACCGTGTCTATGCACAGCAAAAGGGGACAGTGTCCAGCCTCTGGCATCCTCACAAGTGTCGCCACATTTGAGCCATTGTTGCAGCCGCTGCATTAAGTGATCTCAGTGAGTGAGGTTCTTTCTCTTCGTCAGTGACCCTCTACTTCTCTAGGTAGGACGTCCTTCTCCAGGGCCTGGGCTGCCCTGATAACATGCCCAAGGTATGTGAGATGAAATCTTACCTTCTTCACGTCTAAACAGCATCCTGGCTCTTCTGTATTTTTCCTAAATAGAGTTGTTTATTCTTTTGACAAGCTGAAGTATATTCAGTGTTGTTTGCCAACACAACATATCAAAGGCAACAGTTCTTTCTTATACCTTGTCTAGCTTTTGAATGCACATGAGGGTGGGCACACCTTAGTCCTCAGGGTGATATTGTTGCTCTTCAGCACTCTAAAGAGGTGATTTGCCCAATACATTACATTACATTACATTACATTACATTACATTACATTACAATACAATATATGACAAGACAACATATTACAATACAATACAACACAACACAACACAATACAACACAATACAATACATTACAATACATTACAATACAATACAATACAAAACAATACAACACAACACAACACAATACATTACCATACCATACCATACCATACCATACCATACCATACCATACCATACCATACCATACCATACCTTACAATGCAATGCAATATAATTCAATACAATACATGACAAGACAATACATTACAACACAGTACAGTACAGTACCTTACAAGACATGACAAGACAACACATTACAATGCAATGCAATGCAATGCAATGCAATGCAAGACAAGACAAGACAATACCATACATTACATTGTTTGATTTCTTGCTTGCTGTTTCTTGTTGGCTCTGGTAATGGATTCAAGTAAAAGGAAACTCTTGGCAACTTCAGTCTCTTCTTCATCTATCAGAATGTTGCCGCTTGGTCTAATCATGAAAATTTGTCTTTCTTGATGTTGGGAGTTAAGCCACACAGCAGGCTGGAGTCTTTGCTCTTCTTCAGCAAGTGCTTCAAGTCCTCTTGACTCTGCGAGCAAGGCTGTGTCACCTGCACGTTGCAGGTGGTCCCGAGGCCTCCTTCATCTACTCCAGCTGCACAGAATACCACGCAGCACGTGCACGTGGAGGACGGGTATAGCGACCAGCTGGGTCCCTACAAGATTTGTGTTCGTTCTCTTTTAAAGATTCACCTCAGGGCAAGCTCATCTTGGTGGCAGGGTCAAGCCTAGTCCAGGAAGGGGTCAAACCTCATCCAGGAAGAGGGCTGATCAGTCCTGGTTGAAGGGATGTGGCGACTCTTGCCCTGGGGAGGGGGAAGGGCTGTGAATCAATTCCTGGACCCCTCCTTGGGCCCCGGTCTCTGAGGGATGTGGTGCCTGGGTGTCGGGGCCCTGGCAGTGCCCCTCCCATTCCCCACACCATTTGGTGGATCAAAGCCATTTTGTTCTCCCCTGGACCCAATTCACACCTGGGTTGCAGGTCAGTGAACAGGCAGAGAAGGAGCCAGAATGGTTTTATGGTGGGGGGTGGAGGGATAGGGGGATGTGGTGGGCAGCCAGCCGGGGGAGGGGGGTCCTGGGAGCTGGAGTCTGCAGACGTGGCACCTTTTGTGGGGGATCTATTGGACACTCCCTCCCTCAGCTGGTCCCCATCCCATCCCACCCCACCTCTGCCAGCAGGGGCCACTCCCAAGACTTAGGCCTGAGAGCAGACACCAGGTGGGAGAGAGTGGAAGCCAGCCCCCCTGGGGTCCTGGGGTACTGAGCCTCTGTCCTCCACACTAGGGGGCCGCAGCCACTCTGCCCTCAGTACATGCAAGAGTGGGGTCTTTCTAAAAGCAGGTTGGATTGCAGCACCCAGTTTTACTCCTTTCTAGAGCCCTGCACTGCTCTGAGGGTCCCTTCCCCTCCCACTCCCCCCACCCACGTGGTCAGTGCTCTGAGGGTCCCTTCCCCTCCCCCTCCCCCGACCCACGTGGTCAGTGCTCTGGGGGTCCCTTCCCTCCTCCCCTTATCTACAAGGCCCGCCCTGTCCCTCCATCCCAAGAGCCCTGCCATCACTTGCATCTGTCTGGGCCCTGCAGGTTTCCTTGTCTGTGGTCTTTCTGGAAGCCACTGCCCACGTCCTCTTCCCAGGAGGTGGCCGGCGGGTGCGCCTTTTGTTTGGCAGCCTCGTACTTCAACTGCTTTGCCATCAGGGCTCCTGCCTGACCCCCTGATGGTCCTGTTGTCCCCCCACCCCGGCCAGATCTCCTCAGAGACTCCTGACTGTCCACCCCATTCTGGGGTCCACCCCGGGCAGCTCCTTCAAGGAGAGGCGACATGTCTGAAGTCAGTGCTCCGCCGTGTGTCCTCAGCACAAGGTGATTGGTGTCCACATTCGTGTCCCCCTGAGCCCTAGCCAAACCCTGTACATCCTCAGGGGCCTCAGTAAATGGGGAGGGGGCGGAGGGGAGGGGGGCGTGTGAGTAACCCTGCTTCTCTGAGGGGCCCCACCTTTGCTCCTCCCTCAATCTCACTGAGAGGGACCCCTACTCCTGCAACTCAGCCCACGCTGTCTTGCTCCACAGCTCAGGAGAGGAGACACCATCAGCTCAGGGACCCGGTGGACTTCCCGGGTGGGGCCGTCAGGTCCCAGTTTCCTTTCCCCACCCTGCCTCTTCTGCACTGGCCAGGCAGGCCCAGGCTCAGGCCCGATATTGAGATGGCCCGTCCACCTGGCCAGGGACAATGAGAGGGACACGCTTTACACAGCACCGGGCCCCTGAGGAGACTGAAGCTTGGAGAGGGGGCCTGGGGAGTACGCACAAAGACAAGACAGACTCGTCCAATCGGTTTTCTGCAGGTGCTGTAACAGGCAGGTCGATCCTGTGGGGCTTAGAGCAGGGTGTGCATACACATGTGCACACAGGTGTACACACGCAGACAGGCGCTCACACACGTGCTCACAGGTGCTCACACATGTGCTCACACATGTGCTCACAGGTGTACACACGCACTCACACACGTGCTCACACGCACTCACACATGTGCTCACAGGTGTACACATGCACTCACACGCACACACGAGCTTACAGGTGTACACACGCACTCACACACGTGCTCACAGGCGCTCACACACGCTCTCACAGGTGTACACACGCACTCACACATGTGCTCACAGGTGGTCACACTTGCAGACAGGCACTCACACATGCGCTCACAGGTGTACACATGCACTCACACGCACACACGAGCTTACAGGTGTACACACGCACTCACACACACTCACACACATGCTCACAGGCGCTCACACACGAGCTCACAGGTGTACACACACTCACACACGTGCTCACAGGCACTCACACATGTGCTCACAGGCGCTCACACATGTGCTCACAGGTGGTCACACATACAGACACTCACACACATGTTCACAGGCGCTCACACACATGCTCACAGGCGCTCACACACGTGCTCACAGGTGCTCACACACGTGCTCACAGGTGTACACACACATGCTCACAGGTGGTCACACATGCAGACAGGCGCTCACACACGTGCTCACAGGCGCTCACACACGTGTTCACAGGTGTACACATGTGTTCACAGGTGTACACACATACAGACACTCACACACATGTTCACAGGTGCTCACACAGGTGCTCACAGATGTTTACACACGTGCTCACCTGCGCACATACATTCCTCAAGCTCCTTGGCAGTGGGTGGCCCTGGCTCCCTGGGCTGCGGGTGGAGTGTGGACAAGGTTGGCACCTCTGGAGGCTTTGGGGACAGGATGGTTCCCTCACCTGTCCTGGGAGGCTGCCTGTACTGCAGCTGACTCACGAATTCTTGTGTCTCAGTCCCCTCGCCTGTACGGCAGCCTAGTGGCGCAGTGGTTAAGCACTCACTGCAAACTCAAAGGAATCAAAATCTCTGAATCCTGTGTGTGTGTGTGTGTGTGTGTGTGTGTGTGTGTACACCCTATTTTCTGAGCTGAGAGACCCGTAGGTTTTGACAAACACCTTGTGTCCTGTGGCCACCATACTGTCCAGCAGAATGGTGTTCCAACTGCCGTGTACTTGATATACTGCACTGGGTCACTCTCCTACCAACGACTTCCCTCCATAGTGCTAACGAGTAAAGATGTCACGTTGAGTACTAAGGTGTGTCTGAATCTTCAAGTGGTGTTTTCCATCACTGCGTATGCGTATGAATGTTGGACAATGGCTGAGGAAGATCAGAGAACTGGCGCCTTGGAGTATGGTATTGGTGAAGAGGATGAAATATACCGTGGACAGCCAGAAGGACAGACAGGTCTGTCTCAGAGGACATGCAGCCAGGACGCTCCTTAGAAGCAAGGAGCTGAGACACCGTTGTGTGGACTTAGGCCAAGCTCTCAGGAGGGCCGGCCCTGGAGGAGAACTCACTCTGGAAGGAGCAGAGGCAGGCGGAGAGGGGAAGAGCCCAGTGAGGTAAGCTGATCCTGAGGCTGGGACCACGAGCGAGGGTGGAGCTGGACGAGGGGGGGGTGCTTTGTTCTGCTGGGCACCGGGCTACTCTGACTGGAGATGATGCTGTGGTGTCTAACGTCAGGCGATGCCATCTTCCAGATCCTGGTGCCCCAGCTGTCATTGTGTGTTGTGTACTGTGTGTCTTCCGGTCTGAGGACTCAGCGTCTAGCCAGCCAGCAGTCTACAGTCCTCCGGAAGCCGATGACCAGGCCTTTCTTCCTAGTCTATCTTAGCCTTCAAGCTTCTCTAAAGCCAGCCCAGCAAGGTTGACCAGCTGGTGTCTGAAGTATCACCAGCAGAGCCTCCAGCATCACAGCCCGCAAAGCACATGAGGCCTGTCCAAAAGGTGGGGAGTCCCTCAAAGGGGGCACCTGGGACAGAGACGGGCCCAGGCGGGATGCCGAGGGAGTGGATGGGCATCTGCAGCCTGGGCAGGGCTCTGGGCGTGGATTCTGAGGAGGAAGTGGCCTGGCTGGGGCAGCGGGCAGCTGGCCACGCATTCCTGGGCCCGGAGATCCATGGAACAGTGTGTTCGAGTGAGGAGGTGGGCTGCCAGAGCCTTTAATCAGGCTCAAATAGCTGTGGCTGCCCCAGAAGGAGAACATGAAGGCCTGCGGGGCTGGCCTGGCCATTAATTCTGGTTTGAGCCAGTTTAATAAATAGCTAAATAAAGAAACTGAGAGCGGCTTCCCAATTAGGCTGATTCCAGGCTGAGTGATAGGTGGTTTCTCCTCTTCCTAAAATAAGTCCTTTGCAAGTGCCCGGAGCAAAGAGGCTGAGACCTCGGTGGACGTCAGCCGTCTGGCTGCCAGGACAGCTTGTGGTGGCCACAGAGGCTGAGTCGGGGCCTTCGTAGTTAAACAAACAGACCGGTCCAAACTGGTGGCAACCGTGTCGCCCTGTCGGTTACTAAGGCCACGTGCACTCAGCCTGCTGTCCTGTGGAGCCTGCCCTTCTCCTGAGGACCTGGGGGATCCAGCCCCCTCCTAGGCTGACCTTGGGCCACACAAGATGCTTTGGAAGAAAGGACTGGCCACCTACTTAAAAAACAAAAACAAAACAAAACAAAAAACCTTCACCATTAAAAACTCCACTTCTGTTGCTGTAACAAAAGGGGAAAATTACCATTTTCGAGTAAAGAAAGTTACGATGATGAGTTACATAATTGCATGTAGGCCTCTGTGTTCTTTTTCTCTTGCTTACATCTTATCAGTAATAACTGCTACTTCGGGATGTAATTAGGGAGATCTGGTGACACTGGCACGGGGCACTTCTAACCTGAAGGCTGTGCCTCTCTGGGGCTTAACGCTCCCAGCAGACAGGGCAACAGGCAATGTTGGTCCGTAGGACTTGCAGCCTCACAGGCTCACCGGAGCTCAGCTGACCCTCAACACGAGCTCAGCTCAGCTCTGGATGTGAATCTGTGGCCAGGAGGGATTGGGTGAGCACGGTGGGCACCTGCCTACTGACCGGTCAGTGATTTGAATGTGTCGGCCACTCCTTGGACGAAAGGTGTGGCTGTGTGCTTCTAATAGAATGATGCCCTCCGCAGCCCAGGGGTCAGTCCCCACGCTGTCCTGCAGGGTCGCGGTGGGTGGAGGCCAGCTGGACACCAGTGGTTTTCTCATCAGGGATCAACAGTGCACACAGAGACGCAGCAGTCACTTGCTGTTATTATCTTGGACGATGAGTTTCTATCCCCGAAGATAAAGATGTATCTGTAAAGATAAAAGCTTACACTGGCGGGATGCAGGTCTTCCCGAGCACCGGACATCGGCTTCCTGACTCCACTTAGCAGGTTACCGTCAGGAGGTGCCCAGGCAGGGCTGGTCTACACTTGTGGTCACCAACCCGCTGTGGGCACTGGATCTGCACTGTCCAGTCAGCGGGACCCTGGGGCACAGGGCAGAACCACTCCACTTTCAGGGCTAGGCATCCAGCCTGCCTCTGAGGTGCTGGAGGGCTGGGACTGCTGACTTCCCAGAGACTTGCCCCACTAAATAAAAATCAACCCGCCAGCCACTCAGTGGCTTCTGACTCCTCACGACTGTGCGGACAGAGGACTGCCCCGTGGCTCCCAAGGCCGCGAATCTCTGTGAACAGACTGCCACATCCTTCTCCGGAGCGCAGCTGATGGATTCAGAATGGAGACCACCAGGTGCTTAATCCACTGCGTCACCAGGGTTGCCGACCCTCCCTTGAATGCAAACTCCCAGCAGCCCCGTCGGTTCTGACTCAGAGGGGCCCTCACTGGGTTTCTCAGGCGGCAAATCGTAATGGAGAGCCCCCCGTCTCCCTCTTGCAGAGTGGGTGGTGCATTTGAACCTCTGGAGACACAAACTTTTGGTTAGCAGCACAGCGCCCTGTGGACGATTCCACCAAAACTCCTGCCCATGACGAGCCCAGAGAGGCTGAGTAACTGTCCCGGCCACACACAGCTGGCCAGGTCAGAACCCTGCCCCGCCTTCCTGTCCTCAGTCAGCCTGAGGCTGGGGAAAGTGGGAGCAGAGGGCTGAGCAGCTGGGCTGTGCTCCCCCAAACTCCCCACACCAGGGGGAAGGAAGGCTCACTCGCAGCTTGGGGGAGGCTGTGCCCCTGGGTCACACCAGTGGGCAGGCTGAGGCCCACGTGAAGCTCAGCTGTGCAGAATCAGAAGTGGAAGGTTCCGGAACCTCACTCCAACACGGCAGCTATCAGGCACCCAGCGACTGTCACCTTGGTTGATAAGATACTTGTGAACAGGGAGGAGCAGTGATAACCTAGACTGAGATAAGTGTGTGAAACAGTCCCAGGAGCGCTCGGCCAACAACCAGAAACCACTTCTCTCCAACCGGCTGAAAGGGGGTTCATCAAACGTTTAAAGGGGTCTCTGGAAACACCAGCTTCCCAGGTGCGAGCTCGCGGCTCCTGGGTAGAGACTTTTGCTCTATTTGTGAGGTGCGCAAAAGCCCCAGGCCTCCTGTTCATGCAGGAGCCCCCTGAGCGTGTGGGAAGGACTGAGCAGCCTTAACACCTTGGAAAGGGTGCTTCCAAGAGGTGGAAAGGGTCAGGTAGGAGGTGAGAGGGGTGCATGGCACAGCCCTTCTCTTTCCCCCTGTCTGTCTGGCTATTTCAAGTGCGTCTGCTGTGGCCGCCACGAAACTCAGACAACAATGATTGCAAGACTGGCTTGGACAATGAGGCTGGCTCGGGATAAGGCCACAGTTTGCTTTCCTTTATATATATAAATTGTTATGCATCAGAGAGTTGGACAATGACTAGGGAGGATAGAAGGAGAATTGATGCCTTTGAGCTGTAGTGCTGGAGAAGAGTATTGAGGGTATTATGGACTGCTACTGCTACTGCTAGGAAAACAAACAGATTCATCCTAGAGAGGATTAAACCGGGCAGCTCCTTGGAGGCAAGAATTCTGAGGCTTCGTCTAACATACTTTGGACATGTTTTAAGGAGGGAACAGTCCTTGGAGAGGGACATCACGCTTGGGAGGGTGGAGGGACAGAGCAGAAGGGGAAGACCCTCTATGAGGTGGATTGATTCAGTGACTGGGGTAATAGGGATGGGTGTGTCAGAGACAGTGCGATTGGCACGGGACAGGGCAGAGTTTAGGGTTGTTGTACATAGGGTCGCTATGAGTTGCAAGTGACTCAATGGCACATAACAACAAGAATATATATATGTGTGTGTGTATATATATGTGTGTGTGTGTGTGTGTATATACATATATGCATGTGTGTGTGTGTGTGTATATATATATGTATGTGTATGTATATACATATATATCATATCTCCATACCTTCTCAGCCTGTATGCAGAACAGATTATCTGGGAGGCTGGGCTCTATGAGGAGAAATGTGGGGTCAGGATTGGTGGACGATTTATCAACAATCTGCGTTATGCGGATGACACAACCCTGCTTGCTGAAACTGAAGAGGACCTGAAGCGCCTGCTGCAGAGGGTCAAGGACTGCAGCCTCCAATATGGATTGAGGCTCAATGTCAAGAAGACAAAGATTCTCACCACTGGACCAATTGGCAGCATCAGGATGGATGGTGAAGAGATTGAGATCATTCACAGCTTCAGTTTGCTTGGCTTCACAGTAAACACTCTTGGCACCAGTAGCCAGGAAATTAAAAGGCATATTGCAATGGGAAAGTCTGCTGTTAGGGACCTCTCCAAAATACTGAAGAGCAATGGTGTCTCTCTGGAGACTAAGGTGTGTCTGATATGGGCCATGATCTTTGCATCACTTGTTATGCAACAGAGAGTTGGACAATGACCAAGGAGGATAGAAGGAGAATTGATGCCTTTGAGTTGTGGTGCTGGAGAAGAGTATTGAGAATACCATGGACTGCTAGGAAAACAAACAGATTCATCCTGGAAAGGGTTAAACCAGATGACTCCTTGGAGGCTAGGATTCTGAGGCTCTGTCTAATATACTTTGGACATGTTGTAAGGAGGGACCTGTCCTTGGAGAGGGACATCATGCTTGGGAGGGTGGAGGGACAGTGCAGGAGAGGAAGGCCCTCTATGAGGTGGATTGATTCAGTGACTGGGATAATTGGGATGGGAGTGTCAGAGACAGTGCGATTGGCACAGGACAGAGCAGGGTTTAGGGCTGTTGTCCATAGGGTCGCTATGAGTCACAAGTGACTCGATGGCACATAAGAACGACAATAATAACAACATATTCATTCCAGTGAATTTACAAATCATAACAGTTTTTCAGACAATCATTCATCGATGCCTTGTTTCAGAACACCAGTCACCGCTGATTAATAGAACTAGTTACAATAGCCACGGGGTGGGGTGGGGGGCTTGCTCGGTCGTCCACATAGAATTGCAGTGAGTGGTAATCGACCCAGAATCACCCATAACAAGATCCTGTCACTGGCCTGTGGCCTGTAAGCTCTCTCACCCAATCTGCCCATCTCGGCCTTTTGTCTGGGGTGTTTGTCCAGCTCCCTTCACGGAGATGACCGCCATGGCTGGGCAGATGCCCCATTTGGCCCTTTGTTTTCTGTCGGTCCTGCTCTTCGCTTCCTCTGCCCTGTTTATCTGCATTCTTTTGGATTAAATGACCACTTATGATTCTAATCTCGCTCCTCCGTAAATGTCACAAGTCACCTCTTTGTTTTCTTCTCCTTTTTTGTTGCTTTTCTTGTTGGTTCAGTGCTTGCTCTGAAGTTCCGAAGCCACTGTCAGCCCTCCTGTCGAAGCCACTGTCAGCCCTCCTGTCGTGGTTACAATTTCTTTCACAGTTTGGAACTCTTACAACTAACTGTTCCTCTCTGTCACTGAGCTATATGGCATATATTTAACATAAGTGCTTGGTTCTACTTATTTGTTTCTTGGTGCAATTTGAGTGAAAGTTTAAAAAGCATGCTGGCTTTCCCCTCAATTGTTCATGCCCATTTTGGTGGTGGTTGTGGTTGTTGTTGTTGTTAAGGGCCGTCGAGTAGGTGACTCATAGCGACCTTATGAACAAAAAACTTGAACCCTTGTATGACTTTCATCGTCTCTCCAAGTTCATAGAGTTCTCAGAGGCAAGCCATTTCAGAAGTGGATGCCACTCCTGCTTCCAAGCTTGTTTTAGTCGGGAAGCTCCACCAAACGCTGTCCATCATGGGTGACCGTTATCGCATGTGGCACATCAGTGTCATAGTACTCAGCTTCACAGCAACCACGATACATTTTGTTTATAATTAGTAATTACAACACCCACAATGTCGGATCATCCCCTTATCGCTGGCTGCCTTCCCTCCGCCATCTTCACGCACGTCTGTTATCTCTTTATTAACGTCTCTTTTCACTCTCTCCTCATCCCTGATAGGTCCTGTGGTTCAGCCGTCCTTTAACTTCTCTCTAACGGTGCTCTTTCTTCTACATTATTTGTCCTTTTCTGAGTGACATTTCACTCACGCAATATCCTGTAGCTTCATCCACATTATGCAGTGTTTCTTGATTTCTTTGTTGTTGTGCTCTGGGCCATTGTACTGGCTACGTGTCACAGTGACCCTGTGAATGACTGACAGCTCTTACCCTGCCCTGAGCCGTCCTCATGACTCTGTCATACTCAGCCCCATTGTCATAGGCACTGTGCCAACCCATCTGATTGAAGGTTTCCCAAAGGCATACAATTTGAATCCACCAGCTGCTCCGTGGGAGAAGGACGGACAATCTCCTCTCTGTGACTTACAGCCTCTGAAAACCCACCAGAGGGTCAGCATTAAGTCGGTTCTGACTCGACAACACACAACAACAACAACAATAATGCCGCATCAGCAATCCTGTATCTGGTGCCACAGCTTCTTCTAAACCCAGCTTGAATTTTTGTCAGTTTTCTGATTTTTGGATGATCTTCAGCAATATTTTCTTACATATGATCTTAGCGATATTGCTGGCACTTTTCACATTTTGTTGGATCATCTTTCTCAGGAAGAGGAGCAAATATGACGTCTTTCAATCAGCTGTCCTCCAGATTTCCTGACACCGACTGGGGAAAACGTTCAGGACGGCATCTGTTGAACATGTCAGTTGGTATCCCATCGATTCCTAGGGCTTGGTTTTTTTCCCATGCCTTCAAAGCAGCTTGAACTTCTTCCTTCAAGACCATTGGCTCTATATTATTGCTGCTTCCTGGAATATTTCAATGTCGACCAATTCTTTTTGGTGCAGGGACCCTGTGTATTCTATATGGCTTTGGGAAAGTCTGCTGTCAAGCGCTTCTCCAGAGTGCTAAGGAGCAATGATGTCAGTTTGAAGACTAAGCTGTGCCTGATTCAAGTCACGAAAAGACATGGTTTTTTCCTTGCTGTCCATATGAGAGCTGGGCAATGGATAAGAACTGCAGAAGAGCAATCAGTGCCTTTGAGGTGTAATATTGGAGAAGAGGACTGAATATCCCATGAACTGCTTAAAGAACAAGCACATGTCTTAGAAAAAAATGCAGCCAGCATGTTTCTTAGAGGCAAGACTTCTCACACACTCTGGGCATGTTGTTAAGAGGGACTAGGATGGAAAGAGCCGTCGTGCTAGAAAAGATGGCAGGTTAACGAAATAGAGGAGCACCCTCTCTGGAAGGACTGACACAGTGTCTGCAGCAATGGGCTCAAGTATGTCAGAGATGATAGTTGGCACAGGATAGGTCAAGGTTCAGATCTGTTGTACAGAGAGTGGCTATGAGTTGAACTCAGCTCAACAGTACCTAAAACCAAAAAGGTTGCATAGTACTTCATTTTTGTGACTACACCATTGTTTCTTTAATCATTTATCAGATGATGGACATGGGTTGTTTCATTCTCTTTACTATTGTCATCTCCCATACTTTGGGCATGTTGTTAGGTGAGACTAATTCTGGGGGAAAGATATCATACTAGGAAAAGTAGAAAATCAACAAAAAAAAGTGAGGCAGACCCTCAATGAGATGGATTTATCCAGTGACCACAGCAGTGGGGGTGAGCTTGGTAATGGCTCTGAAGAAGGTGAAGGACAGGACTCTAGGAGTTGTAGTGGACTCCCTCATTTACCAAGTGTGATGTCTTTTACAGGACGGCCCCTTGTGACCACATGTCCATAGCAGGTGGAATAAAGCCTTTCCATCCTTGCTTCTAAGGAGCATCTACTAGTTTTGTGGAAATCATTCCGCCTTTATCCTTTCACAACTGACTTGTTTGCTCAGCCCGCTGTTTCCAAGGTCCACCTGTGCCGTGGCAGGAACCAGGGTTTCCTTCCTCTTCGTGGCTGACTGGTTTCCCATCATATGGGTGAACCACCCTTGGCTCCTCCATCCCTGGCTCGTCCATCCATCTGCTGATGGACATTTTGGTTGCTTCTACATTTTGTCTGTTGTGAAAGGTGCTCCAATGAACGCTGGGCAGATATGTTTGTGTTCTTGCCGTTGCTTGTGAGTACAGAGCAGGTCGTAAAAGTCCTTTGTTCAGCCTTTGCAGAAACTGTCCAACATTGGCTGGAGAAAAGATTTCAGATTCCTCCCCACAGTGGATCAAGGTTCCAATTTCTCTGTAAATTAGCCAGCGTCTGTCATCGTCCACGTGTTCCATCGCTGCCATGTTGGACGTGGCGTGGTGGGAGTTCACCATGGTTTAGATCTGCATCTCTACTGGCTGAGGTCTTGCTCCTTGATGTCATCTGACAGCTCAGATGATCTTCAGTCATTAATGTTTAAAGAATCTATTCCTGAGACAGCTTTTTTGTTCAGGGGGGATATACTCAAGTTGCATTTTGGCTCACGTGAACGTATCTTTATTTTTTAATTTGCTCATGAGTAATTAATAGTCTGTTCCACAATCAGTATACCATTAATTACTCATGTGTAAATGCAGAATGAGGGTAGATATGTCAGAGGCAGTGAGATTTGCTCAGGAGACACTAGGGTTCAGAGCTATTGTGCATAGAGTCACTGTGAGTCAGAGTTGACTTGATGGCACATAACAACAACAATTGAAGGTCTGTTGCATGGTCAGCCCCTGGTGTGATTAGACTGCTGGTATTGATCAAGAGCTGACAGTAATGAGGGGAGGAGTTAAAACTGTACTGAAGGCATTGGGAGGGAAACAGCCTCAGGAACTGGTCAAATGACAATTGACATATTTCCGCAAACAAATGCAGTCCTAACCGTGCTCAGTAGACTATGGCAAGATATTTGGAGGTCAGCTACCTGGGCAACTGACTGGAAGAAATCCATATTTGTTTTCGTTCCTATAAAAGGAGGTACAATAGAATGTGGAAATTATCAAACTGTTGTTGTTGTTGTTAGACCTTTGTAGGTGTCTGGGCCCTGTTTGTCTGCCCAGAGGCCTTTAGCTGGGAACCGATGGGAACCTGGTTTTAATTTATTTTGGTCAACCATTCTCTACAAGTGTTCAGGTCTTTCATTCATAGAGTCGCTATGAGTCATCTACAACTTGACGACACTCAACAACAACAGCATAGAGAGAGCTCTGTTGGCCTACTGGACAGAAAGGGATGCTACCAAGCCAAAAGTGGGTGATTTTAATCTGTGGCCCTCAGGCCTGGTCTTAATTATTTTTGGCCAAACATTCTTCTAAGTGGTGTAGCCCTGGTCAGTCCATTTGCTGCATAGAGGTAACTGGTGGTTGCTGTGAAGCTGAACACTGTGACACTGCTGTGTCAAATGCGATAATGGTTGGCGGACAGTGTTTGGTGGAGCTTCCCAATTAAAACAAGCCTGGAAGCAGGAGTGGCATCCACTTCCGAAATGGCTTGCCTCTGGAAACCCTATGAACTTGGAGAAAGGATGAAAGTTACAGAAGCGTTCGGGTCTTTTTTCATACGGTCACCATGGATTGTCTACGACTCGATGGCACTCAACAACACAACATTACACCTTTATTAGGTACAACTCCAAGTTCATTGCTCCCAAGTTGAAATCAGCTCATGGATGGCACTGCAGTGGGTTTTTGAGGCTGTAATCTATACTTGGACCAAGAGGCAGTAGTCAGAACAGAGCAGGGTAACACTGCATGGTTCAAAATTGTGAAGAGTGTACGACAGGGATGTGTCCTTTTCAACCTGTATGAAGAGCAGATTATCCGAGAAGCTGGGCTCTATGAGCAGAAGCGTGGCGTTAGGATTGGTGGACGATCTATCAACAATCTGCGTTATGCAGATGACACAACCTTGCTTGCTGAAACTGAGGAGGATCTCATGCACTTGCTGCAGAGGGTCAAGGACTGTAGCCTTCAGTATGGACTGAGGCTCAATGTCAAGAAGACAAAGATTCTCACCACTGAACCAATTGGTAGCGTCAGGATGGATGGCGAAGAGATTGAGATTGTTCACAGCTTCAGTTTGCTCAGCTCCAGAGTCAACACTCTTGGCATCAGCAGCCAGGAAATCAAAAAACATATCGTGATGGGAATGTCTGCTGTTAGGGACCTCTCTAAAGTACTCAAGAGCAACGGTGGCTCTCTGGAGACTAAGGTGCGCCTAATACAGGCCATGATTTTTGCAATCACGTGTTATGCATCAGAGAGTTGGACAATGACTAGGGAGGACAGAAGGAGAATTACCGCCTTTGAGCTGTGGTGCTGGAGAAGAGTATTGAATGTACCATGGACTGCCAAGAAAACAAACAGATTCATCCTGGAAAGAATTAAACCAAGCAACTCCTTGGAGGCAAGGATTCTGGGGCTTCGTCTGACATACTTTGG
>NW_006399876.1:5070725-5086060 GCF_000299155.1 Elephantulus edwardii
CTTCCAAGCTTGTTTTAATGGGGTGGGGGTGGGGTAACCAGCCATTAACACATCTGACACATCAGTGTCACAGTGTTCAGCCTCACAGCAACCACAAGTGACCGCTGGACGGCAACTTGTACACCAGGGCTATACGACCTAGAGGAATGTCTGAACAAAAACAACGAAAGATAGGCCCGAGGGCCGCAGATTAAAAGTCACCCACCTTCAGCTTGGTAGCATCTCCTTCTGTCCGCTGGGCCAGCTGATCTCTCTCTCCATGTTGATGTTATTGTTAAGTGCCGTCGAGTCTCAGGTGACTCATAGCGACTCTGTAAAGGAGAGTCCTCAGCACTTAGGTGTCTCTCATCCTCTCTCCGCTTCCAATATACATCTCCTCAAATATTTTGATCATGTGATTGTCACCAGGCCTTGCACGCCTGTCCTGCCGCCCCTTCCAGCATGCCTCGGAGCCCTGCTGCTCCGTCTGTGTTCCAGCCCAGGGGATGGGCCACTCTCTCCTGCACATGCTGGCTTCTTGGTCTGGGTTGTCTTACCCACCCTCCCTTGCCCCTATCCTGGCTAGCACCCCTTCCTCCTCAATGAGACCAAGCCTTGTTACCCGATTCCTTTCTTCCAGGGATTTAGTCTACTCTCCCTGTAATTCTGCATGTCTGTCCCATCAAACTTTGATTTGAAGCTGACAGGAGAGAGGTGGACTTTGCCTTCAGTCAGGCACCCAGAATGGATGAACGGAGGGGACCACACTGAACAGGAGGGCACCACCCAAACGCAAAATAGATCAAGCCCTCTGGAGGTGGACGGCTGAGATGGGGGCCTGGTGTTTGCAAGACCACTGGGAGCTGTGTGCATGCGGTGGCCGTGACCACACAGCCCTAAAGTCACCGGTCATCATTGACTGACAAGGGTCTCCCCTCCCGAGTCCTGTGCTCGACCAGAGAGCTCAGGGGAGGAACACGTCTAGGATAAGTGCTTTTAGCTCCCCAAGCCTCAGTTTCCCTACCTATAAAATGGGTATGAGGGGGTTGAATCACAGGAGATTCTGTCAAGAAGCCAAATGGTGTGAGTTGCATCCAGTAAATCTACTGTGAACAATCTCCTCAAAGTTCTAAAGAGCAAAGGTGCCACTTTGATGACTAAGGTGCCTCTGACTCGAGCCGTGGTCTTTTCAGGCACTTCCTGCGCAGATGGAAGCTGGGCCGTGAAGAAGATGGGGAGTCGGCGTGTGTGGGTGGAGTATACGGGACATCCTGAGGACTGCTGGAAGAAGGAGCCGGTCAGTCTTAGAAGACACCCAACCAGAAGGTCCCTTCCGAGTCCAACTTCCACTTACCTGTCCTGGGCACTGGCTCAGGGAAGACTAATCCACAGGAGAGGATGTGATGATTTATAAAGTATTGAAAACATATGGGACTGACCCTGACCCGCTGTGCTCAGGCTGGCTCCCACTCGTGCAGCTCCCCCACCCCAAGCCCCCAGGTGACAGTGGAACTGC
This sequence comes from Elephantulus edwardii, assembly GCF_000299155.1. NCBI lineage: Eukaryota > Metazoa > Chordata > Mammalia > Macroscelidea > Macroscelididae > Elephantulus > Elephantulus edwardii. The sequence continues at coordinate 5,072,221 of NW_006399876.1, forward strand.
TATGGGATCCTCTTGGTGGTTGTGTTTATGGAAGGAGATTGCCAGGCCTTTCTTCCTTGGCACCCTGAGTGAATTCAAACCCCAAATCTTTCTGTACAAATTGTGTTCCACCCCTGGGCCTTGGTTGATGGATAAGGGAAAGCTCTGTGTGATGCTAACACGGACCCTTACTCATCGCCATGGAGTTGGAACTGACTGGCCACTGGCTCCCAGTGGGCTGTCAAGCCGTAAATCGCACGGGAGGAGATTGTCTTTCTCCAGAGGCGTTAGCTGCCAGCGGGTTCAAACCACCGGAGAGGTGTGGACTTGAGATTACCTACGCCACTCCCCGCAGATGCTGCCAGGGCCCTGCGACCAGGGCAGAGCTGGGCACAAGTCCCTCCCCCTGGGCAGCATGCAGGTGGCCAGCGTGTCCTCACTGTGACACAGGACACTGACTGCTGGATATGTTACTCCCAGCCCGCTCCAGGGCCCTGAGCTCAGGCCCGGCAGGCTCGGGTAAGGGTGGGGGGCCTTGCTATGACTTGCATTTTCTGAAGGTGTAGAGACTGACAGGGGGCTCGTGGGGAGCTGGCACCCCATGAGCAGGCATGGTCCTGGTGAGGGCCTCCCCGGGTCCTTGGCTCTATGGGACAATGGTACTGGCACAGCAGGCTGGCAGCCAGGCCCAGAAGAGCCTGGGGCCTTCACCCCCGCCCATAACCCAACTGGGGGGAGTGGGTGGAGGAGGGGTTATGCAGCCTGCGGGCTGTGTGTTCACGGTAATTTGAGGGCTTCCACTGGGGGTTCCCGCTCATTTGATGTGGCAATTAGCAAGGGGACTTTTGTCATCCGGAAAGACACAGCCACCCACTTCAATCACCCTGTTTATGCCCTTGTGGATAGCAAGCAGCCTGGTGCTAACAAGGGTGGACTTCAAACAGCCAGGTTGGGTGCTCCTGGAACCACCGGCCACGCGGTGTTCCTGCCTCTCCTGCAGCCAGAACATCGCTTTTCCCATGAGAAACCGTGGCCGTAGTGGCGTCGGGGGACACCGCAGGATTTGCCCACCCCAATCCAGTTTGTGTGGGTGCCTGGCTCTGAGGGAAGTAGGGGAAGAGACAGGTCATTGTGGTGCCCTGAGAGGGGCTGGCCAGGGGTCCCTGAACACCCTCGAAGGCCTGGGGGCCCACTGTGGATGGTGCTGTTGTTTAAGACCTCAGGGTTGGGCTGCTAAGTGAATGGTCAGCGGTTGGAATTCACCAACCACTCCACAGGAGAAGGATGAGGCTGTGTCCTCTGTTAATACTCACAGCCTGGAAACGCAATGGAGGCCTCAGGAGTCAGGTCCACTGCACAGCAGCCAAGGTGTCTGCTTTCCAATGGTAAGTTCTCCTTTGAATCTGTCTTGTGACCTCAGTGATAGTGTCTCAGTGATGACCGCACACGAGCCGGAGCTCAGGAAGAAGCTTCCAGAACATGGGCCTCTTCCACAGAGCAGCATGCTGGGACCCGAGGAGTATAGGACGTGCTTTAGCTTGGCCTGCTGTGTCACACCCCAGCTGTGAGCAGGCCCTGGGCCTCCCAGAGCCTCGGTCATCCTCTGCAAAATGTGACTGTTGTGAGACGTCACCCAGTCCAGCACGACTCACACCCTGTGGACGACAGACCTGCCCCTGCCCTGTCCTGCGCCATCCTCCTCATCTCTGACACACGCGAGTCCATGGCTGCGGTCACAGGTCCATCCATCCAGGTGAGGGTTATGCTAATCCTCCTTCCCAAATACGATGTCCCTCTCCAAGAAAGAGCCTAGCCTGGGATGTGAGCTACGCCCAGAGTTTGTGAGATGAAGCTCTAGCACCTTTGCCTCAAGAAGCACTCTGGCTGCACTTTTTCTAAGATGTAACTCTTAAGTCCTCTTGGCCGTCCATGGGATGTCCAGCACTCTTCTCCAAAACCACAGCTGAAAGCCATCAGTTCTTCTTCTGTCTTCCTCATCCAAGTGCCTGAAAAAACCATGGCCTGAGTCAGGTACACCTTGATCTTCAAACTGGCATCGTTGCTCCTCAGTAATTTGGAGAGGTCTCTGACACTGGACTTACCCAATGCAGTATGTCTCTCGGTCACCCGGCTGCTGGTACCAAGGGTGTTGATTGTGGATCCAAGTTGAGTTGTTGACAGTTGTTGATGACAGTTTCAGTCTTTTCTCCATCTCTCTGCAAAATGAGTTTCGAGAAAAAGCAGCTCACTTTTGCACCCAGTGGCTGTGGGGTTAAAGAGAGAGGCCTCTGTCCTGGGCTTGGCACCTGGTGAGTCCTCAGGAAAGGCTGTCTCTCAGCCTCTGTCTCCTCACCTGTGACAGGGGGGTGTAAGAGTGTGAGGAGAGACAAGATCGTGTGGCCAGTATGGTAACTGGCACCCCTATGGGTACTTTTCTGTCCAGCCTGGTCTTTGCCCACTGCTCTGTCCTCAAATACTCCAGTTACCATACACCCAAGTGCCCAGTAACTGAGGAACACCAGCTTACCTGTGCTCACTCGCTGAGGGAACAGCCTCACGGTCTCACATTAAAGTTTGTGCTCTGGGTACAGGTGAGCTCTGTCTTTTCCCCCGACCCCACAACACCATCCTACAGAACTGAAGCCCTTCCCCAAGTTATGATTCCTGGTGGGGATGGGGTCCTCAGGAAGCAGGTGCACACGAGCTTACATCCTGAGCTGAAGGGAAATCGTAAACACTAGTGAGTAGATGCATGTAAACTTGTGCTTACCTGGAGTGATGGCTCCACAAACCTGTGAAACTTTCCCCTGCAGGTCAGTGAGTGGGCACGAGCATGCCTGTGCGGACCTTCTCACTGGACTCACTGCCCCTGGAGTCCAGCCCCTTCCAAGCCGCTGTAAGGCCTGAACGCTCCTAAAACAGACCGTCCCCCCATTGTTGATGGGAAGAGCCTTCATCCACTGAGTTATCCTTCATCCCAGTCCCCCCGGTACCAGTCCTGTGCTGGGTGCTAGGGACACAGTGAAAGGTGGACAGAGAAGATGCCACTCCATGGGGAGAGGGCATTACAGAGAAGACAGGAGTGTTCCAGGTTATGTTAGCAGGAGGGAGACAACACAACCAGGTGGGGAAAAGACTCCACAATATAAATGAACAAGATATAATGTAAATTAAAAGAAAACAAAACAATATGTATGCATAGAACACAATATATGATAAAAATATTATTATTTAGAAAGTAAAAACCAACCACAAACAAACAGTCCAGGTGGAGGTGAGAGAGAGCGGAAAATGCTCTGTGGAGCAGAGAGAGGGGCTCGGCTGAACAGAGCCAGCTGGAAGTCCTGTGGGGAAAGGAGCTCGCTGGCTCTGGATGGAGGAAGCGCCCAACAGTGCGGCTGGTGCAGGAAACTGGCCCATTGAGGACCCCCTTGTAGGCCTATAAATGGAGATTCATTTTTACCTACATCCAGGGGCCTTCAGCAGTTCTCATGGTCTAGCGGTCAGGACTTGCACGGTCACCCAGAGGCAGGTGGTTTGGATCTAACAGCTGTCCCAGAGGAGGAAGAAGGACAGTCTCCTCCTGTGTGATGAACTGTCTCAGAAAACCCACTAGAGGGTCATCTATGGGTCAGTTCTAACTTGATGACAGACAGCAACAGGGTCTATTAAGGTACCACTCTATGAGAGAAGAATCAGGAATTGGAGAAGAGAGTGGAGTACGTACAGCTATACACAGCCATGAGACCAGAGCACTGGATGCTACCCAGCAAACATTAATGAACATTTTTACCAGATTCCTGAGAAGACTTTTGATCAGAAGGTGGAAACTGCAAAACAGAACTTCAATGGGAGCTCTGGTGGCCTAGTGTCAAGAAGCTGCACTGCAATCCCAGAGGTACACGGTTCGAATCCACCAGATGCTCTGCTGGAGAAGGAGGGGCAATCTCCTTCTGTACCAGTCAAATCCTATTTGATGGCACACACACACAAAATAATAAAATACAATTAAAAAAAAGCAACACCCAGAACTTCAAATCTTCATGGAATCCAGACCTTCTGGATTAACCTGAAACCAAAACTTATTTCTTGAAATCTTCTCAAAGCCCAACAACAGTTTGGCATGATGAGTACAGAATGGCAGCCTCTCGCACTGTGTTCTTTTTAAAGCTATCAAGAATGGAGTCAAACGGAAAAGAGAGACTTGAAGGGTTGGAGGGCAGTGGGTTTGGGGGGGGGGAGAGATACGACTCAGAAAAGGAGGATGAAGATGGTTGCATCACTTACAGAAAGTCATGGATGTCACAGAATTGTACACGTAGACGTTGTTGGATTGATGTTGGTTCTGCTGTGTATTCTCGATGTCAGGGAAAAAAAGAGAAGAGAAGAAAGGAGAAGCTCTCGCTGCCTTGTGATTGGTCTGACCCCTCAGGTGGCTCCGCAGACCATCTCTTGGGCTCCAGCTCCTGGGACCGTGCACCGTGTGTACTTCACACTCCTCTTAACCAAGATCTCCCTTCCTTGAAACTCCAGCTCAGCCAGAGCTCCCCCCGTCTCTAGTCCCCTCTCCCAGGGCCCTGGCTGCCCCTCACCTTCTCCCAGCTACGCCTCAGTCATGAGAGTCTTCTCTGAACCCCATCAAGCTGATCCCATCAAGTCACTTCCAACTCCTAATGACTCTGTAGGATAGAGAACTGCCCATGGGGCTCCCACATCCATATCTTCGGAGGAGCAGACATCTCTTCTTTCTCTCATTGAGCTGCTGGTGGGTTTGAACCACTGACCTTTTGGTTTTCAGACAAGCACTTAACTCCTGCACCAGCCACTAAGGTCCATGAAAACTCAGCTGCAGGGTCTTTGCCAGTCCCGTCTTGCTTTCTTCTGAAGCCCCTGGAGTGGGGTGCATTTGGGGCCAATGGTGAAGGGTTCACCAAGTCTTCTCTATAAATTAGGCTCTGGTAGTTTTAGGTGAGGTTGAGGGTGCTGTGAGAAGGGTTGGAATCGCCATATTTCATTTAATATAAGACCCTTTACTTTGAAGAATTCTTACTCAGCAAAAGAGAGGAAGACCCTCGACCAGGTGGATTGACACAGTGACTGAAGCAGTGGGCTCAAGTGTGTCAGAGATGATGATGACAGCACAGGCTAGGACAGGGTTCAGACCTGCTGTTCACAGGGTCGCTGTGAGTCGTGGTCAATGGCACCTAACAACAGCAGCACTGAAGAAGTGTGGTGCAGTCACTAGATGTACCGTGTTAGCCCACATGGTGTGAGAGAGCTGACTGCCCAGAAAAGGCACACACTATGTCCACCCCAAACCACAGGGTCCAACAGAATGGGGACATGATCAACCATCACACCTGAAGGAAATGCCACTGAAGATCATTTAAGAATGGTTTAAGTTAAATATGTGTCTTCTAGGCTGCAACAGTTCCGTGATACATCTTCAAGGATATGAACATGTACAGCTAAGCACAACTGATAACAGTGCATCTAAATTCCAAAATCAATCTCCATAATAGTCTATGTGTTTCCTACTGCCAAAGGGGCCCTTTAGAGTAGTGAGAGAAGGTCTTCACCCTGAAACCTACAGCGTCCCTTTTCAGCAGGAAGTAGCTAAGAGAATACACCATCCCCTTTTCCTTATGAATCAGGGTGAAGTCTCTCTCAGGGAGGAGTGATAGGGAATGGCAAAGGACACACTGACAAATGAGGTTAATCAGAACTGGCTTTGACAAGCACTGTGGCAATGGGACAATTAAAACAGACTTTCAAAGAATATTCAACCTGAATCCTTCTGATCTTATGGAGATTTTTGAAAGTATTTCTTTGAGTTTATTATGTTTAATTTGTTTGTTTTGTGTATAAAGGATGTTCATCTAGATGATAACATAATTATGATAAAAACGAAAGGGGGAAATGTGGGAAGCCAATACTAAATATTTGTAACAAACTGAATGCTACTTAAATAAATAAATGTTTAAATAAATAAATGTTTAAAAAATGGTTGTAAGAGTCCACAAACAGGGAGCTGCCAGAAATTCCAGCAAAATTCAGGAGAGGACATAGAATAAACAGTAACATTGCAACCTCAAATGGATCTTGGCTGGAAGCAGAGAATACCAGGAAGATACTGCCTTGTGTTTTATTGATCATGTAAAAGCATTTGATAGTGTGATCATAACAGTTTTTGGGTAATATTGAGAAAAATTCGAATCCCAGAGCCCTTAAGAGAGCTCCTGTGGAACCCATAGACAGACCAAAAGGCAGTTCTTTTCACACAACAAGGGGACACTGTGTGACTTAAAAACAGAGGGGGATGGGTATCCTTTTACCACACTTAATCGATCTGTTTGTTGAGCAGATACTCCTAAAAGCTGGGTTACTTGAACAAGAGGGTAGCATTGGGATTGGTTGTTATTTGTTGTTGAGTACTGTAGAGTCGAAACCAACCCACAGCTGACCACCTGGTGGGCTTTCAGAGACAAGTGATTGCATGAGAGGGAGTTGCCCATCCTTCTTCTCCGGAGCAGCTGGAGGATCCTAACGGCGTGCTTTCGGGGTTACAGCCCAGCTTCTTGCCACCAGGCCACCCTTTGGGCTTGGAGGAAGACTAATTAACACCTTGCAATATGCAGATGACACAGCATTACTTGCTGGAAAAGACTTGATGAGCTTACTGATGAAGACCAAAGGCTGACTTCAGTATGGGTCACAGTTCAGTATGGGTCACAGTTCAACGTAAAAGAAAGATGAAAATCCCCTCCATAAACATAAACGAGGAGAAGACTGACATTGTCCAGGATTTCGTTTTACTTGGATCCATAACCGATGCTCACAATGCTAAGTAGACAGTCAGTCAGTGAAAAAGAGTCCGGATGGGCTGGTGTCTGCAGGACTGGGCTGGGATGAGCGTGGGCATGGGGCAGCGGCAGGCAGTGCTGTGTTCTGCTACGCGGGGTCGACAGGAGTCAGAGGTGACTCCACAGCGCACGCCAGCACCTCCAGGGAGAGGCTGGGGTCTTGGGCAGTCAGGAAACTCACTCAGCTGATAACCAGAAGCTTCTGCAACCAGAAGAACCTCAGAAGAAAGGCCTGGCAATCTATTTACAAACTATAGACCTTAAGAGCCCTTCGGAGCAAGTTCTACTGTGACGTCCATAGGTCTGCTGTGACTTTGTGTCACCTTGAGGACAGCTGGTTACTAGCTAATGTACCAAGGGTCACATAGCTGCTGCAGGACAGCCGTGTTTCCTTCTGGCGTCCGTGAGTCAACAGGCTTGTTAGCAGCTAACGGTCGCAGAGGGAAAGGCTTGTGGCAGTTAACAGAACGATGTTTTCGAAGCTGCAGGGTTCAGATTTGACCAGTGAGACCCCGTGCACGGGTTTTCAGCTCCGTAAGGACAAGGACGGAGGTCAGCGCCAAGAAACCTCCGCTTGCCATCGCGTGGCGTTCTTCTCTGGGAATTCTGGAGCTGGAAGGGGTTGGCAGAACCTGCCCATTTTACAGGATGAGGAGACCGAGGCATGAACAGGAGATGGTCACGCTTGGGGTGGGGGAAGGGGAACACTCTCTCCACTTGACCTCGGTGATGGTAGGATGCTGGCTCTGGGGGGCTGGCCAGTGCAGGCTCTGACCCTGTGTCCATTGGCTGTGCCCGGGTGGCTCCCTCAGCCCTCGCCCCATCGCCAAGCTGTGAGATGGATGGAGAAGGATGCTCCTGTTGGGGGGGTGGTCCTGGGGGTTCAATCAGAACGTGAGTGTGTGAGCGAACCTGTGGTTCCTGATGGTGATAATGATGATTACTGTTGTCAGAGAAGGGCTTACCTGCTGCTGTCCTGTGGGCTACGCCAAAGCGTGTGGAACAGAGGGGCCCTGCGGACCAGCCATGGCTTGGGAGCACGTGTGTGGTAGCCGGGTTGAGTGTCCTTGCCTCTGGACTCGGCCTGCAGAAGACGCAAGGCTGTGGGCACAGGACAGAGGGAGGCTGGGTGGGCAACCCCCGTCCAGGATGGGACTCGAGCCTCGGGGGGGGGGGGCCCACAGAGCCTAGGCCGTACTAGCCAGGCATCAGTGACCAGCTCAGTGGACTGGTGTCTGTGCCATCACTTCAGGGTCAGCAGAACCTCCCGTATTCCACACAACAGAAGGCTCTCCGGGGGCGGGGGCCTCAGGCCTTTGACACTTGAGGGGCACCGGCCGGAGTCTCCAGCCTTTGAGCATCTCCGGGAGACAGCGGTGCTCCTCCCTCGTCAGAAGCGTGATGGATGGGCGCAGGCCAGCCAGTGTCCCCCTGGGGGGCAGCAGCTCCCGGCGTGGCGGCTGCAGAAAGGCGCTGACCGGGTGCTTTCTTCCCGACCACACCGCTGACAGCCCCTCAAAGAGAATGCTGGTGCTGCAGAAGCGATTCAGGCTGTGCTTTTTGTGGTGCTCGCCGGCTTTTATTTGGTGCTTGAAGAAAGGACCACCAGCTGTCTCTATATTGTCTCCTGGAAAGCTGTCCCTGTGGGCCACCAGCCCCCCTAACCAGCCCTTGCAAGACCACTCCTTATGCTGATAAAGTTTTTTTAAAAATCCCTGTCTGAAGTCACTGCATTTCCAGGCTCTGCATCCATGGCCAGATGAGAGTCTTGGCCTGCTGGCTCCTGGCTGCCTGTCGCTTGACTCCAGAAGAGCAGCAGAGGCTCCTGCCATCTCAGCTGTCATCCCAGGCAGCACCCAGTCCCTGCAATGTGTCCCCACAAGCCCTGTGTTGGTCAGAGCATCTGTCACCCTCTTTCCCAGTAAGCTTGGTGGACTATGTGTCGTTATGTTATCAGGACAGGCAGTACCTAGGCGAAGGACACCATGCTTGGTGAAGAGGAGATTTACAGCTTCAGAAAGCTGTGAGTCAGAATCAACCCAGGAGTGGAGATCAACTTGATGCCAGTGGGCTTCAATCTTCATGGAAGCAGATCCGCACACCTTCTCTTCGCTGTACCTTGGGGTAGATTTGAGCTCCTGCCCTTCTGCTGAGCTGCTGTGAATTGCCTATATCATCCAGGTGTTGTAAGGCAGACTTTGAATAGATCTTGGGTAGCAAATATATCCTGGATAGCAAATATGCCTTAGGTAGAATATACCTTGTTGTTGTGTGCCATCAAATTGGAACTGACCCACTGCTGACTGACCCTCCAGGGGGTTTCAAGAGGCGGTAAATGGCAAGAGAGGAGATTGTCCATCCTTCTCCCATGGAGCAGCTGGTGGATTCGATCCACACATCTTTGGGATGATAGCACAGCTTCCTGCCACCAGAGCTCCTTCGCTTAGAATATACCTGAGGAAGAATGAGTGCCCTCAGAGATGTTCACACCCTGCTCCCCCAACCCAAAACCTGAGACCATAATGCATGCTGTGTCCTCATCCTGAAATTAGATCTCCACCCCCTTCTCTGTCCAATGTTTTACACAAAGCGTTCTCATGGGGTTTTGCCTTGTTTTATTTTTTAGACTACCTTGCTAGTTTCTGTAATCAAACCCTTGTGGATAAAACTTTACATATTTAATTCAGTGTGTTAGCCCTGTCCAAATGGGGAGGAAAAACTTAAGCTTAACACTTCTAGACTAATACAGCTATTAATTTCTGTGCAAAGCCAACTCAACACGGTACAACTGGGACACTTTTCCCAAAGCTGACAGCACAGCTAAAGTTTAAAAAATTATATCTATATCTGTATATATAAACCTTAGTAGATATCTAGATATCGACAGTTGTAGAGGGGCTTCAGGCCTTTTATTCATAGAGTCGCTATGAGTCATGCTCGACTCAAAGGTATATACATATATATGTTGTTGTTGTTATGTGCCGTTGAGTCGCTTGTGACTTATAGCGACCCTATGAACAACTATTGTTGTTATGTGTATTGCCCCCCCCAAAATCAAATGGATATGCCTTGGAGAAGGTGCAGCCAGAGTGCTCCTTGGAGACAAGTGTGGCAAAGCTTCATCTTACATACTTTGGGCATGTTACTAGATTGGAGAGGTTATCATGCTTGGAAAGGTGGAGGAACAATGATAAGGAGAGGAAGACCCTCAACCAGGTGCCTTGACACAGTGACTGCAGCAATGGGCTTACGTGTGTCAGAGATCGTTCATCAGAATAAAGTAGAAGAGAGAGAGAGAGAGAAGGAAGGAAGGAAGAGAGAGAGAAAGAAGTGTGATACCAACGGCTAGGAACAAAGATCACAGCTGCTGGGTCTTAAATATTAGGGATGTCAATGTAAAATGAAACAGCAACCTTGAAAAAGAGTTCACTATTTTCTTCTACAGTTAAACCAGGAAAAGGGAGGAAAATGATGGCATGGCATGAAGAAGATCAATATCACTCGGTGATGCAGGTAGAAATTGGAGAGCTTGCAGACATTCTGCTGTGCATGTCTCAACAACAACACAATAATAAAATGTGTTTTAAGAAGAAATGCAACATTTCCAAACTATTTGGAAAACAAACAAGGTATTTCTCACTACTCCATAGATAAAAGAAGAAATAACAGAATTAGGAAATTTTAAAAAATTTTTTTATTATTATTTTTTGTGCATGTACCGTCAAATCAGATCTGACTGGTACAGGAGGAAATTGTCCCTCCTTCGTCGGCAGAGCATCTGGTGGATTTGAACCGGGTACCTCTGGGATTGCAGTACAGCTTCTTGCCACTAGGCCACCAGAGCTCCCCTAGGAAATATGTTTTAACTGAATGTTAAGAAAACACAACATTATTAGAGACAGGTATGATTTTGGAGGCTCAAACTAGAGAATAAAGTTTACTAATTCAACAATCCACCTGAAGAAATAAAAAAAGAATAATAAAATAAACATAAAATCAGTAAAAGGAAGAAGATTATTAACATGAGAGTTAAAAATTAACAAGAAAATGTACACACCAAAAACCCAACCAAAAACAGTGAAAAAAATCAATAATATTAAAGATCCTTATTGGGAAAAAAAATCAATAATATTAATAAACTCCTAGGTAGACTTTCCAATAAAAAGAGAAAACCCAAATTACTGATACCATTAACAAAAGAGACATCACTACAGATATTATCAACATTAAATAAAATCACTAAAACACATCAAGAGACAATAGAGTGTTGAGTGAAAGACCAAACAAAAAAACATACATGACACGTAATTGCATTTATATGAAATTCTAGGGGAAAAAAATTAGTTCCTGTCCAAAGGTTTCAAGAGGTAGCATATAGGCAAAACCCTATGACATTGAAGGAAGAAGTTCAAGTTGCACTGAAGATATTGGTGGAAAACAAGGCTCTAGGAATTGACAGAATACCAGGTGAGGTATTTCAATAAACCACGCAGGAAGTTCTGGAAGCGCTCACTCCATGAGGCTAAAAATTTTGGAAGACAGAGACCTGGCCAACCAACCAGAAGAGTCCCTGTCAGTGAACATTTAAAGAATGGTTATCCAGTGGCATAAAAGACCTTTAAAATATGGTTACATGAATGAGTAAATGAAAATCAATCTCTTTGTGAACCCTCAGGGAAATAAAAAAAGGGGGGAAATTCCCACACACAATGTACAGAAATTATTCTATAAAACAAAATGTATGTGAATGAAACAATGTTTGTGATTAATGATTGTGTTAGTGTTGTTGTTAAGTGTCATTGAGTCGTAGGTGACTCATAGCGACCCTATGAAAGAAAGTTCTGGACACTTGTGTATGACTTTCATCCTTTCTCCAGGATCATAGGGTTTCTGGAGGCAAGATATTACAGGAGTGGGTGCCACTCCTACTTCCAAATGATTCTATAAATCATAATATATAAGAAACAAATACAATGTATATAAATGATTGTATGCAAACCAATACACAAAGGGCATAAAAATGAAAATTATTATTGCAGCAATACAATAACAAGGAACTTCTAGAAATTCAAGCCAAGTTCAGAAGAGGCTCTGGAACAAGACATCATTGTTAATACTAGATGGATTTTGTCAGAAAGTATGAAATGTCACAAAGATGTTCACTTATATTTTATTGACCATGGAAAGGCATCTGACTCTGTGGATTATAATAATTCCCAGAGAGCACTGAGAACACGAGGAATTCCAGAATACTTAATTGTGCTTATGTGGAGCCTGTATATAGACCAGGAGACAGCCCTTCAAGCAAATGAAGGAACACTGCGTGGCTTTGGTTTAAATTCAAGAAAGGTGCGTGTCAAGGTTGAATCTTTTTGCCAAACTTAATCTGTATGCTGAGCAAAAGATCTAAGGGACTGGATTCTAGAAGAGCATGACACAGAGACTATAGAAAGACTCACTTGAACTTGAGAGATGTAGATTGTTAGTCTGCTGAGAGGGAAGGGGCCTTACCAATGAGGATGAAAAGATTATAGCCCCCAGCTATCTATGGACAACTGATATTCTACAAGGAAATCAAACCTATCAAATGAGGAAACGACAACCTCTTCAACAAAAAGTGCTGGCAAAACCACAGAAAGCTGAAACAGGATCCACATCTCACATCATACACAAAAGTCAACTCAAGGTGGATCAGAGACCTGGGAGTGAAGCCAAAACCATAAAGTTCATCAAAGACAAACTGGGATCAAGCTTAGATGGTCTAGTCTACAGTATAAAGAAACTACCAAATACAGCCAGAAATGCACAATCTTAAGAGGATAAAATTGATGAATGGGACCTTCTAAAAATTAAATTCCTGTGTGCATCAAAACTTTTTTCCAAAGGGATGAAAAGAAAATTTACCAGCTGAGAATAAACCATCTCAGACACGAATCTCATAACGAAAGTTTACAAAATAATGCTGGGCCTCCATAACAAAAAGATTGATAACGCAATTACAAAATGGTCAAAAGACATGGAAAGCCTTTTTACAGAGGAAGATATATTCAAATGGCTAACAGACACAAGAAGAAATGCTCAAAATCACTGGCAATAAGAGATGCAAATCAAAACCACAATGAGATACCACCTCATTCCAGTAGCACGGGCAAAGTTTTAACCGGATAGTGAGTAATATGGAGAGGATGAGGAGAGATAGGAACTCTTATACATTGTTGGTAGGATTGTAAAATGGTATAACCATTCCAGAAGTCAGTTTGGCATTTCCTCAAAATGCTGAACATAGAAATGCCATATGACTCAGGTATTCCATTGCTTGGAATATACCCCGAGAAAATGAAAACTGAGGTACAAATGGAGACTTGTACATCAATGTTCATAGACGCATTATTCACCATTGGAAGAACATGGAAATAGCCCAGATATCCAGTCACAACTGAATGGATTGAGAAATTATGGTACAGTCACACAATGGAATCCTCGGAATACTACATAGCACACAGAAGCAATGATTTTGTAAATGACTATCTAACTTGAGAGGGACTACAGAGCATTATGCTGAGTGAACCAACTCAGTCCTAAAAGGACAATCACTGTATAAAACCATTATTTCAGAAAAATTATGAGGATCCAAGGGGGGTAAGGTGGGAAGTAGAGGGGTGTGAAGGGGCTGGGGGTGAAGGAAATGGGAAAGATCCAATGTGAAAAACAGTGTATTCAAACTTTGTAAATAAACCAGTATAAAATTATACATATACATGTAAACATATATATACCTACACATATATACATGCATATACACACATACATGTTGTTGTTGATGGCCTTCGAGTTGAGCACGATTCATAGTGACCCTATAAACAAAAGGCCTGAAGCCCCTCTACAACTATTGACATTTATCAAAGTTCATATTTACAAACATACATGTATGCATAGATACACATAGATGCATACATACACATGGATACATATATATATACATGTATGTTGTTGTTGTT
>NW_006399876.1:5086841-5102901 GCF_000299155.1 Elephantulus edwardii
CTGCTCATCTTTCTCCTGAGACCTTTGGTTAGAAATGCAGCGTGTAACACACTGTGCCACTAAAGCCGTGTACTTACCATTGCCTTATTCTTTATATCACCATCTTCTTTATGCACCTAATCCTCATCATCTTCATCACCAGAACACTGGCCATCGGCATCATCATCGTGGTGCGTGTCCACCTCAACGTCACCATCTTCATTGTCCGCTCAACCCGAGCACCTACTGTGGACCAGACACTGGGCTGAGTCCACTGTCATGCCAGCACGTGTAATCTCATTTAATCCTCCCCACGGTCATATCAGCACGTGCAATCTCATTTAGCCTTCCCCCCACCTCCGTCCTATCAGCACGCGTTCTTTCCCATGATGGTGCCTATTTTCAGGGATCTGGTGGCTTGGCGGGGATGAAGAGCACTGCCAACCCAAAGGTATACCGTTTTCTCCCATTGAAAACTCTCTGGAGGGTCCGATATGGGTCAGTTCCAACTTGATGGCATGTAACAGCAGTGCCCATTTTCAATTGTTTCCTCTGCATCTGCAAGTTGGAGAATGAATAAGGAAGACTGGAGAAGAATTGATGCCTTTGAACTATGGTGTTGACGAGGAGTGTTGGACGTCCATGGACCACTAAAGGACAGACATCTGTCTTAGAGAAAGTGGGACCAGGGTGCTCCTGGAGACCAGGATGGTGACACTTCACCTCACATAGGTTGAGCCTGTTGTCAGGAGCAGCTAGTCCTTGGACAGGGACATCGTGCTGGGAAAGTGGGACTGTCAGGTAGACAGAGGAAGACCCTCAAAGAGATGAGTTGACACAGTGACCGCAGTGACGGACTTGAGCGTGGAGGAGATTGTGATGATGGCGAATGACAGGAAGAGTCAGATCTTCTGTTCACAGATCTTCCCCTGACGCTGGGCAGCCAGCACCAGGTCCGACTTGGTAAGCACCCCCTTGGGAGTGCTTAGTCGAGGGTCAGCCACTTGTCACCACCACACGGCCAGTGTCTAGGCATCCAGCCACAGACATGGCCAAAGCTACCCTCTTTTAACACCAGCCAACATACAAACGCAAGAACCCACACGATCTTGCAAATTTGGAAAGAACAGGAACAGATACACGGCAGAGCTGACTTGAAGGCAGAACGCGGCAGAACGGGTCACTGTGAGGTGTGCGGGACTCGATGGTACCTAACAACAACTCTCGTTTTAAAATTAGGAAATGAAGGCTCTTGGAGAGTAAGTGGTCTGGCCCATACACTGAAAGGTGTCCAAGCCAGAGTGATCACCAGATCTTCCTCCACAGAAGGCCTTGGGCTGGACCAGTGAGGGTCCATCCTCATCCTCTGCCCACATCACTGCCCCCGGTACCAGCTCCAAGCAGGTACTGATGAAGCCTCTTCCTGCACATTGCTCAGTGCCCATTAACCCCTCCAAGCTGCTCACTGCTTTGCCAGGCCCCGAGGTTTGAGTCAGGTGTTTCTTCCTGGGAAGGGAAAGGTCCAAGCTTCAAAGCCAGCTGCCTTGTCCAGGGCCTGCCGATTGATGAGGCTAAATCATCCAAGGGCCACATCAAAGCCTCCCAGGGTGGTTTGCAGAAAGGCCATTTACAAAACAAAATCGATGCCCGTGAAGCCCTGTGGTTCCACCTTTCCCCATCCTCTGCACCGACCCCGAGTTCCCGAACGTGATTTACTAGTTTTCCTTCTATGTTTACGATCATGGTCTTATGCAGTATTTGTCCTTAAGCGACTCCGTTAGTTCAGTGTCATGCTCTCCAGCCAAGTCACACGGTATTTTTCGAAATTGTGGCTTCTGCATGCTGCATAATATTCCACTGTGTGATTGTACCACAATTTCTCAGTTCAGTTGTGGTTGCACATTTGGGCTGCTTCCACGTTCTTGCATGGGCTGCCTAGTTCGGTAGGTGGAGGGGGGCAGAAAAAAAGGGAAGGATCCGGGCGAAAAGACGGGGTAATGATGGACATGGTCCAATGGTGATTAACTTTATAAAATATAATGCAGAAGAATGATTGTATAAAACACAATGTGAATGAAGAATAGTGTGAAACATAATGTATATGAACTTTGTAGGAAAAAAATAACAAGGAAAAAACTCAACAACTCAGCACCAAAAAAAGGCCTGGACTGTGAGGCACAGTGCAGTGGGGGCCAGGGGAAGGGGGAAGTGGCCAGCAGGCTGCTTCGGCTGTTACAAGTGAAGGGAACACAGAGCAGCAGCCCACCTGCAAAAGCTGACCCTCTCTGGCTGAGGCCCTGGCTCCTTCCTGGCCCCGGAGAAGCCTTCACCTGCCTTTACGAAGTGTTCTCCAGAGGAAAAGCCAATACGCTTCCTGCCAGGAACTGAGATACGCGGTAGCTAAGCGCTGCCAAGCTGGCTCCAAGTTTGTAACCTCGATATGACAGAACAAATACCCACTCCCTGCGCCGCTCTCACGGACTCGCTGGATTTATACGCACTGTTGCAGCCGCTGTCTGAGTCCAGCTCACCGAGGCGTGTCTTTCCCACTGAACCTCTGCTGTACCAGCTCAGATGTCCTTCTGCAGCTGTTGATGTTGTTAGGTGCGGTCGGGTCAGGTGTGACTCACAGCAATCGCGTGAACCACAGACCTGAGAACCGTCCTGCCCTGCGCCATCCTCCTCGTCCTGACGCATCGAGCCCACTGCAGCAGTTGCTGTTAGTTCAGCTCACTGAGGGTCTCCCTCTTTCACCAACCCTCTACCTTTCCGTGCCTCCTGTTCCTCTTTAAGGAACAACTTCTCCCAGCAGCACACTCAGAACATGAGAGATGTCGCTTCACCACTCTTGCCTCCAAGGAACCTTCTGGCTGCACTTTCTTCAAGACTTATCTGCTTGTTCTTTTGAGAATCTGTGGAATATTTAGTGTTCTTCTCCAACACAGAAACTCAAATACAGCGCTTCTTCTCCTGTCATCCTTATCTGTTGTCCGGCTCTCAGACACATAGCTGGTGATTCGGAGTGAGGTAAAAATCTATGTTGTGAAAAATAAGAAACTGTTCAGTACAGATGAGGGACTAAGGATGAATCAGCCCGAGCTCACCTTCTGGACAGGCCAACACTGACCAGGAGACAGAGGAGGAGTCGCCGGCCGCCAGTTGCCCAACAATGAGGCAACCTCACCACATCACTACGTGGAAGCACCATGCCAACCTCACCAGGCTGGCCCAGCGCCTGAGCTCAGGAGTCAGGCCTGTGTCTGGATCGGAGTGGCGGCTCAGGGAATCTCTGCAGTTGTCAGCTCACCGAGAGCTTGCAGTGGGCCAGGCCTGGGACTCCACAAATCCTAGGTACCATCTAGATAAACCGCAGATGGCTCACCCACAGTAATGTTCCCATTCTGCAGATTTGGAAACTGAGACAGAGGTTCTACATAGTGTTCTCCATACCCAGTCAATCTGGATGCTGAAAAGTCATTCAAGAAGCTTCTGGAGAAAAGTGTCATCAGGACTGGAGGAAGGAAGACCCATGAATTGTTCATAGTGTCACTAGGCATCATCGTTGACTCCCCGGCACCTAGCAACAGCTCAAGTCGTGGCGAGAGAAGCTGGGTTTCACACTGAAGCAGCGAGGCTCTGGGTCCCATGCCTTGACCCTGGCTCCTCAGAGGTGCATGCCGGGGTCCCCAGGCTGACTTTCTGTCTCATGTGCTTTGAGTGGCCCAGGTGCTTCCAGGCTTTGGAAATAAAGAACCAGAAGCAAACAGTCTCCTTGGTGACTTTTTCGAGAGTCATTGCCTGAGCCGATGTTTCCAGTTGGCTGGTGGGGAAAGAGCGACAAGCGCTCCGGCTGAGACCAGGGTCCGCATGGGGTCGGTCCTGGTGATGACACAATGCCTTCTCATACCCCACTGCCTGCTAACCTGCCCACAGCACCCCAGTTCTGGGTTCAGACAGTACAGATTCTGCTTGCCCGACTTCCCAGGTGTAGACACTCTCCTGATCCCCTCCTGACCTCAGTGTCCTCCTCTGTAAAATGGGTCTATGACAATAGCACCCTTCTACAAATCATGACAATCTCCAGCAGCAAGACGTGTCCAGGGCAGTGCCACATGTGACGACACTCCCTGCCAGTTGGCCCTGCTGTTTTCAGCACTGGTTGGTGCGGTTCTCACGGCTGTGGGGATTGTAGATACTATTGTCACCAGTGTTTCATTGTTGCTGCTGCACTATTGTTACTGTTGCAACAGTTGCCATCCTGGCTGTGGCAATGGTTGCTGCTGCTATTGCTCTTGTTCAAGTGGCCACCGTTGCTGGTTTGCTACTCCAACAGCTGTTTCTGTTTCCCTGTTGCTACAGGTGCGACGGTTGCAGTGATGGTCGTTGCTGCAGCCGCCAGGATGTTGTCGCTGCAGATGCAGATTCTGCCGCCATTGGACAGCTGGTGCAGGATCCCTGGGGACATTCTATTGGCATGTGGGTGCCAGCCTCCCGCGAGGGTCCTCCTACTTGGTCCTGACTTGGTGCTTCTCTCCTCCCACTGCAGAGCCTGGAAAAGCCCAGAGCTGCCCAGGGAGCCGATGAAGAGGGCGGGGTGCTGCCCGCCGGGACCTACCAGCCGGCCTGGCACACCATCTGCCCAAGGTGCTCGAGAGTGAGTGGGCTCTCCACCCCCGGCCCTTTCTTCTTTTCCTTTTTGTTCAGCCCCTTTTGATTTGGGAACAAGGCCCCTTTATGTGGTGCAGGCCTTGCCGCCCCACCCATGGCCAGGCACATCCTATTCATGGGGTGCTCAGAGCCCCAGGCTCAGGCGGGCCAGCCGGGGGTGCTGGGTGGTGTCACACCACCTGGGTGACTCAGCTTTCAGTGGGGCATTGTGGGCCTGCCGCTTTGATATTCTGAGTGGGATCACAACAAAGGAGCAGTGGGGCTGCCCGGGCGCAGCTTGGAGACCTCTAAGTGGCTGCCCCTCTCCCAGGAGGACTATTGGGTTTCGGGGAGAGGGCTGGCCTGGGAACCCAGACTCCTAAGAATGACATTGAGCAGGGCTGCTGTCTCGGGGTCTGAGGGCACCGAGGCTCCTTGTCCCACCCAGCCAGCCCCTCACCCACCTCAGCGCCTGTCCCTTCCCACGGGGGCCCAGGGGCCGCTCAGCAGACAGTTTGCAGGAGGAGGTGCCAGGTGAGTTCCAGCCCAGGCAGGCCCGGCCCTGGATCCGCACCTCGGGGTGTCTGCTGAGAAGAAGGAGCCTGTGTGGAGACCGCCAGCGTGGATGGACAGACACTGCCCAGGGCAGTATCCCTCGGGGGGATCTGGCACTTAGCATTCCAGCTTCCCAGAAGTGACCAGGGGTGATACAAATAAAATTGGCTCTTTAAAGGGTCCTGAGACCCTGAGTCAACTATTTAGGCCTTCTGAGCCTCAGTCTCCCCACCTGGAAAGTGGGCACCATAAGGGCAAAGGGTTGACACCCACACAAGGCTTAGAGAACCCTCGCTGTCCAGACAATGCCACCACCCGTCACCTGCTGGGGCATCCTGCGTGTGACTGTGATGCTGGACACGGTGCCGCCTGTATCTCAGACACCAGCAGCGTCAGCCACGGTCGACAGGTTTCAGCGGAATTTCCAGGCTAAGACAGACTAGCAAGAAAGGCCTGGTGATCGACATCTGAACATCAGCCCACGAACACCCTAGGAACACAACAGGACTTTCTCTGCTCACTGGATTTTTGCTCATCGTCAAGAGAGGTCAAGGGCAGAGGGAGGACACAGTTTGTGAAAGGCCCCTGAGGAGCCAGAGGCCTCGGGGAAACAGATCCACAGTGAAGCCGAGCTGCAAGGCTGGGTGTGAACTTGCCCGGGGCTGAGAGGAGAGTGCAGGGCCGGGGAGCTCTTCATTCTGCAGTCCGTGCCCACAGCTGCCATGGGCCGCTTGATGGCACTGTCCATTTTTTAAGGGTCACACAGTCTGGGCTCAAGCCTGGCCTGGGCCTTGGTGAATCACTTGGCCTCCTTCAACCTCAGTCTTCCCCTCTGCTAAGTGGGTACAAGGATCACCCCGACCTGCTAAGTGGTTCCTCCACATGGAGCGTGGGGGTAGCACCTGGCTCATTCTGGGTCCCCAGTGTGAACTGTACTGGACAATGATGGTGTTGCTGTGTCTGGAGCATCGCTGGCAGGAGAATGCAGTGGCCGTGAGCTGGGCCTTTGGTTCGAATCCTGGACTCTCCTTGTAGTGGCCAAGTGGCCATTGGCGAGTCAGTGCACCTCTTCAGCCACTGTTCCCAGCACTACAGAGGCCTTCAGATCCTTCCAGGCGGTGTGAGGACTCAGGGCCACCACTCCTGCGCTGAGCTCCCGCACAAGGCAAAGCCTGTGGTGGTGTTCATGTTGGGGTGGCCTTCGGCAGCAGAGGACCCTGTGTGAATGGCCTATGAACTCAGGGGTGCGGCGAAGGGCGGCCCTTCAGCAGACACCTTGCTCCCAGAACAGTCACAGATTAAGGGCTGATGGTAGATTGCGTGGATGGGACGGGGAGAGGCCAGATGACCCCAGCTGCTGATACTAGGCTCTGGGTGACACTAACAGTGGCATACTTGACCACTGGCCTGAAGGAAGGTAGGCAGTTCAGACCTGCCCCAAAGTACCGCAGGAGAGAGGCCTGGCAATCTACTTCTGTAAGTTCATGGCCTTGAAAACCCCATGGGGAGCAGATCGTGCAGATTGACTGATGCACGTGCCTCACCAGGAGTGAGAGTCAGCTCGGGGGCACTGGCTGGACGCTTGGTTTGGGAAGCCTTGTTGCCCGGCTGGAGGTCAGCTCAGGGTTTGCCTCTCAGTTTGGGAAGGTTTGTTGCCTGGCTGGGAGTCAGCTCAGGGGCATGGGTTTTCCTCTCCGTCTGGGAAGGCTTGTTGCCTGGCGCTGTGTCCCAGCCAAATCCTAGTCATTTATTTGCCATCTCCCTTTAAGCCTTCCCTAGGGGAGAGGGTTACACAGTGAGGCTTGAGGTACCTGGCTTGGGGTACATTTGAAACTGTGTGAGGCAAGCCTTTGAATCCAGGCAAAGGAACCCCACGTCTTCATCTGACTAGAGGGGGCGGCCCACATCTGTGGTCACCCCAGGACCTATCTAAATGCCAGGGGAGCATCCATCTTCTGAGCAGAAGCATCCCCAATATTTTCTCCAGCTTTGAGAGAGGACCCCAGGACTTGGAGATCTGAGTCCCTGGGCCCAGGATGGCATGGACAGGGTACCTCCAGAAGCATCATGAGCCAAGCCAGCAATGGGGCCTTGTGAGACCTCATGTCCCCCCGAGAGTGTGGGAACCCCTCTCTATAGCAGGCTTCACCTAGCAGGGAGATGCTGGGGGGGGGCTTCCTGGTCTCTGTGGAGACTGAGAAATAGTTGCCATGGGGACTCTGACACTGGCTAGAGCCTGACGGACCTATGGGCTCCAGTTAGTCCCCTTTTAAGGACTGAGGGTCTGTCCTCGCAGCAAGAGTGACCCAGGAGCCTTTTCATCTCCCGGCTCTGAAGGAAAATGACTGCCAGGGCCACGGTGCCCTTTCCAGACCAGACACAAGGGTCCAGACACCCGAACAAGGAAGAAGTAAGTCTTCCTTCTGGCCCTGGACTCTCTGCAGCTCCACTGTGGACACCCAGCACTATGGGGGGAGAGGGCTGCTGAGGGACAGCTCAGGAGGGGGGCAGAACACAAGAGGGGGAGTACCAGGGGTGATGAGATCAGAGAATGGGTGAGCCTGGGAGTGGGTGAGCCTGGGGGTGGGTAAGCCTTGGGTGGGGGGGAGCCTGGGGTCAGGTGAGCGTGGGGGCGGGCGAGCCTGGGGGTGGGGATTGGCTTGGAGGTGGAGGTGCGGACAGAGGGTGGTAACAGCAGCCACAGCCATGGACACAGAACTCCAAAGACCTTGGAGACAGTGCAGGGCTGGTGACAAACCGCTCTGTTGTGTGGGGTACCATGAGTTCCAGCTGACAACACCACAATGATAAGGTTCATCAGGCATATGGGGGCTCTGGGGGCTCCCTAAAACATGCCTGAAAAAGCCCAGCAAGTCACAGGGATGAAGACCGTTTCTTAGGGAGACAGGTGAACTGCCCACAGACAGAACTATGGCCGCGGGGCCCGGGTACCTTCCTACTTGCCTCTCTGAGCTCCTAGGAGAGGGAGACCCACCGTGCTCAGAATCCCCTGACGATAAGACAGCTGCTGATGTCACTGAAATGCATGTTAGTCGCGGTCCTGGCTCTTGACATTTCAGCGCTCCAGGAGCCTGTGGAGGAAACGCTGTATGTCCCCATTCTACAGGTGAGTAGACTGAGGCAGGGGCAGTTAGAGCAGCTGCCCAAACCCAGTCTGCTGCTGGAGTCTGAATTCTGGAGTTCTGCGCTCCTCTGAGGGAGCCCTGATGATTCTGTGCTTGAAGAGCTTGGTTCCTGACAGACTGGAGGTTGGTGGTTGTTACCCACTGACTCCGGGCGGGAGGAAGTGTGGCAGTCTGCCTTTTCTCTGAACCCTGGGCGGTTCTCCCCACTCTGCTCTCAGGGCTGCTTGAGCTGCAATTGATTTGGCTTGGCTTGGGGTGTGTGTGTGTGTGTGTGTGTGTGTGTGTGTGTGTCCCACCAAGATTGAGGAAGACGTGGACAGTTAGGAAGCACCTGGAGGCCGAGGTAACGCCAGTGACTCGCATCACCCCAGGATCAATTTTGACAACATCATCCAGGCTCTTTTGGAGAAGTGAGTTTGATGTTTCCACTTGAAGTTGAGTCAGAGCTTCTGCCCAACTGGCAAGCTTGACAAATTATGGAGCTTGGTCAGGGAGAGGACAAAGGTCAGTGCTGCTGAAAACAAGACTGGGGTCCCGTCATGGTGGTTCGATTGGCTGCGACAAAGCTCTGGGGAAGGGAAAGAGCCCAAGGAGGACAGTCATCATGAAGCTGAATTCTTCAGCGGAAGAGCTAAGGGATGGTAAGGGTGCAGGGGCCTGCGTCCTGGGGGCTTGAAGCATGTTACGTACATGGAGGTGGTTAATTAAGTGTTCGAAGGAAAATGATTTGTGGGTTTTTTTTTCCCCTTTAAAAATCAAGCCCACCAGGCTTTCTGGTATCATAGAGACTGGTGGGTCCCCAGAGCCTCTGCCCTCATCACCCTTCAAACTAGAACAAAGCTCACACCCACGGCTCAACTTGTAGCCAACAATAGACAGGCTCTTAGGTCATCGGTGACAGCAGGTGGGACACTCGGTCCTCAGAGTATCCAGCCACATACGGTCAAAGGAGCAGCATTTGCCCACAGACCAAACTCGTAAAACAAGAAAAGGCAGGATGGAAATGGAAATCTCGAAGAGGAAACGGAAAAACACGTTTACTTTGGGGGTATTTCAATTCATGTTATAAAATAAAATGTGCGAGAAGGGTTGGATGGAAACAGATCTGCTTTGTAAACTTTCACTCATATCACAATTAAAAATTTAAAAACTTATTTTAAAAAAAGTGATTGACTTATACCAAAATACTAAAGAGCAATGATGTCAGTTTGGAGAGTGAGGTTTGTCTGATTCAGGCCATGGCCTTTTCAATCATCTGCTACACATGAGAGCTGGACAGTGAATAAGGATGACAGAAGAATTGGTGCCTTTGAGCTGTGGTGCTGGAGAAGAGCTCTGAACATCCCATGGACGACAAAGAGAACAAACAGATACGTCCCGGAAAGGACACAGCCAGGGTCTCCTTGGAGACCAGGAAGGCGAAGGTTTATCTGTCACGCTCTGGACATGGAGCTAGACAAGGCCATGCCTTGGGAAGGGGCATCATGCTTGGAAAGACGGAGGGTCAGCGAAGGAGAGGAAGACCCCAGACAAGATAGGTTGGCATGGTGACTTCAGCAACGGTCTCCGGTGTCGGAGATGCTGAGGAGGAACTGGACAGGACACGGTTCAGATCTTCTGTTCACGGCGTCACTATGAGTGGTTCTCAATTTAGCTGCACCTAACAATATACCAGCATGATCTCATGAATCTAACAAAGAAAAGCTGATTCCCAAATGGAACTAGGCTTACCACCTATTTCTGAGGGGGGCACAGCCCTCAGGTCAGGCCTGCTTGTGGAGCCCATGGTGGGGCGGGGCCAGGTCAGCTGCCCGGCCAGAGGCGGGTTGTCCAGGCAGGCCTGCGCGCTTGTTAATCTGCATGAACAGCATTACCCCTGTGTCACCGCATCCTACGCACAACCGTTCACTGCAGACTCAGTCCCACGCTTGTTCTGACTCCTGGGAGCGCCATCCTGTCAAAACCAAGCTCATCCCACAGCTTCCCAGTCGGTTCAAACTCCTGGGACCCCCACTAGGGTTTCTGAGACTGGAGAGCTTTACAGGGAAACTGCCCGTCTTTCTCCCTTGGAGAGGCTGGTGGACTCCAACTTCCAACCTTTGGTTAGCAGTCCAGCACATTATGCACTGTGCTACCAGAACTCCTCCAGTGCCAGTCAGGGAGTGTCACTTAGACCAGAGGCTTCAGCTCTGTGGAAGGGGCTTTGGGGCTGGGAGAGAGGCAGGGCCCAGGCGCACGACAAGCAGAGTCTCTGATGCAGTGACATGCGGGATGTCGGCTGCAGATTGTCAGGAACACAGCAAGGTCCTGCTTACCTGGCTTATCAGGTAACCTGACCCTGTCCCCCGGCCTGGGGCTCAGAGCTGGGGGGCTTCCCAGGGCCTGACTCGGTGGGGGCAGTGTGGTCTAGGATTACCCCGAGCGCGCTCTGTCCGGCACAGAGAGGGTCACGGCTGTCTTCACCTGGGGTCTGGTTACCTGCCGGACGTTCCAGTGAGCCCCGAGCCGTGCAGTCCCCATTCAGGACCTGGACGACGGCCTCTGTGTGTCCACTCTGTGACACCTGACCGAGGCAGGGACTCCGATCGCGTTTGGGGATGACACTGTAAAGGAGCTGCTGGTGGGAGTGAGTTCTTTGTTGTGGAGACAATGGGGTGGACAGTGGAGGAAGCAGGGAGAAGGTTGCTTCCCAGCGCCATTCCTCTACGCTAATCATTCTCGCTTTCCTGTGCCGGCTCCCTGCCAGGCCTGGGACAGGTACACGAGTGCATTTTTACTCCTACTTGCAAACAAATGATGCTCCCAACGCTGTGCGGCTCTCGGGCTAGTGTTTCACCACAGACCTTTTCCCACGCTGCAGCCGTTACCGGTGCTGGGTGACAAGCAGCTTAGAGAGGGAGGGGCTGGGGACTGAACTCACACCTGGGTCCCTGCCTGGGGCTCCTGGCCCGACCCCTGGGCAGCTATGCACCCACAGGCCAGTTGTATGACCTCTCTGTTTTCCCATTTGTTCATCTCTAATCAAGGCCTCATGCCTCCAGTGGTTGGAAAACACCAGCAGCCCCGAGACAGAGAGGTGGGTGGTCAGTGCCCACTAAGATTCATAGCCATGGGAACTCAGAGGAGGACCACTGTGAGTCAGAGTCACGAAGGTAGTGAATGGGAACTTTTCTGAAGATAGAGAGGTGCAGAGAGACAGAGACATACTTCAGAGGAAGAAGAGAGCGATTGAGTCAGAGAGCTAGAGAAAGAGGAAGATAGAAAAACATGGAGAGACAGACTCACAGACAGCATATGCTGGGTCATGCAGGGATAACGTCTAGAAAGCTGAAAACGGGCTGAGGGTGGCACCACCACACTGGGCAGGCCATGAGGTATGAGACCCTCTTTGCTGTGGCTCAGACAACAGGTCCAGGGTTTGGGAGGCGATTGAGTAGAACCTCTCAGTGGGTGAAAGAAGACATGGCTCCTCGGACAGAGGGGCAAGTCTGGCTCTAAGATCTGTTCTAGCAAAACATCCCCCATGTGCATGAGGTGTGGGTGCAGCCTGTGCGTCACCACACGCTGTGAGACACCCAGAACCAACACACACTGCTGGGTGCTGACCAGTAAGTGCCCAGCCTGCAGTGACCCCTGTGTCCAAGCTATAGTCTTATGGACATCACGTTAGTAAACAGTTATTATTGTTGATTCTAGGTAGTGTTGAGTCAGAGTTGACTGTTAGCTGACACTCCAGTGAGTTTTCAGGGCTGTAAATTGCATAAAAAGTGATTGTTCATCCTTGTTCCTAGGAGCAGCTGGTGGATTCAAACCACATGCTTTTGGGTTGGCAGCACAGCTCCTTACTGCTAGGCCACCAGAGCTTCCTTTTCTTGTTGTTATCTACTGTGGAGTCAACTGTGACTCATAGTGACCCTGTGAACAATGGCTCTGAACCCTGCCCTATCCTGTGCTGTTCTCTCCATCTCTGATATACTAGAGTCCATTGCTTTAGGGTCCCTAGGAATATCCAACCCTGCTCTGGTGGGGGACACACAAGGACTCTTCCTGTGATAATGGTGGTGATGATGGTAATGACAGCAGTGGTGATGACCATGGTAGTGATAGTGATGGTGGTCATGTGACAACAGTGGTGGTGGTGATGATGACAGTGACAGTGATAATAGTGATGGTGGTGATTGACAATGATGGTGGTTGTAATGATGATGGTGGTGATGATGGTGGTGATGATGGTGATGGTGACAGTGATGGTGGTGATGGCAATGATGGCTATTATGATGACAGTGGTAATGATGATGATGTTAACAGTGGTGTGGTGATAACAGAGATGGCAGTGGTGGTGATGACCATGGTGATGATGGTGGTGGTGATGATGATGTTAACAGTGGTGTGGTGATGATAGTGATGGTGGTGGTGGTGATGACCATGGTGATGATGGTGTTGATGATGGCAGCGATGGTGGTGATGGCGGTGATGGTGTTGACGATGACAATGGTGGTGATGACAATGGTGGTGATGATGATGTTGTTAACAGTGGTGTGGTGATGACAGTGATGGTGTTGGTGGTGATGACAGTAGTGGTGATGATGATGATGATGATGTTAACAGTGGTGTGGTGATGACAGTGGTGGTGGTGGTGATGATGACACCACCACAACAGCAACAACAATGACAATGGGGTTGAAGAACTGGAAAGTCCCTGGAGAATATACAAGTTTAATGAGCTTGACTTCAAACTGAAAGATTGGAGGTTTGAGTCCACCCAGAAATACTTCAGAAAGAAGGCCTAGCAATCCTTCTGAGAAATCAGCCCCAGAAACCCCACAGAGCCTGGTTCTCCTCTGACCCACAGGTGTCCCAGGAGTCAGGATCTACACCACGGTGACCAGGACTGAGGTGGAAAGTTGAATGACTGAAAAGAAAGGTTGGTGGGGCATCCTGACACGAATCTCAGTTAGAGAAATACCACTGAGCTACACACTTGAAACTGGTGAGTCATCTGGTGTGGGAACCCCAGAACTCACTGCCCTGAGTCCATTGTGACCCACAGCAACCCTGGGAGGACTGGATCCCAATGACAATATGAGGCAAATAAATGGGTTTGTGCATTGACACTGGGAGAGTGCTCAGTTTAGGTCAGGGACAGGAAGACAGTGGGTGAGGCACAGACTCTCTCAGTCCACCAATGCCTTCTTTTCACTTCAGGAGACTCATGCTCCCCAGACTTTCTTGGGGGCCAGCTTTAACAGTGAGGAGAGAACTAGGACTCTCAACTGAACTCTTTACAGCTTAGGATGTCTGGGCCAAAAGTCCCCCAAGCTTCAGTTCCCCTGAACCCAAACCCAGCAGACGGTGTGGGGCCTCCAGGCCAGGGAAAGGGTTAAAGGCTGTTGCAAGCATGGCTAGTGGCTGGGGACAGGCAGGTAAGATCAAAGGCTGGTGACAAAAGGGACTGGGCCCCAGGCAGGGCATTCAGGGAGAGAGGCCACTCTGCCCCCAAAGGGCACTGCTAGGGAACCAGGGTGGTGTGGGGGGGCGAGCTCTCATGGATTTGGTTTGGACTGCATTGTCTACTTTTCACCTGAACCAGAGGGTCCAAGATTGGGCTGAGGGCCTGGGCATTGTGGACCTGGAACTGAGGGAGGCTCTTTGTATGCTGACCGCCCAGGCTGACAGGGATGGAGACGTAATTGTGGCGTGGACACATTCCTTCCATTTGTGTGCACTCCCCAGGAGAGGCTGGCCGCACCCCTAAATGACCAAGTAATGAGTCTGCTCAGGGAGTCCTGCAGCCTTCTTCCCCGGCCTAATGACCAGGCCAGAAACCAGCCCTTTGTCCTGTAATCTGTCCTAAATGGATTTAAAATTCAAGAGAGGAGGAGGTTGGGCCAATTAGCTACTTTGTGAGGGGCTTGGACAAGCAGCCACTGGTCATGTCTTCATGGGCCTCAAGCTTCTCTCTGTAAGTCAAGTGGGGGCTCAGCTCAAAAACACACAGCTCTGCCCTGACCCCTCGACCTCACTGGATCCAATCGTGTCTGCTGTCGTGGGCCTTTGTTGTGGAAGGAAGGCAGTGGACTAGTGTCTCGAGGGGCCTGTCCAGGCCAGGCATGTGGCCATCTCTGTAGTCCTGGGGTGAGAAAGGGCTAACGAGTTCATTAAAAGTCATCTCCAGAAGAAGCTGAGGCTCCCAGCTACCATCACTGACCACTCTGATCAAGGACCCAGTAGATGATTAATCCTGACCGAAAGGAGAATTGTGGAACAGAATGTCATAGTTCCATAGGAACCGGACTTCCTGCCTCCATTGACACTGGGGAAACCTCAAATCTGTTACCTGAAGGAATCTTTACACCTTGAAACCAAACTCCTCCAGGAAGCCAGCATTAAAAAGTCCAGTTCTACTCAATTAAAGATGACTTTTTGCCCAAGCCTTGTGCTCTTATTAAGGCATGTTTGTGTACATTCACCAGTGACGGCTTCAGTGGAAGACACAGAGGGAACTTTCAGAGGCCAAAAGAGAAGACAAAACCAATCATCTCCGACCCACTGTCACTGAGTTGACGCTGACTTCCGGTCACTCTGATCACAGTGGAGCTACTGTCCCCCAGGTCTCCAGGGCTGGAGTCTCAACAGAAGCGCTCTGCCTCCTCATTCTCCCACAAAACATCCGCTGAGTCCGATCAGTGGCCCAGTGATTAACCACCATGCAACCAGAGCTCCTCTTGGCAGCACTCAGGGACATCCGTCTAAGGAGAAATCCCTGGGACAGTTTAACACAGGATCAGGACAGACCCTGGCACTGCTCCCAGGCAAGGCCACTCACAGAGGCCCTCCCACAGGGTCCGGACAGACCCCAGGCACAGTGGCCCTCTCACAGCGTCGGGAAATACCCTGGGCACTGCTTCTGGCCAGGTCCGCTCACAGGGACACTCTGTTGGGTTTCTGAGACTGTAAATCTTTTCTTTTTAAATGTTATTTGAGTGTAAATTTACAAATAGTATACATATTCATTCAATCTTTTATAGACATTTGATAACATTAATTACCACTGATTAAGGTAAATGACTATAATGTCTAATCAAGCTCTTGGGGAGTCCTGGTGGCCTAGCAGTAAGGAATTGTACTGCCAAGCCAAAGGTGTGAGGTTTGAATCCACCCGCTGCTCCATGGGAGTAAGGACAGTCTCCTCCCATGTGACTTACTGCCTCTGAAAACCCACTGAAGAGTCAGCTGTGGGTTGGTTCCGACTCCACGGTACACAACAGCAACAACCACCAAGCTCTTTACGTATGTTGTTTTTTGCTTAACTCAACTCCTGTCCTGATGTTTGCTCCGTCCTCCTCTCTGCCCTTCCCTGGTCACCCTTCCAGGCTGAGTCTGAACCCTGCCCTTCGCTTCTGCTGTGAGTGGTCTTCTCCAGTAACTGTCCTCTCGGGACTCACTTGGGTCACTCAGGGGACCTGTCCCCAGCAGCATGGCCTGTGTCACTCAGGGGATGGCCACACATGTCCCCAGCAGCATGACTGGTGTCACTCAGGGGATGGCCATGTTCAGGGGACAGCCAGACCTGTCCCCAGCAGCATGGCCTGTGTCACTCAGGGGATGACCACACCTGTCCCCAACAGCATGACTGGTGTCACTCAGGGGATGGCCATGTTCAGGGGACAGCCAGACCTGTCCCCAGAAGCATAACCAGTGTCACTCAGAGAACAGCCACACCTGTCCAGCAG
>NW_006399876.1:5103036-5113301 GCF_000299155.1 Elephantulus edwardii
CCTGTCCAGCAGCATGGCCAGTGTCACTTGGGGGATGACCACACCTGTCCCCAGCAGCATGGCTGGTGTCACTCAGGGGACAGCCACACCTGTCCCCAGCAGCATGGCCGGGCATCCGAGTTGCCGGCGTGCAGCATGCTGTGCCTCCAATCCTGCTCGGCGTACACACTGTGAGGAAGTGCCCGCTGGTGTGAGCACACCTGCACATTGACGTTCACGGCCTTGTTCTCCACAACAGCGTGTCCGTCCTCGGCAAAGCGGAGGCTGTTCGTGACGTGGTCCGTCCACACGTGGAGTGTCGCACAGCTGTGAGGAGAAAAGACACTGATGCGGCTACCACGTGGCCAGACCTGAACGTGGTACTGAAGGTGCTCATCAGTCAGGGGGACCCTGGAGAGCCCGCTTACAGCCAAGATCCTGAGCTGGGGAATTCAGAGACAGGGTCTGAGGGGCTGGGAAGGGGAGTTACTGCTGAAGAAGACGTCCAGGGGTCCCTGGTGATGCTCTGACGTGGGTGCTAAGCCGTGGCACCATTTGATGACTGCTTTGTTTTTGTTTGTTTTGTTTTTTTTAATGAAAGTTTACAGAGATTTAAGGTTTCTAATCACTCATTGTTGCACTTTTCTCTCTGCCCACCCCCTCCCCCCAATTCACTCTTCTCCTTGAAAAGTAAAAGAAAAACTCTTTCATTGTTATGCAATCCCTCCCCCCAAAGTCCACCCCACTGTGCAGCCTTCACTCTAGACTCCTGTCATGACAATAAAACCCAAGTCACAACTGTGTGAGCTCTGATTCACAGGACCCTGGGCCGGGTGGGGCTGCCGCGGGTTCCAGGCCCTGATCATCTGAAGTGGGGTCACATCTTCCCCCATGGTCAGCTGATGGGCTCACACTGCTGGACTCGCAGCCGTGCAGTGCTGAACCAGTGCACCACCAGGCTCCTATGGTGTGTCAGGCTCACAGCAACCCTGAGTGCAACAGAACGACCCTGAGTGGGACAGAACGGAATGGGCCCTGTGCTCCAGAGTCCCCTCCTTCCCAGCGCCCTTCTAACAGCTCCTCCTGGTAATTGAAGGTGAGCTCAGCCACTCCCCCCCCGTCCCCCTCCCTGCGCAGTCCTCAGGAGCAAAGTCCCTGCAAACCACACGTAGGGGTTAGAGGGACATAGGGGTTAGACGGAAGTAGGGGTTAGAGGGATGTAGGGGTTAGAGGGGTGTAGGGGTTAGAGGAACGTAGGGGTTAGAGGGATGCAGGGGTTAGAGGGACACAGGGGTTAGAGGGATGTAGGGGTAAGAGGGACGCAGGGATTAGAGGGATGCAGGGGTTAGAGGGACGCAGGGGTTAGAGGGACGCAGGGGTTAGAGGGACGCAGGGGTTAGATGGAAGTAGGGGTTAGACGGAAGTAGGGGTTAGAGGGATGTAGGGGTTAGAGCGGCGTGCCTTTAACAGCATGGTAGACATCAAAGGTGAGGTCCAGCAAGCCTCCAATGCCTGTGGCGAAGCCGCCCACCCTGGCAGCTGGCAGGGATCAAGGTGGGAGGCTGGGTGAAGCCCAGTGTGGGTGGTGGTCTCAGCAGAGGGGGCTGTCCAGCTGGGAGGCTCACAGACCCTCTGCTCTCCAGTCAGTGGGAGGGGGTCCCCCCACCTTGGGCCCCTTGGAGCCGGGAAGTGAGAGGCGTTCCTCATTTACTCCTTCCTGTGTGGCCCCCTCTCTGCCCCGTGGATGGAGGGCTGCTGGCGGCACGTCGCATCCCCAGGCAAGCCCAGGTGGCTGTGACACTTCCTCCGTGGTCACACAGTCATGGAGCCTCAGGCAGACCACATCTGAGGGGCTCCGCTTTGATTTGTTGGGGGTAGGAGGGGCCGGCAGCCTGACTCAGACCTGGGAGAAGCAGCCCAGCCTTGCTGTGTCCCCCACCCCAGCCACACGCCCCCTTCTACCTCTCAAGCATCTTTTGTGAAGTGCAGGGAAGGGCCTCTCCAGACTTCACCGAGAGACGCAGAGTGGGGACTAGTCTCAGTGGCTGATGGACAGCAGGTCACTGAGGCCACTGTCCCCTGGCTGCACTTTCCCCAGGACCTCCTCCCAGAAGCTTGGCCAGAGTCCTGAGTCTCAGTGTCAGGGCTGCTGTGCGTCATGAGAGCGGGACTTCCAGGAGCGGAGATTGCTTCTCGCGAGGGCTGGGAGCATGGCTGGGAGTGACACGTCGGTCCTTGAACGCCTTCTGAGACTCCAAGGCAGGCCAACCACAAGCTCTTCTCTAGCCTCGGTGGGGGCCCTGGTGGTCTCCAGTGGTCACCAGTGGTCCTTGGTGGTCTCCAGGAGTCCCTCGTAGACTCTGCTCATCGCAGTGGTCCCTGGTGGTCTCCGTGGACCCTCGTGGTCTCCAGTGGCCCCTGGTAGCCCCAGCAGGCCTGGCACCCCTTTCCTGACTGTGGGTAGACTTCCACAGGACTCCTCTGGATGTTTCTGTCCCTGTGTTGGTTGCCCCTTCTACACGACACCTGGAGAGGACCCTGCTTTACTGCACCTCCCTTTGCTGTGTTTTACAGATTGAAGGTTTGTGCCTGAGTCTGGCGGGCCGACGTCACCATTTCTCCAACAGTCTGTGCCCGCTCCAGGTCTCTGTGATGAAAAGGAGACGACAGAGAGCAGGACAAGGGTCAGCTGTGTTGTCCGCAGGGATGCTATGAGTCAGAGTGGGCTTCACAGGACCTGGCCGCAGCTGCACGGTGGTCAGCTGCAGTGGCCGAGGAAGCCCCCGACAGTGCAGGCCTTTCCCTGGCAGGGGTCTCATAGCAGCACTGTGTGGGAGACAGGACTGTGTGAAGAGACGGGAAAGCTCAGGGAACTCAAGCCACTCCAGGTGGGGGTGGCGAGGGGTATGGGTAGAAGCACCCACTGCCCGGCACCTTGAGATTCCTCCCTGCCCCCTACTGCTCAGGCCCTGGGGCTCCAGCTGGCTACACTGCCTCCTGTCCCACAGCCCCACCAAGATGTCTTGGCCACAGCCTGCGGGCCAGGGAGGGAGGTGGACACGAGGCCTGTCTCTCCAGAGTGTGTGACTGCGGGGAGGGGGGGGGGCAACAGGAAGCAGGCCAGTCCTCCTGGCCACATTTCACTCTGAGGGCTCAGAGTGGCATGGTGGACCAGTGGACGGGGCTGTCAATGCCCAGGGAGAGTACTGAGATGTGAGGGGCAGCAGGAGCCTCCAGATGGTCAAGGATGACGGGATCCGTGCAGGGACCCTCGGGCATAGGCTCCACTGCTCTTGATGAAGCCCTGGCCTGCACAGGAGGACTCCATGGTGGGAGGTGGGAGGTGGGAGGTGGGAGGTGGCGGGAGGAGATCGCCTCCCTTCTCCCCCTCACCCACCCTGTCCACAGGCCTGGGCTAGACCTCTCCACGGGGCCTGGCGTGGTCACGGCATGGACACTGCTGTGGACTGAACCCCATGCTCCAATAGTTCACTCACCAAATGCTCAGACAAGCACATGCAGCGGCCATGACTGCTGTGCCATTCAACAGACGGGAATACTGAGGCATGGGGGCTCCAGCGACAACCTCAGATGGTCAGTGGCGCAGTCGCACGGGTGAGAAAGGGACAGCGTGCCTCCCGCTAGGGTGCATTCCACCCCCTTTTTCAGAGGAAGCTCTTTCTCTCTTCGGACTCAGCCTGGGGCTTTACAAACCTCCAAAGGCAGGAACAGGCCACATGTCCATCAGCAGAGGAATGGACAAGCACCGGGTGGTCCGTCTGTCTGGAGGAGCACTGCCCTACCACTGAGAGAAACAAGTGCTGATGTGGATGAACCTTGAAGAAGCCCATCACAGATCACTCAGTGTGTGAACGAAACATCCAGAAGGGCCAAATCCACAGAGACAGAAGCTGACGGGGCCCTGGTTAAACACTGGGCTGCTACCCAATAGATCGGCAGTTCCAACCTACCGACGGCTCCTAGGGAGAAGAGCCCTTGGCTCCTGAACCTGTGGGCTTAGAGACCTCTGGGTAGAGGCCTGTGTAGAGGTCTCCTGTGTCCACAGGGTCTCTGAGCTGGAATCAACTTGACAGCAACAGGATTTGGGAGGGGCGGGAGTTAGGGCCCAGGAGGGTGGGCTGAGGGGTACAGGGGAGCACTGTTGTTGTGGTGTTGTGTTGCCAAGTTCTTTCCGACTCCTGGTGACCCTGTGGGATGGAGGGGACCGGCCTCAGGGCTCCCCAGGATGGAACCTCACAGAGCACCTGTTCTGATGTTTCCCCGGCTGCTGAATTTGAACCACTGACCTTTCTCTTAGCATCTGAGCATTTCACTCCTTGGGTGACAGCAGAGGTGTGAAACCCTTCCAGAGAGGACAGTTTTGTCTGTGTGTGGTGTTCATGGCACGTACCTAGAGACACCACACACTTGGGTTAAGTAGGTGACTTGTATGGTATGTGAATTGCATCTTTTTTTTTTTATAGCGTTGTTTAGATTTTTTAAAATACTTAAATCGGAGGAGGTAGTGACCCTGTTGAGTGTCTCCTCTGTTCCCCAAGTATGCGATCTCTCTGCCCTGGTCACTCACCTCATTCACTCATCTTCCCCTGCCGCCCCCCACCTGGAGGCCACACACACTTGGGGGTTCCTGGCAGGAGGCCCCATCTGACTCTAGACCCAACCTGGGTTTCTGCTAGCGTGTTGGAGAGGAGGCTTCCTCCTCTCTCCACCCAGCAGGCCTCACTATCCAGGGAATTAGTGTGGGCAGCTCCCATGGTCCCAGTGAACCCACACAGCAGCAGGGACAAGAGGGGCCACTCCCTCCTGGGGACAAGCCAAGGTGTGATCAGTCTAGAGGGCCCTCATGGGGCTCCTTAACTGTGGGATGACGCTGACAGAACCCCCTCTGACTCAATTTCTCCATTACATTGAGGCCTGGTCTACCTGGGCCTGGCAAGAGAATCAGGAACCCCTGTTGTGCTGTGGTTTCTAAACGTGACCAGAAGCAGGGCCAGGGACAGAGGTTTAGCCGCCGTCCACCTCCCTCATTCCCTGACCAGCCGGTTGGACTGTGCATGGGTCACTGCTCACAAGCAGAGACACAAAGATGGGACTCTGGTCACCTCCTCTCACTGACCAGTTATGTGTCCTGGGGCAAGTCACTTGACCTCTCTGAGCCTCCATTGTGCATCTGGAAAGTGGGGCTGCCTCTAGAGTTCGGGGACCCCTCCACCACCCCCGGGCCCAGCTCTCCCACCCATCCAGGGAGGCTCCTTGGGGCCCAGAGCCAGCACCACATCCAAGTCACCCCCAGATGGCTGGAACTACATCCTCTGCTTCTCCCTCCCCAGTGCCCTCCGCAGGAAAGAGGCCTGGGTCCAGGAAGGACAGGTCACTGGAGTCACCCAGGAAGCAGATGGGGATGGGAGGGACCTGGGGACCCAGCAGAAGTCCTGGGACAGGAAGGGTGAGGGGGCTGGGTCGGCCTGGGGGTGTCCAGCCGGGTCTGGAAGAGAATAATTAGTCAAATGGCTGCACTGACCATTTGGAAGCAATTAACAGGGTCGCTATTACCGCATTACGCACCCCCCACCTGGTTCCGTATCACAGGGAGGGCAGGGCAGTGGGTGGGTGCCTCAGCCCAGCCCCCTTCTTCCCTCCCAGGAAGCAACTGGGCATCCCCCTCTGAGGACTTAATCATTTGGGCTTTCCTGCACTTTGGGGACCCAGAAAGACCCCAGCTGAGAAGAGGGGAGGCCTCGCAGCAGGCGAGGGTAGGTAGGGGTGATGGAGGAAATCGAGCTGTGGAGGTGAGCTGTGAGGAGAGCCATTGTCCATGGGATGGGTCCCTACAGGGTGAGCTTCATGTCCCCAGAGTCCTTGGGCTCTGGGGTGAAAGACAGACTGGAGGGCTGAGGGTGAGACTGCTGCCAGGGCCTGGGGTCTCTGCTGGCTTCACTGAAATCCCCATCACTAACGAGCAAACTAGCAACTAACTAGTCATGTCACCAAGAACACTAAGTGCCTGCTGGCCAGGGGCCTCAGTGTGGGCTGATGTCCAGGTGTAACTCGGGACCCCTCAGTCCCAGAGGCCACCCTTCTGTCTCAGAGGCACCCAGTTAAAGGGGAGAAGTGGCTGTTGATGCCAGCTGTCTGTTTTGACCCACTGTGGGCCCTCACACGATGGAGTGGGTCCTTATGCTCCTGGGAGTTTCCACAGCTGGGTTTGGGAAGGAGATCACCACGTCTTTCTTCCTAGTTTTAGTCTAGATGCTCTGATGAAAGCTGTTCAGGGTCCTGGCAGCAGGAGGCCTGCACTGACCCACGCATGGTGCGAGGTGCCCGGGCCAGGAGTGGCACCCAGGTCTGCTGTGGTGCGTGGGAGAGTCCCCCTGACACCCTCTCCCTGGGGCTCTGTCGGTTTCCTGGCGGCAGGGGACCTGGCAGCTCTCATATTGTTAATGAAGGAGGGGGTGGGGCCCATGGCAGTTGTCCTGTGAACCCAGAGGCCAGTGCTTCACTGGAGGTTCAAATTCATCACCTGCTCCTGGGGAGAAAGATGGACCGTCTCCTCAGGTGCACATTCCAGCCTCGGAATCCTACTGGAGGGTCAGCTCCTAGTGGCTGCAGCTGGACTGAGTCTGAGTCCCCTTCCTGGGCATGTACAGATAGGCACGGAGAGAAGCAGGCCCAGCCCCGCCTGCCGAAAACAAGGGGCTGTGCCCTCCCTTCCTCACCCCTTATCTCTCGCATTTCTCAGTCTCTCTCTCTCAACCTCCTCCCTTCTTTTCTTCAGCCTTTACTATCTATGAGCTAAACTGTGAACAAAACCAAAGAGCCCCCTTCCCCAGAGCAGCCCTGCTAGGCTGGAAAGCCACTCTTGACCCCGGCTCCAGGGCGGCCATCCCTGCCCCACTCTAAGGCCCAGGTTGGGTAGACCTGGGGACAAGGCAGACACTGAGACAGGGGCGGGACTGGAGGAAGGCTCCCACGTCCTCTGGTCACCAGACTGTCAGACAGGGAGCCCAGAACCCCTCATATCTGCCTTCTGGCCTCTGTGTGTGTGTGTTGGGGGGTGCTGTAGAGAAGGAGGGTGGGGTCTGCAGGAACAAACCCCAAGCCAAAGGCCTTTCACAGTGACCCTCCTTCCACCAGAGCTCTGAGGCTGTGAATCCCAACAAAAGCAGGCAACCCGACTTCCTCTCACAGAGCAGACGGTGAATTTGAACCCTGAACCTTTCTGTTCTTGAGACCCAGTTTCACCATCGTTGTCTCTAAGGAGCATCCTGGTTGTACTTGCTCCAAGATGGGCCTGTGTTCTTTCATCGGTCCATGGGGTTTTCACTACCCTCCAGCACCACGATTCAAGGACATCCAGTCTTCTGTCCTCCC
This sequence comes from Elephantulus edwardii, assembly GCF_000299155.1. Taxonomy (NCBI): domain Eukaryota; kingdom Metazoa; phylum Chordata; class Mammalia; order Macroscelidea; family Macroscelididae; genus Elephantulus; species Elephantulus edwardii. The sequence goes on from NW_006399876.1 coordinate 5,110,408, forward strand.
AATTCATTGTCCAACTTTCAGAAGCATAGAAGTAATTGAAAAGACCATGGATTGGATCAGGCACCTCTTAGTCTTTAAACTGACATCCTTGCTCTTGAGCACTTTGGAGAGGTTGTTTTTTGTTTTAATAAAATTTTTATTTTATATTGATTTACTCACAAAGTTCATAAACATTGCTTTTCACAGTGGATCTTTCACATTTCCTTTACCCACTCCTCCCTCTACCCATCTAATTGTGAGACCGTCTGATTAAGCCTCTGCCCACCCTCACCCTCTGCTCCTACCCTCTCCGCCTTGGATCCTCATACATATTTTGCAAGTTACCTTTCTAGTTCTACAATAATGGTATCATTCGGTATTTGTCCTTATGGGACTGAGTTCGTTTACGTGGCATAATGCTCTCCAGTCCCTCCCAAGTTAGGTAGTGATTTTCAAGATCATTGCTCCTGCCTGCTGCATAGTATTCCATCATGTGGATGTATCATAATTTCTCAATCCATTTGATTGTGCTTGGATATTCGGGCTGTTTCTGGAGAGGTCTCTTGAACACAGATTTTTCCCAGAGCAAGATATCTTTTTGATTTCTTGACTGCTGGTACCGAGGGTGTTGATTGTGAATCCAGGTAAAATGAAATTGCTGACAACGTCGATCTTTTCTCCATCTGTCATGACGTTGCCCATTGATCCAGTGCTGAGGATTTTGGTGTTGTGGGATGGGCTTTTTTAATAACATTTTTACTTCCTTTTCTCCATTGTTGTACATTTCCTTCCTCCTCCCCACCCTCCCCACAATGGACCCCTTGCTCCCGATCCTCGTTGTACATGTAACGCCCAGTCACGTATTCCTCTCGGACTGTTTTCCCTTCATCTTTTCTAATGCAATGCTCATTAACTATTTTGGTTGGTTCTTTACATTTTATTTTATATTGATTTGCTTACAAAATCCATAAACATTTATGTTTCACACTATCCTTCATTCATATTGTGTATCATACAGTCAATCCCATTCATCATATTTTATAAAATTAGTCTCCATTGAACTATGCCCACTGTTTCCCTGTCTCTGTTTCCAGAGCCCCGCTGAATCTTTCCCATTTCCTTTACCTCACCTCCCTCCACCCATCAAATTGTGGGACCCTTTGATTTCCCCCTGCCCATCCTCGGTTCCCCCCATCCCCCCCATCGTGGGTCCTCATACGTATTTTCCCAGGTATGTTTCTACTTATACAATTAATGGTCTTAGGTAGTATTTGTTTTTATGAGACCGAGTTAGTTCACTCAGCAAAATGCTCTCCAGTCTCTCCCACGTTCCGTAGTGACTTTTTGATGTGATATACATCATTCTGGAGAAAGCGGAGAGTCAGAAACAGAGAGAAAGACCCTCAAAGAGCTGAATAGACATGGTGACTGCAGCGGTGGGCTTGAGCCTATCAAGAGGATGAGGATGGTGCAGAACAGGATAGGGTTCTGTTGTTCATAGGTTGCTATGAGTCATTCTCAACCGGGTGGCTCCTGACAACAGCCTTTCTGTAAGTAAACTAACAGTAACCCCCACGCCTCCGCTGAGAGGGTCTCTACAGCCCTGTCTCCTCTCTGCATCTCTGCCTCCCTGCTTCTCCCTTTCAAAGTCTCTGTTCCTTTGAGTGCTGCTGGGAAACCCAGGGAAGCAGGGCTATTGTGTTCAGGGGGTACACCCCCTCTTGTGCATCTGGGGTGGCTCTGAAGAAGCAGCCAGCAGTGCCAGCCCAAGGTCGTGGACAGGGTCCCTAGAGGCCTGCTCTCCTATGGGTTCTGACCCTTAAAGTGGGTCCACACACGTGAGGGCTGGGCATAGGCAACCCAGCCAGAGGCCCTGTCCAAGGAGGGACTGCGAGGTACTGGAGTTCCAGGCCCGAGGTGAGGGGCACACTGGAGTGGACACAGTGCTCTGTTTGTATGAGGCCATGGAAGTTGCAAGTGTGCTGGTGGAGGGTGCTAAAAGAGCTCATGAGAAACCCCCCCCCAGCCCCCTCATTCCCTGATCCCTCCCCCTCCCCTAGGCAGGGCAAAGACCCTACTGCAGAGTGGAGGGATGGGGAGAAGGCCCCTGGACTCCTCCAGCCTGCAGGCCACGTTGCACACCCTGCTTCTCAATGGAGGTCAGGGAGCTACTGGGGAGAAGGGTCCCGGGAGCAAGGGGGAGGCGAGCCTCCGGTCTCCCTAAAGGCCACCGATGAGATGGCTCCCCTTCTGTTGTGGCTCACTTGGCAGGCACCCTACAGGCTGTCCACACAGCGGGCCACCTGGGGGTCCGCTGTCTCTCCCTCCGTGTCAGGTCTCTCGCTCGGTCACTGTCTCTGTCTGGCTCGATCCGTGGCGCCCACGCCCTGGTCTCGGTTTCTCTCCTCTCTGTGGTCCTTGTCTGTTCTCTGGCAGCTCGACTCCAGCCTCTGTGAGCGCCTCTCTCACTCCTACTCTGTCTCCGGAGCCTTGCTCTGCTCTCTGTCAGGTCCCCTCTCCCCAGCCCACCACAGGCAGGGACTCTGAGGCCTTTGACAGGCGCAGACAGCGCTTTGTGGGACCCGCCCGCCCGACTCGGGTGCTCTAGGGGGTGGGACCCCTCTGATGGGGACAGTGCCTTGGTCCTTGCAGGCGTTCCTGGGGTGAGCGCCACCCGAGGTCTCCACGCGCGCCCGCGGCCCCTCCGCCACCCTCCGCGGCTGCCTTCACTGTGCGCCGCCTTTCAGGGACATTCGTCAGCGCCACTTCCCCGCAAGTTGTTTTCGCGGACATCAGTCATCGGTGGCGTCCCATTGTGCAGGGCGATTGACGGGGGGCGGGAGGGGGTGACAGGGCCTGGGGCGGCCGCTTCGAGCCTCCCTCTATAATTTTCTGAGGCATAATTGGCCTGGGGG
>NW_006399876.1:5113789-5120385 GCF_000299155.1 Elephantulus edwardii
GGCCCTGATCTGGCTCCTGCTGCTGAGCCTGCTGGAGCCCGGCTGGCCCGCGGCGGACACCGGAGCGCGGCTGCGGCGTGATGCGGGCGGCCGCGGGGGCGTCTACGAGCACCTCGGAGGGGCGCCCCGGCGCCGCAAGCTCTACTGCGCCACCAAGTACCACCTGCAGCTGCACCCGAGCGGCCGCGTCAACGGCAGCCTGGAGGACAGCGCGTACAGTGAGTGCCGGCCCGCGGGGTCCCGCGGTGGGTGCCCACCCAGAGGGGCTCCCCAGGAGGGTGCCCCAGGGAAAGGCTTTTCGCAGGAGATGCCAGCGGCCGCCTAGTCTCCCCTCTTCTTCGAGACCAGCGCGCCTTCTGGTCGGAGGGGAGTAGGGACTCAGTTCTAGGGACTCAGCTGCTGTGCACTGTGGTGGCAGGCTGGCCTCGTGCCTGAGGCGAGATGGAGGCAAGAGGGTGCCTTGTGGTGGCCACAGAGGTGCACCGGAGGGAACAGTGTGCCTTGTGGTGACCAGAGGGGCGCGCGGGAGGTGGCCTGGGCTCTCGCTCCACCGGGTTCCACGGTTTGGACAAAAGTGAGCCTTTGAGTTTGCCGGGGAAAAAAAAGGGCTCCGGACAAGACATTCATCATCCTCTTTATTTTTTTTTACTACGTCTCCTCCTCCTGGCGACCCCGGGGCGCCCAGCCGTCCCCTCTGCCCGTCCCGCTCGCGGCAGCCCAGGTCTCTGCACAGAACTCGCAGGCCCGGCAGCTCTGGGCTCCAGGGCAGTGGCCGCAGCACCGGGCAGCTCCCCCCCGCCCCCCCCCCCCCCCCCCCACCCTCCTGTCAGCACCTCTCCGGACGCAGCCCTTGGCGGCTGAGCGAAAGGCAGAGTGGGCATCCCGGGTGAGGAGTTAGGGTGATAGGAAAAGGAAAGAATAGGGCTTTGCCTCAGACTAGGGGCACAGAGACACCCCACCCTGCAGGCCGGGTGGGCAGCCACAGTCCGTGCATCTTCGCGTTCTCACTCGGACGGAGCCAGGCTGCGTCCTCGAGGCTGCCTTCGCCTCGGGGCGCACCGTCAGGCGCCGGACGCAGCACAGCTCCGTGGAAGCTTGAGAACCGAGCCCAGCCGGGTAGGGTCGGGACGAGGACCACGGGATTGCGGCCTGGGCTACTGGGCTCCTTTGCCGTTACATGCAGCGCTTTGGGCGCAGGAAGCGATGCAGCACTTTCAAGGGGAGGCGGAAGCCGTGGTTTTGAGGAGGAAAGCTGCAGCGCTGCGCTGGTGTGTTTGGGGAGTCCCGGGCGACGCCCCAAGCTGCGGGGACTAATTGTCTCCCGGAAGTTCCCTCCTGCAGCGTGCCCTCACCCGCTCTCTCCAAAGCCGGGACCCACTGAGAGCTGCAGGTTCCACTGGGAGTCCAAACGCCTTGGTGAAATACGGATAGGTTGCAGAAAGTGAAGCGAGGCCCAGAAACCAAGGGCGCAGTTTCTGAAGCCTCAGGCGACAGCCGCACAGTCCTCCAGCCCAGCTCTGTGCACTGGCGCGAGAGACCCGCAGTCTGCCTCCCCAAGCACACCCTGATGGTTTCCGCAGCCCTGCACTAGGGCCTGCCCTCTCAGAAGCGCTGAAAGCAGGAGCTCGCCACGAGGTGTCTCCTGCCAGGGCGGGGTGGACGCCCCCCACCCCCAGTTCCTTCTGAGCACCTCTCCTGTGACAATGGCCCTGTCCGGTCTTACTAACCTCAGAAAGTGAGAGCTCTGTGCCCAGAAGGGACGCAGGAAGATGGGGTTTCATTGAAGCCAGCAAGTCCTGCCCAATGCAGGGGTGACCTGTCCCTGTGTGAGCCTGGGACGCCACAAGTGCCAACCAGTGTCCAGAGGGACAGCTGCCGGGCCAGTGCCTGGTACAGCTGGGTGGTGACCAAGTGGATTTATTATCAGATAACCTTTGACCTGGGAACCCTGAAGCTCAGACTCCAGAATGGGCCTCTGGAGGTGAATTTCAGCCCGAGGCACCAAGCGTCTCTGGTGGCGAAGCCACATGTGGGGGGAGAGACTCCACCTACAAAACCAAGCTGGCTGTGGTGGAGTCCTTTCAACTTGGAGTGAAGAACAAAGCTCATAGAGAAGGCTGCTTCCAAGGCTGCAGTGGCCATAGGAGTCGATGCGTCCTCCTCCGAACTGCCGACCTTTTGTTAGCAACTGAGCGTTTTCAGTGTTGCTGTGTGGTCAAGTCAGAACCGGCCTTTAGCTCACCCTCCAGCGGGTTTTCAGAGGCAGTCAATCACATGAGAGGAGATTGCGCATGCTTCTCCCGTGGAGCATTCGAACCACATGCCTTTGGGATTGCAGCGCAGCTTCTTACCACTAGGCCACTAGAACTCCCGTTTTCACCAGTGCGCCGTGGTGGTGGTTGTTGTTGTTGTTGTGTGCCATAGTGCCGGAACCAACCCACAGCTGAGCCTCCAACGGGTTCTCAGAGGCAGTCAATTGAATGAGAGGAGATGGCCCCTCCTTCTCCCATGGAGCAGCGGGCGGGTTTGAACCGCGAGTGGGGTGCGGCCTGGGGCGAGTGGGGGTGCAGGGGCAGGACGAGTGAGCTTTTCCCCGACTCTCCCTTCACAGGCATCCTGGAGCTCACAGCCGTGGAGGTGGGCGTCGTGGCCATCCGGGGGCTTTTCTCTGGGCGCTACCTGGCCATGAATAGGAGAGGGCGCCTCTACGCCTCTGTGAGTTCAGGCCTTTGTCCTGTCCCTGTGGACATTGGGGAGGTGGCCTTGCTGCAGGGGTGGGGACAGAGGGGACAGGGAAGCTGCAGGGGCTGTGCAGGGTCGAGCTGGGACCAGCATTGCAGACACTGTGACTCACATCCATGCTTCGAGCTGAGGCACTTGGACAGGGCCCTGGAGGAGGCAGAGTGTGTGTGTGTGTGTGTGTGTGTGTGTGTGTGTGTGTGTGAGACAAGTCCATACTCTCATCTCACGTGCTGCCAGGCTAGACTGTGCTCCCCGGGACACAGGAAGGGCTGCCCTCCAGACTCCAGAAGTAGACTGGCCAAAGGAAACCTGAGGTGATGTGAGAGTGCTGGTTGGCTTAAATCTCTTCCCTCAAGTCAGCCAGGGCTTTCCTGGGCTTGAGAAGAGGAGGGCGGCCAGCTATGGGGCAGGCAGCCCGTTCTCCTGAGGAAGGGAAGGGAGGCGTGAATGTGCCCGCATGCCAGCCTCACACAATCTTACTGCTGGGTCTGGGGCTCAGCCGGGGCCTCTGTGCAAAGAGGGTCGTGTGAGTCCCTGGGCGTTGGCTGTGTCCCCTCCAAGGGGTGGAGGGGTTGGACTACAAGGAGCAAAATATATACAACTAGGAAATTTGCTGTGTTCTACCAGTTATTACGTGCAATTCAGCTGATACCTCCTTGGGCAATAAGAGGGTTTGCAGCCACATCGTAACCTCGCCGACGCTGTGAGGACTGTGTGCGGGCAGTTACTGCGCGATTCAGGCCCATTTGCTGGGAGGGGAAATAGACCCAAATTCCTGGTCCTCTTTGAAGTCAGGTAGTGGGCAGTGCGCTGGGGACACTTTCGGGAAAGTCCTCTTTGAAGCTGGGCCCATGGGAGGTTTGGGCTCTTTTGCTCCAGGAAATGCCCTGGTTGGACGAGAGTCGTCTTCCCACCCCTGCCACCCCTTGCCAGAAGCCTTAGCCAGGAACAGGGACCCTCTACACGGTCTCTAAATTCCAAAGGGTTTTTAAAGGAAATGTCCTTTGTCCAGAGCTGGGTCTGAGCTTACCTTGAGGGAATAGTGTGGCTTTCCAGGTCCCAGGACACATGATCTGGTGGTGGGAGATGGGAAGTTAGTTGATATGCTTGAAATGGCTCTAATCTCTTAGGGAGAGGAGACCCAACCACTCACCTACACCTACCTATCCATCATGCACCTACTCATTCACCCCCCACCCATCATCATTCACCCTTCCGTTTGTCTATCCTCCATCTACTCACCCACCCACCATTCATCCACCCACCCTCTTTACACTCACCCACCTACCCATCACCATTCATCTATCCATACATTCATCCATCTACCCACCCACCGTTCATCCACCCATCCTCTATATACATCATCCATTTACCCACCCACTCATGCACTCACCTGCTTACTTACCCATCTGTCTACTGACCATCCACTCACACTCACCCACCCATCTGTCCATCTGTCCATTCATCTACCCTCTATACACTCATCCTTCCACTCATCCAACCATCCACTCCTCATCCACTCACCCACCATCCATCCATCCTTCATCTACCCTTTATGTTGTTGTTGTTATGCACCATAGAGTCATAACTGACCCACAGCTGACCCTCTAGTGGGTTTTCAAAGGCAGTTAACTGCATGAGAGGGGGTTGTCTGTCCTTCTCCCACAGAGCTGGTGGCTTCGAACTGTGTGCCTTTGGGATTGCAGTGCAGCTTCTTATCATTAAGCCACCAGAGCTCACACTCTATACACTCTTCTATCTACACATCCATCCACCCATCCACCAACTATCCATCCGTCCATCCACCCACGCACCCACCCACCATCCATCCATACATACATCCATTCATCCATCCACCCCTCCACCCATCCATCCACCAACCCACCATCCATCCATTCATCTGTCCGTCCATCCATTCACCCACCATCCATCCATCCATCCATCCATCCACCCACCCACCCACCCACCATCTATCTTTCCATTCATCTACCCTCTATACAACCATCCATCTACCCACTCACCATCAATTCTTCAGCTAATCCACTCACCAGCCCCACCGTCCATCCACCTTTCCACCCATCTGCCCTCCACACACTCCTTCATCTTATCTGTCATCCATTCATCCATGCATGCATGTATGTACAGATGTATACACCCAGCTAGTCATTTAACATACAGCGAGGAGGTCTACTTGGCCATCAGTCATGCTGCAGGTCTGGTCATCAAGGACGTGGCAAGGTTGACTCTGCTAGAGAAGCCAGAGGTCTCTGTTGCCTCATCCCATTGGGAACCCAGACTCAGACTTTGAGAGACAGAACAAAGCACGACCTGGGGATGGCAGCAGGCCAGGGTCTACCTGTGGCTACCTTTGCTCAGAGCTGACTGCCTTGGCTTTGGGGAAGGAGTGGAAGAGACTCTCAGTCTCATCAGGGAATGAAAAGGCCAGAGAAGGCTGGGCAGGATTCTTCAAATGACCATCAGTGAAAGTCTCACGGCCCTGCAGGTGACCTGGGAGGTATTGTTCTTGTAAAGTGCTGCTCAGACAGACCCTATCAGTCTGCCTCTTGGCTGTCTGAGTTGCCACTCTTGCTTGACCTCCTTATCCATGCTTGTGGGGCCTGTTATCACCAGACGCTGAGTGGTCCTGAACTCCAACTGTGAGCTCCTCCTTGACCTGAACGAAACCCCTGGATGTCGTGAGGTGAGGGGGAGCAGAGAGCTCAGGCAGAATGCAGTACATCTAAATGAGCTTGGTGGCTCTTCTGCCCCAGGCTAAATCACAGTCCCACCAGCCTCTGCTCCAGGGAGCTCTAGTGGCCAAGTGGTGAGGACTTGAGCTGCCCACAAAAGGCGTGTGGTTTGAGAGCACCAGCTGTGCTGTGGGAGGAGGGTGAGCAGCGTGCGCCCATGTGAGCTAGCGTCTCTGAAAACCCACCGGAGAGTCAGCTGAGTCAGCTCCGACTTGATGGCACTCCACAAGAAGCCTCTACTCAAGCTCATGTCCAGCTGCATGGCTTGGGAGACACCTCTTTCCTTTTTTGTCAGTCCATGTTCAAGTCCTTGGATCATATCTCCTGAATGTTTCCCACACATGTCTATGCCCACTCTCCACCTCACCTCCAGGCTACTGCCATTAATGCAGGCCCTCATCACCTCTCACACAGCAGCAGCCTTGGAACTGGACTGCTGACCTCCAGCTTCTCCCTCCTCTGGTCTATTCACCCCTCCCTCTGCTCATCCATTTGTCCATCTCTCCATGTAACCATCATCCACTCATTCATCCCTCTACCTAGTCATCTACTCATATATGTATCCATCCACTCATTCATCAATGTCCATTCATGTACTCTTCTATTCCTCCATCCATTCTGAGCCATCAGTCATCCACCCATCAGTCATTCAATGATTCATGATCCATCAATCACCCACCTATCATCCACCTATCTTTTCATTCATCTTCCATCCTCAACATTTATTCACATGTCTGACCATCATCCATCCATCATACACTCATCCATCCATCATCCATCCACCCATCCATCCATCCATCCATCCACCCACCCATCCATCCATCATCCATCCATCCATCCATCCACCCATCCATCCATCCATCCATCCATCATCCATCCATCCATCCATCATCCATCCATCATCCATCCATCCATCATCCACCCATCCATCATCCATCCATCCATCATCCACCCATCCATCCATCCATCCATCCATCATACACTCATCCATCCATCATCCATCCATCATCCATCCATCATCCATCCATCCATCCATCCATCCATCCATCCATCCATCCTCCATCCATCATCCATCCATCCATCATCCATCCATCATCCATCCAT
>NW_006399876.1:5120606-5128668 GCF_000299155.1 Elephantulus edwardii
ATCCATCCATCCATCCATCCATCCATCCATCATCCATCATCCATCATCCATCCATCATCCATCCATCATCCATCCATCCATCCATCATCCATCCATCCATCCATCCATCCATCCATCCATCCATCATACACTCACCCAGCCATCACCCACTCACCCACTCATCATCTCTCCATCATCCATCAGGCACTTATTCACATGTCTATCAGTCAAATCTCTCCTGGGCATTTATTAAATGCTACTCTTTGTAACTAGTACCAGCCAAGGGGATCTGCCTAAAATTCAAATCCAACCACATTCTATCTGTACGAATTACTACCCAGGCACTGTCACCCAGCCCAAACAACAGCCGGGCCAAGTCCCCATCTGCACCAACCTCCCTCCATCATTCCTCTGCCCATTCCCCAGCTCCAGCCGCTAAACGGCTGGTGGGTCTGTTCTCCAAACCAGCCATGCGACTTGCTGCATCAAGCCTTTGTCCACACCATCACTGTCTCAAGTGTCCCTGTCCTTGAAATGCCCGCATGCAGGAAGAGCCCACCCATCCTCCACCCAACACACCTTTGGGAAAAGCATCTCTGAGTCCTCCTCACGCACACTGCTCTCCAGAGCCTGGTCGCCTGCCAGCGGCCCAGCACTGCCCAGCCTGGCTTTCCCAGAGAGCTGCCCGCGTGGGGAACCCTGAGTAGGAAGCAAGGGAGGCTGGGGGTGGGAGTGCCTCAAGGGAGGGGTGTCTGTGAACAGGGACAGTGGAGGGTGCGTCAGGCACTGGGACCATTGCCAAGGGAGTGTCAACGCAGGTGCCTGGCCCTGAGCTGACCTCATCTTCCATGGTCGTCTTGGACATACCAGGTGTTCCTAAAGCTGCCATCAGGTGCTGTGCCCACCTCCACCCAGCAGGAATCTGTCAGGAAGGCTTGGGCCCTTACCTTTGAGGAGGGCAAGCTGTGTCCCTCCATTGTCCACAAGTTTCTCTGCAAAGAGAAAACCTCTCCTTGGCCTGCCTGGTCCTGGGCCTCCATTCTGGGGGCACATGCCTCCTCTGACAAGGAGCTTGTTTGGGGCTTCCCAGAGGCTGCCCACTCAGGCAAAGGGTCGGGGTGGCGGGGCTGTCCCCACCAGAACAACATCACATCTCTGTGGCTTGAGGCTTGCTACCCCTTTTCTCTAAAGCCTGGGCTTGGATAGTGGTGTGCACCCTGGGGTTCAGGGAGTCCACAGCATCCACTGAGGATGAGAGAGAGGAGAGTTAAGCGGTGAGGAGAGCTCAGCACGACCTTGAACAAGGCAGGTCCTTCCCCTCCTCCTCCGGCTCCTGGGGGCTCCAGATGGTCTTCATGTCTCGAGGCTGCGTCTCTTCAGTGTCTGTCATCACGGGGTGGTCTCTGCGTGTGTCTATCTCAGACAGTCCGTGTCTCGAGACTACATGGCTGCAGTATGTGCATGCTTGTGTACGTGTGTCCATGTGTATATGTGAAGATGCACATGTGTGTGCTCGCACAGCTATGTGTACACGTGTGTACACGCGTGTATGCTCATCTCTGTATCCGTGCATGATGCGAGGGAGGCCTGGGGCATGTGTGTGCACTGGAGGTTGTGAGGGGTGTTGGACAGTGTAAGTGGTTGGGCCTGGCAGGAGCAGGGGAGGCCGAGGAGGGAAGGAACTGACCTCAGCCTGCTGTCACCCTGTGACCCCTCCGACCCCCTGTCATCCTCCAGCCCCCTGTCACCCCCAAGTACCTCTCACCCTTGACCCCTTTGTCTTCCTGTGCTCCTGTCATCCTCCACTCCTGTTGTCTTGTGCCCCTGTCACCCTCAACCCCTGTCGCCCTGTACCCCTGTCACCTTCCACTCCTGTGGTCCTGTACCCCATCACCCTCAGCCCCCTGTCGTCCTGTACTTTGTTACCTCTCCCCCGCCCCCTCAGCGGTGACTCTGGCCCTGACCCCGTGTGTCTCCACAGGAGAGCTACAGCGCAGAGTGCGAGTTTGTGGAGCGCATCCACGAGCTGGGCTACAACACCTACGCATCACGGCTGTACCGTTCGGGGCCCGGGGCGTCCGGGGTGCGGCGCCCGCTCAGCGCACCTGAGAGACTGTGGTACGTGTCGGTCAACGGCAAAGGCCGGCCCCGCCGCGGCTTCAAGACGCGCCGCACGCAGAAGTCCTCGCTGTTCCTGCCCCGCGTGCTGGACCCCAAGGACCACGAGATGGTGCGGCGGCTGCACAGCGACCTGGCCGGGTCACCCCGCGAGGGGCCCCGGAGGCGACGGCGGCGGAAGCAGAGCCGGGGCGCCCACGCCTAGCCCCCTGTGCAGAGCGGCATCGAAGCTACTCCTCCACTTTCTGGACTCCGCTCGGCGTCAAGGTCACGGCCAGCCTGGCCAGGCAGACGTAGACTGATCCATGCCCGGCGTCCCTGCGTACAGCACCCGAAGGACAGACCTCGTGGGGGCGCTGCCCCACCCCCATCTGTGTACAACCAGAGGCGCTTCGAACTCCCCATCTCTGCAATCAAGGCTCAGTGCAGCTCCCAGGTGGCCAGGGGGGCGTCCAGGCCAGACTGTGGGTGGACGCTGGCAAGCAGTCCCCTGCCCCCCAGGGGACCACCTGACAGGCAGGGGTTTCCTGCGTCTTGCAGCGTGGGGGTCTGTGTAACTGAAACATTAAACTATTTTATGCTACTTTGTTATTTAATAGATTACAGCACAGCCCGAGGGGACAGCTGCGGTTCCACGTGAGCCTATGCTGACAGGGGGGTCTGCCCTCAGAACTGCACCCACCTCTGCTCTCAGACGGCAGGCTGCCACCGAGGAAGGGGCCGAAGGCGGCGTTAATCCCCGGGTTTTGAAAATGAATGGATGGACTGTGTGGCTAGAAAGAGTGGGCTTGTGCATGAATGTGTGTGTGTGTGTGTGTGTGTGTGTGTGTGTGTGTGTGTGTATACTTCCTGAGGGGCTGCGTTTGTGTAACACTATTGCTGCCCACATCTGAGTGTTTGTGTGAGTGTGCAGGTGTGCATTTCTCTGTGTGTGTGTGTGTGTGTGTGTGTGTAGGTGTTCATTTCTGGGTATGGGGGAGAGGGGTTGGGAGGGTGTGCACACGTGCACACACACCCCTTGTGTCTTTCTGGGTGGGTACGATGCTGGATGTGTGATGCTTGTGATAGAGGTCTGTGTGCACACTGCGTGTGTGTGTGTCCTGGGTGGAGGTGTGTTCCTGGGTGTATGTATGATGCTTGTGTGATAGAGTTCGTGTGCCCCTTGTGTGTGTGCATTCCTGGCACACACCTGTACAAATGTGCATTGGTTCTGGTGTGTGTGTGTGGGGTGTGTGTGTGTGTGTATGTGTCAGTGTGTGCACAGGTCTGTGTTCTGGGAAGGTCTGAATGTGTGTGTCTGCATGTGTGAGGCTATGTCTGTTTATTTCTGTGAGTGTGAGCTTTTCTCACACATATACTCTTGTACGTGTGTGTGTGTCTGTGTGCAAGTGGTGTGCATGTGTCTGTGTCTCTGGGTCTGTCTGAATGTGTGTGTTCACATGTGTAGGGATGTGTGTTTGTGTTTTCCTGAGGGGAGTGTATTGCCACATCTGTGTGTGTGCGTGTGTGTGTGCACTGTGAGCGCTCACATGTATTCCGGACTGTCTGTGGAGAAGTGTTTGGGGTTTTATTCGTGTGTGTGTGTGTGTATCCAGACGCAGCAGAGTGTGTACATATTCGCAGAGATAGAAACAGAGAACAGAGAACTCTCCGTGCCTGGCTGCAGAACTCCTGACGCCCCTCCAGTCCCCAGGACCACTATTCCACATCTCTGCACCGCATCAGTCCCCTTCCTTCACCCCCATCACTCCTTCACCCTTGCCTCCTGCCGTGGGGGCCTTGGACATGCCTGCTTTTGCCTGAGGTGAACTTGCAACAATGCTTGTGGGTGGGGCCCCCTGGGGCTAGCACCTGGAGCTCAGGTGAGGGGTGTGGCCAGGCCTGTTTTGCCCGTTGTCTGTCCAGCTCAGCCAGACAGAAGAGGTGTGTCCAGCACCAGATGGAAATACTGACAAAAGCACAAGGGCTCAACATCCCCAGGAACCATGCCCGACGGCATGAAGGTCAGTGACCCCCAGACTAATGCCCACACTGGTCTCACAAAGCGGTCACATCTGGAATGATACAGAACAGACATCTGAAATAATCGGAGACCACGCTGCTGATGCACCCATTTCGCAGAAGAAGAAACTGAGGCTTAGCAAGGCGAACTCTCCTAAGATGTGAGGTTAGAAAGGTGGAGGGTGGCAGCGTCCCAGCCCCCGCAGCCCTCACTACTCCTCCACCAGCAGATGGTCCCTGGGGGACGTGAACTGACTTGACCCTCCCACCTGCCTTTGCACAGTGCCCCAATCTCAGAGGGAACTCTGGGGCTCAGGATGGGCTGTGGCTTTAAGGTCCAGCCCTGGATACCTGCCCATCCCTGCTGCCAGTGTGAGAGTAGAGCCCTAGACACTGAGTCCTCACGAGAGGGTGAGGCTTGCAGCTGGCATGATGTACCACCTCCTGGCCCAAGATTCCTGGTCTTGGGGGCTCCAATCTCTGCCTGTCCTTGAGACCTGAACTGCCCTTCACAGCCACTGTAAAACACTAAAGGAAGCAGTGAGGCTCTGCCCACCATAAGTCACCTTTGCTCCCGAGATATCCTGGTCCATCCAGCTGTTACTCTAGGAGGCTCTGAGTCTCTCATTTGTCTCCAAACTATGACCATCTCACTCCCTTCCTTAACTGTCTGCTGTGGACACTGATCCCTGGCAAACCCATGTGTGCAGGATAGAACTTAAATCTATAGGCCTATCCCTGGCTGGATTGTTTTTCTTCTTTTTCTGAAGGGAAAAATTGATAATTGCTATTAACTCTTTCCTCCCACCTCCGTTGTTATTTTGTTATTTGACTGAAAGTTAACAAGACCAACTGGGTTTCCATTTAACCATTCACACACATTGTTATGTGACATGAATGAAAACACCCACAATGTGGCATCACTCTTCCCACTTCACTCCTGTGATTCTCATTTCCTTAATCCTTCTCATTTAACCCTTCTTAGACTCTGCACCTCCTCCTCAGACAAATATTGCCTTTTTGGATCTTTTGTGGTCGGTTGGTCTAAGAAATGATTGTCTCCTGCACTCATTGTTCATTGTATAATCCTGTCTGTTGTTTGGCTGCAAATGGAGCCACAGAAGTGTTAATCCGGTTCAAAGTTTAACTAGGTGCCACAGTCTCAGGTTCCACCATCTCCACCAGACCCATAAGCCTGGCCTTTACGTTTTTTAGTTTTGTTCCACATGTCTCCCTGCTTGATCCAGGGTCTTCTACTGTGAGCCCTTTCTAGTATGATGAAACTGATGTTTTAGAAGAAGATTGCCAGGCCTTTCTTCCGAAGTGCCTCTGGATGGATTTGAACCTGCAACCTTTCAGTTAGCAGCAATTGTGTTCCATTTGCATCTCCCTGGGGCTCCTACTTCCTCCATAGGGCATGGAGTCCCAGGGTCTTCAAGGTCGGGGCAGGTGGTGGAGGAGGAGTGGGGTGGAGGTGGACTGTGTCTCTTGCTTTGTTGCTAAGGGGACACAGGTATCTGCAAGGGTTAGCGGGGGAGGCCCTAAAGGGAAAATCAGATGGGTGAGGCCCTGTGCCGACTCTTCACTACTGGATCTGGGCTTGCCCTCCCCATGTGAAGTCAGCGGGGGCAGGTGCTGGAGTTAGGCACTCATTGGTCTTGTGAAGGTCTGTGACTGTGGGGACAGCAGCCCTGTGCCTGACTCCCCCATGTCTCCAACACCAAGGGAAGGGGCTGAAGGAGTGAATCAGAGTCTCTGACTGCCTGGAGTCTGCGGCTTTGGGGTGTCCACTGCTATGCAGAGGGAGGCAGGTTGTGCACTGCTCTGCTGGGGGCTGACCACTCCCACTCCCCACCCTGGCAAAGGTGGCCTGGCCCATGTGAAGCCACGGATGTGGACTCCCACTGGCCACCCCAGCCCCAGGCCCAGGGCCTGCTGCCCCTTCTCGTTGCCATGGAGCACCAGGTGCTGAGAGCGGCCTTTGAACTCCCAGTCGCTCAGTTACCTCCTTTCCCTGAGATTTGACGAACTTGAGAAGCACACCTGTCAATGGTTAGTGCCCCATCAGCGGATGGCCTCCCCGTGGGGTCTGCTAGGTACAGCCCTGAGGTGCCTAAAGTTGGCTGGGGTCTTTGTTCATGTCAGAGACAGGACAGGACATAAGGTGAGAGACTTCTACATGGGTAAAAAGGCACATGAGTGTTTGACTCAGATGCCCTGGTTCAAACACAGCCTTGGCCACTTCTGACACTGAGATGTGGATGGTGATAAACTTGTAGCCACTTGGTCCTGGGAAGACTCCATCTCTCCCCAGTCACATGGGGTCCCATGGTAACCCCCAGGATGTGCTGGGATGACAAGCCACATGATAGGGAGGGACAAGCAGGGCTGGGAGACCACAGGGGAAACAGAGGGCGTTCTCAGCTCTCCACTCTGGGACTTCCTACTTCAGGTGCTGAGGACATGGGTCCTGAAGGGGTGGGGTGAACAGAAGGTATCAAGAGGACAATAGGGACCCGGTGATGAGCTGGGGACCATGGCATCCTGGGCAGGCTGGTTGCCAGGTAGAAGCTTCAAGAGCTCACTTATTATTGCTGATGAAATAAATAGGTTTAGTTGCCTTTTATGTAATTCAAAGGATGTGATGTAATTCTAGATACGGATCACAGGTTTACATACATCCTATCACCCAGCGTTCAGTGATCGATCCACGCACCTACTCATTTCTCTATCCATCAGTTCATCACTCATTCATTTACCCATCTATCTGCTTTCCTGTCCATCCATTCATATGTCCATTATCCACCTATGTGCCCATCCATCCATCTCTCACACATACCCCATCCCTCCATCCCTCCATTCCTCCATCCCTCCCTCCATCCCTCTATCCATCCCTCCCTTCATCCATCCATCCATCCATCCATCCATCCACCAGCCCATTTATTCACCTACCATTTGCTGACCAGCCAGCCAGCACAATCAAAAGCCAGACCCTTGCTGGGCAGGGAGGCTAATGAGAAGGCCCACCCCTTTCATGGTCACTAGCCTGTGGCTCACGGCGGGGGAGAGGCCTGGCTCTCAAGCAGCAGGTGGGCACAGTGAGCTGAAGAGTCTAAGAAAAGCCTTGGTCAGGGGTACAATCAATCAGATCTCACCCTCAGAACACAATGCCTTGTGCCAGCCAGCTGCCCCCAAGATAATGGGCACTGACATTGTCTTCAGAGATGGATGGGACCTCCTACCCCACCAGCAAACCTTTAGATCTGCCCCGGGAGGTGGAAAGTTCCAGGCTGAGGGACTGTGGGCAGGTGCAGGACGCCTGGGGCAGAGGAGGACTGGCGCTCTGGGGAGGGTGATGGGACTGTAGGCATTGGACGTAGCCAGAGCTAGGTTTCTGTCTTGATGTTTCACAGGTGATGACCCTCAATGTCCCCTTAAAGTGGAAACAGTAATGACAGCTATCTTCGGGAGGCATTTAAAGTGCTAAAAGCTAAGATGTCACATAGAAGACAAGGTGTACCTGGCCCAGGCCACGGCATTGTCACTCACCTGATCCTGTTGTTAGATGACTCCTAACATATATTACCGATCAGTCTGACCTGATCCTGTGCCACCGTCTCCGTTTCCGCGCATGTCAGCCCCTTGTTGCGGTCACAGTGTCACCTCACCGAGGGTGTCCTCCTTCAGTGACCCTCTTTTGTCTGCAAAAACTGGGCAATGAATAGGGAACATGGAGTAGCAGTGAATGCCTTTGAATTATGGTATTGGTGAAGAGTGTAAACTATTGTTGTTATGTGCCATCAAGTCGCTTGTGACTCATAGCGACCCTATGCACAACAGCCCTAAACCCTGCTCTATCCTGTGCCAATTGCACTGCCTCTGACACACCCATCCTGATTACCCCAGTCACTGAATCAATCCACCTCATAGAGGGTCTTCCCCTCCTACGCCGTCCCTCCACCCT
>NW_006399876.1:5129549-5145025 GCF_000299155.1 Elephantulus edwardii
GCACAGTCAAGTGTTCTGGGATTCCCATTCAGTTATGATCCACACAGTCAAATGCCTTTGCATAGTCAATGAAACACAGATAGACATTCTTCTGGTATTCCCTGCTTTCCACTAAGATCCATCTAACATCAGCTACAATGTCCCTAGTACCACTATGACACTTCTCACTTCAAAATAGTGTAGCCAGAGAGACTCTTAGTAGTGAGGGTGGGCACCTGGCCACAATGGACGCCCACCATGGACGATGGATGCACGGCCACGCTGGACGTGGGCCTCAGGAAGAGCCACAAAGTCACCAAGAACGTGAGCAAGCCGAGGCCCAGCCGCCGCCGCGGGCGCCTCACCAAGCACACCAAGCTTGTGCGGGACATGATCCCAGAGGTGTGTGGCTTCACGCCCTACAAGCATCGCACCATGGAGCTGCCCAAGGTTTCCCAGGACAAGTGGGCCCTCAAGTTCATCAAGGAAAAAGTGGGAACACACATCTGTGCCAAGAGGAAGTGGGAAGAACTCAGCAATGTCCTGGCTGCCATGAGGAAGGCTGCGGCCAAGAACTGAGTGCACCCCACTGCACCCCAAAGCTCTCACCCGTCTGGTGTAATAAAGTGTAAGAAACCAGCAAACAAAAAGAAGTGAGGGTGGTGAACTTTCACCTTAGACACCTTGAGCGTGTTATGAGGAAGGACCAGATGCTGGAGAAAAGTATCACATTTGGTAAAGCGTCAGCAAAAAAGAGGAAGCCCTTCAATGAGTTTGATGGACACGCTGAACATAGCCAATAAAACACAAACAGACAGCCTTCTGGTATCCTCTGCTTTCAGCCAGGTCCATCTGACATCAGCAGTGATATCCCTGGTGCCACGGCCTCTTCTAAACCCAGCCTGAACTTCTGGCAGTTCTCTGCCAATATATTGTTCTGTTTTTTTATGCTCTTGAACAATGTTTTGCTTGTATGTGATAGTAGTGATACTGTTTTATAATTTCCACCTTCTATTTTATCACCTTTTTTGGAAATGGGAACAAATACACATCTCTTCCAGTCAGTTGGCCAGACAGCTGTCCTCCCAATTTCCTGAGATAGTCTGGTGAGCACATCCAAGGCTGCATCTGTTAGTTGAAGCATGTCAATCAGTATCTCACCAATTCCTTGGACCTAATTATTTGCCAGTGCCTTCAATGCCACTTCTACTTCTTCCTTCTTTACTATTGGCTCTTGTTCATATGAAGCTTCCTAAAATATTTCTAATTGAATGTTGTTATTGTTATGTGCCATCAAGTTGCTGAACTCATAGTGACCCTATGTACATTAGCTCTGAAACCTATGCTCTCCGGAGCCGATCTTATGGTTTCTGACAGACCTAAGCCCATTTCTCTAGTCACTGAGTCAATCCATCTCATCGTGGGTCTTCCTCTCCTGCTCTGTACTTCTATCCTCCCAAGCATGTTATCCCTCTCCACGGGCTGGTCTTTCCTGACCATATACACAAGTATGCAAGAAAGAGCCTCAAAATTCTTGCCTCCAGGGAGAAGCCTGGTTTCACCCTCTCCAGGACAGATCTGTTTGTTCTCCTGGCAGTCCATGATATGTTCAACACTCTTCTCCAGACCACAGCTCAAAGGCATTGATTCTTCTTCTTTCACCCTTAGTCATTGTTCCTATCTCTGATGCATAGGGAGTAATTGCAAAGACCGTGGCCTGAATCAGGTACACCTTAGTCTCTAGACTGACATCATTGCTCTTCAGGACTATAGAAAGGTCCCTGACAGCAGACTTTCCCAATGCAATTTGTCTTATGATTTCCTGACTGCTGGTGCCAAGAGTGTTGATTGTGGAACCAAGCAAGCTGAAGTTATCAATAATCTCAATCTCTTCTCTGCCCATCGTAAAGCTGCTAACTGGCCCCGTGGTGAGAATCTTTGTTTTCTTGATGTTGAGCTTCACTCCATATTGAAGGCTGAAGTCCTTGACCTTCTGCAGCAAGGGCTTTAGGTCCTCCTCAGTTTCATCAAGCAGGGTTATGTCATCTGCATAACACGGGTTGTTGAGTCTTCCTCCAATCCTGATGCCATGTTCCTCCTCATAAAGTCCAGCCTCTGAACGATCCGTTCTGCATATAGGTTGACAAAGCATGGAGGCAGGATGCATCCCTGAGGCACAGCTTTCCTGATCCTGAACCACGCAGTGTTTCCCTGCTCTGTTCTGATGACTGCCTCCTGCATAGGACTGAGGAATTCATGTATGTGGAGAATAACTGCTAATGGGCATAGGGTTCGCTTTCTGTTGATAACAATGTTCTACAATTTATTGTGGTGGTGCTTGCACAATCCAGCAGGTGTATTCATCTCAGTAACACTGTCACCTCACTGAGAAGTTCTATTCTGCACGCATGGGGTCATTATCGATCGGAATCAACTCAACTGCACCTAACAACCACAAAGTAGCCTAAAAAGAGGACTATGGCACAGCCGTGTCTGCCAGGGTGTTGGTGAAGGTGGAGTTGGCTGGCCTTCCTCACCCTTTGGGGATATCTAGGGAGACAGATCACAGATAAAAAGAATAACCATTTTCCAGATAATATAAAATTAGCATAGCACTGGTCTGTGCATTGCTGTACAGAGATAACTGGTGGTTGTTGTGATACTAAACACTGTGACACTGATGTGTCAAATGCAATAATGGTTACCCATAGTGGACAGTGTTTGGTGGAGCTCCTTGTCTAAAACAAGCCTGGAAGCAGGAGTGGCATCCACTTCCGAAACAGCTTGCCTCCGGAAACTCTGTGAACTTGGACAGACGATGAAAGTTATACAAGTGTTCGGGTCTTTCGTTCACAGGGTCGCTATGAGTCGCCTACTACTCCATGGCACTCAACAACAACAACAACAACAACGACGAGGCAGAAGGTGGAGTGGAGGTGGCCCGGAGGACGCGTGCCCTGTAGTACTTCAGCCTACCAGCAGATGGCAGCGCCCTCAGCAGCAACTTCCCCACACCTGGTCCTGGGCTCTGCTGGGTTTCCAAGGTGGGGCTCACAGGCGGAAGATCTGGCATAGCCAGTTGGCACCATGAGTAGCGGTCCTTGCAGAAGCTGCTGGGTTGCCCCAGGTCCAGCGGTGAGGAAGGAGTGGGGTCCTTGAAACTGAGACTGACTGGCCAATTGTGGGGCATGGACAGCACCTGATCATCCTGGTGTGCCCAAATTGTCACAGAGAAGGCAGAGGGGCCGTCTCTGCGCAGCACACGGGGTCAGGTCAGGGCTGGAGACAGGGAGAGCAGTGGGCCTGGTCCCAGGCTAGCCAGGGGAGGGTATACAGGTGGTGCTCAGACTTGCTGACTGAACAATGAGCAATGGAGCTCCACTGTTTGCTGGGCACTTAGAGAACGGCTGTTAAGCAGGTAAAGACCATGTGAGACTACAAAAGGATGGTGCCGGTGATGCTGGTGATGGTGTGATGATGAAGGTCGGGTGATGTCACAATGATGAGGCTGATGACGGCGGGTCTGATGCTTCAAGTGTGTCAGTGTGGCCCTGATGCTCGGAAACCTTAACTATTCCACGTGCAGTGATGTTAACAAGGCAGGAATAAGTGTGGGCCTGTAAAGATAAGATCCACCTGACCTGACTAAGGGTGGGCGTAAGGATTTTAAAGCTCCATCTCACATACTCTGGCCATGTGGCCAGGAGGGACCAGTCCTTGGAGGACATCATGCTTGGAAGGGTGGAGGGACAGCACAGAAGAGGAAGAGCCCAGATGAGATGGATTGACTCAGTGACTGGAGAAGTGGGATTGGATCTGTTGGAGACAATGAGATTGGCTCAGGATAGGGCCGTGTTCAGAGCTGTTGTGCATAAGGTCAATCACTTGAGAGGGACACTCTCTGAGCCACTTTGCATCATCGTCCACTGAATTCCTCAGGGACCCTGCTGTGTTGGCCTTGACGATCCCATTTTACCGCGGGAAGGCGGGAGCTGGAGGGAAAGCCCCGATTCTCTAGTGTTAAAGGAGTCAGAATTCCCTGGAAGCAATGATGCCAAAGCTTCGTCTCACATGCTTTGGGCGTGTTGCTAGGAGACACTATCCCTTGGAAGGGTAAAGGGTCAGTGAAAGATGGGGAGAACTTCAATGAGATGGATGACACTGTGACTGCAGCAACGGGCTCAGGTGTATCACAGATGATGAAGACAGCACAGGACAGGACTGCGTTCAGATCTGTTTTCCTTGCAGTCCTAGGAGTCATACTGGGCTCAAGGGCACTTAACAACAACAAAGGATTTAGAGAAAGTCTTCGGGGTGACTCTGCTTACTGGCCACAGAGGAGTATGACACCCACCCACCCACCCACAGGTATTCCCCCTCTGTGTGGTTGAGAGGACAGGAGGGGGACCCAGACCAGCAAGTGCTACCTCCAGCCAGGTGTCCAAGACAGGGCAGGGTGAGGGCAGTGTCACTGAAATGAAGACATCCTACCCCAGATCTTGTGCTGCGGAAAGACAGGTGGGGTAGGGGTGGGGGATCAGAATCTCTCTGAAGCTTGTCAAGGTCTTATCTGAGCTGTCCCTGGTCCCAGCACTGGCAAGCTAGGTCCTTCCAATGCCCACCCATTTGCAGCCAGCCCCACTGGAGTTGCCCAGGAAAATCTTACCCTTGACCTCTATCCCTGGGTTTGGGCTCACGGATGACCCTCCTGAGATAGCCATGTTCTTTTTACAGTCCATGTGAATGAGAACTTGAACCTGCTATGAAGGTCAGAAAATTTTAAATAAATAAACTTTGTGTGAGTAAGTTTTTATCTGTCATGTAACAGAGGCTTGATGGTCTGCAGTCCAGGGGGATGACGGGCCTCCACACTTGTCAGAAGCTTGGGAAACTGCCAACTTTCTCCTCCATATTCATTGAATGGCTCTCCTCTCATGACACAAAATAGCTGCCTGGGCTCCCACCATTACACCCACATTCCATCCAGAGGTGGCCGAGGCAAGTAAACCCCTTCCTTCAAAGACAGCTTCCCAGAAGTCACATCCAGTACTTGTGCTTACCTCCCATTGGCCTTACTTCAGTCACATGACCACACTGAGCTGTAAAGAAGCCTGGGATTTGTAGTCTTTGCTCCAGACAAGCATCTGCCCATCATAACTCGAGATTTCCATCATGTGTCTCCCCCAGCCATCAAGCCCATGCCTTTCTTTCCCAGCGGCTTCTTCAAATGCCAAGGACACTGGAGGGGAATGCTTGGCATGTTGTTATCCCCCTCGCTGCAGGAATAGAGCCAGATTTATTGCCAGCCCAGCCAGAAGCCACCTGCTGGAGGTCAGGGCCCCACCCACCAGTAGCGCTCAAAGGGCTCCTCCAGAGACGTTTCCATGTGATGCAGAGCTGATGCCCCCAGAGCCAGAGACGGGAGTTTTGGGTGCCTCACTTGTCACTCCTACTGTCCCACTGGTTGGGGACCATTTAAATAGCTGTCCCCTGACCAGCACCTTCCTCAGACCACAGACCAGGGAGCGGGCAGGACCGGGGCCTGACCCACTGGAGAGGTGGCTGAAGCCAGGCCCAGGGTCATCTACACACTTTGCCAAGTGGCTCTGGCCACTGGAAGTGTGACCCCTCCACTTCCTGCCCAGGATAGGTCATGTGGACTGGTGCATCCACACTCCCCACCAAGTGGAGATGGCCCCACTCCTGGTCTCTGCAGCCACCCCAGAGAGGCACCCACAGAAGACAGACACACCTTGGTGTTCACAGGGACACCAGGACCCCCGCCCCCCCCCCACACACACACAAGCAAAGCCAAGCACCACTCCCAAAGTCTGTCCTCAGAGGCTGGTGGGTTCACAGCTGACACTTGGGTTAGAAATCAAATACTTTATCGCTGTGCCACCATGCTTCCTAGCAGGGACCCCACTGGCACCAAAACCCCAGGCTACTCAGATCCCCCTATGTAAACCTGCAGTCTGTCATCTGCTCCTTCAGGCGTGGTCTCAGTGCGGGCCAGGCCCTGGAGGAGCGCATCAGGCTCAAGCACAGTCAGCAAAGCAGAGGGTGACCCAGCGGGACCTACTGACACAGCCACGGGCTAGGACACAGTGATGATTGTGGGGAGGCGCGGGCCAGGTGGGCGTCGCTGGGCTGTAGGCAGAGCCTGAGTCGTGACAGCACGGCCTCAGTGGTACCCACGGCAGCAGCGTTTTCCAGAAGCTCCACCTTTCACACCGCCATCTCTGACCTAGGGTGCCCGACACAGGAACACCCCTCTCCAGTCTTTACGCTTTGGCCATTTCATCGCTCCCCCTCCATTATTTGCCCGGAAGCTGGGTCGGATCTGTGATGTCATTCGCACCCCTGATGGCCAGCGCTGTCCCCATGATACAAGATGTGGCCCCTCCAGGACGCATGCACAGGAGACCTGCAGTTAGAGCTCGTGATGTTGGGGGGGGGGCGTTACAAATGTTAACGAAGAAGTGGACTCACAGTGTGGCCTCAGTGAACGACCAGGACAGACCGTGGCTGCTTTCAGACTCCGGGAGCCCTCGCTTTGTGCCCCAGGAACGCAGCTGGCTGTGTCTCCTCTGGTCCACTGTCACCCCACCTCGTAGGTGGTGCCTCAGACCCAGGGCTCCCCAGACAGCTCCGTCCTAACCACCCTCTCTACACCGGGCGAGCGAGGCTGTAAGACTGTGCTGCTGGGGTAGGGTGGAGGATTCGAACCACCCACCCTTCAGATAGCAGCCTCACACGGAAGGCATGTATGTATTTGAATTCCTCAGCAGGTACCGCTAGGCCTTCCAGACCAAGTGGAAAGGAGAACAGATTATCCTTAAACGGGTGCTGGCGTGGACCCAGATAGAACTCTGTACTGCGAGATGAGCTCTGGGTGGGACCGACCCCCAACCCAAGCCCACAGCCGCTAGTCAGTTCTGATGCGCGCAGACCCTGGCTGGTTCCTGAGGTTGTAATTCCTCACAGGAGGAGAATCCCGTTTTTCCACCTCAGAGCAAATGGTGGATTTGAACCACTGACCTTTCAGTGGTGTAGTAAGCACCACACTGCGCCACCAGAAGCCAGGTCACTGGACTTGAGAAGGCCACGCAGGGGCGGAGGTTGTCTGGGGCGCGCGCTGCTCCCCAGTCCCTCGGTGGCCTGCGCTCCCGGAAACCCCGGCTCTGTCTGTTTTTTGCGTCCGTAAACTAGAGCACCGACGGGTGAGGTGTGTCCGACCACAGCGGCCCTCCTTGGGCTTCCAGGTTGTAGCGCTGCCCAGCAGGAGAGCAGCCCGCCGGCCTCACCCCGCAGAACGGCTGCTGCCTGCCCCTTTACGCACGACGCCCCCACCGCTCCTTCCTCCTCTGCGAGTGTCCGGTGCTGTCACGTCGGCTCCGTGCGCAGCAGTGCGACGCCCTGGCCGGTCCTGCGCCGTCCACGGCCGCTGCTGTGCGGGCCCCGGGCGCGGGTTCGAGGGCCCTCCAACCCGAGGGGCCCATGGTCCAGAGCTCGTGGGGCAGCGGCCCACTACCGCTCCGCGTGATTCCGAGGGCTCGCTGGTCCGGAAGCGGATGGCCAGTCCTGCGGGCGGGACACTGATGACACATGTCAGCCATGGGCGACTCTGCTGGTGTCCAAGCGCCATGGCATCGCTTCCAGCATCATGAGCGCGCGAACAGCTGCAGCGACGAGTTCATGGACGGCGGAGTTCACGGGGTGGGGGGGGCATTCTCCGTTCTCCTGGGCTAATTCCATGGCTCATTTCCGGTGACTCCAACAAACCCACAAACCCAGCCAGCCCGGGGGACGCCTCAGTAGGAGCTCAGCTAAATCTTGCTGTGTGAGCACGCACGAGTCCCTGCCCTCTCTGGACATTACAACTCGGGGCGGGGAGTAAGGGGGTGGGGAGGAGGGGTGGGAGTAACTGGGTGGAGAGGAGGAGGGGGAGGAGGAACGAGTGGGGAAGAGGAAGGGGGTGGGTGAGAAGGATGGGCGAGGAGAAAGGGGGTGGAAAGGAGGAGGGGCGAGGAGTCAGGTGGGGTGGGCGGAGGGGCAGAGCCTGCGGGCTGGGAGTGTTGGCTGCCTGTGTCCTTCTCCGCCCACTGGACAGTTGCTGGCGCTCGCCGGCAGTAGGGTCCCCACCAGGAGACCCCTTGGGTAGCGGGGACTTTCTCTTCAGCAGCGCAGTCCCAGGACGGGGTGAAGCAAATATGCTTGTCTTCCTTAGGCATGCCGGGGTCCCTCTGCTTCAGAGTCTCCGAGGGGGTGGGGGACGGAGGTGGCTGTCCACAGGACGGATAGCCGGAGGGAGGATGTTTGGTTACTCACAAGTCACTGTGGTCCCAGAGGAGGAGCTAAGGCTCGGGGGCAGTGACCGTGGCACTCTCAGGGACCAGCCTCCATTTCTCTCCATCATTCAGGCCTGAACTTACAATTCGGCCTCAGAAAGACTCTGGAGAGACAGAGGCTCCGATATGACCCTGGGAAAGGGGCTGCCTCCACCTGGCCTCTGGACAAAGGTCACAGTCACGCTGCCTCAGCGCAGAAGGCCATCAGCTCATCCTTCCTGGCTCCCCAGTGCTGTAGGGACCTGGGCTGGCCGCAGGGGCAGGTGTCTCTTGGGGGGTCCTGTCCAACACCCAGTTGATGTCAGCACTCAGTCCTCAGGGGGCTGCTGTCCTCCAGGCCTCCACAGCACTGCTGGCTGGCAGAGAAGGGTGACACCAGTTGGCCCTCCTGTCCTCTTCTCCCCGCCCAAGTCCCTAAGTAGAGATGCCTCCCTGACAGAGCCAAGGCTTAGCGATGGACTTACTTGCTGAATGAAGATATTAATTCTCCAGCAATTACTAGGCATCCCCTGCCCATTTAACTAATGGGAATCCCAGAAGATTTGATCATGCTACTGTGAAACCTATACCTGGACCAGGAGGCAGTCGTCAGAACAGAGCAGGGAGACACTGGATGGTTCAAAATCAAGAAAGGGGTCGGTCAGGGATGTATTCTGTCTCCATACCTTTTCAATCTATATGCAGAACAGATCATCTGAGATGCGGGGCTGTATGAGGAGGAATGTGGCATCAGGATTGGTGGAAGAATCGTCAACAACCTGCGTTATGCAGATGACACAACCTTGCTCGCTGAAACTGAGGAGGACCTGAAGCGCTTGCTGCAGAAGGTCAAAGACTGAAGCCTTCAATATCAACATCAAGAAAACAAGGATTCTCACCACTGGGCCAATTGGCAGCATCAGTATGGATAGTGAAGAGATAGAGATAGTTAACAGCTTTAGTTTACTTGGCTTCATAGTCAACACTCTTGGTAACAGCAGCCAGGAAATCAAGAGAAGAATTGCATTGTGAAAGTCAGCTGTGAGGGACCTCTCAAGAGTACTGAAGTGCAACGATGTCAGGCTGGAGACTAAGGTGCGCCTGATCCAGGTTATAGTCATCGCAATTATGTGCTATGCATTGGACAGTGAATAGGGATGATAGAAAGAGAGTTGATACCTCTGAGCTGTGGTGCTGGAGAAGAGTGTTGAATATACCATGGACTGCTAGGAGAACAAACAGGTTTGTCCTGGAGAGGGTGAAACCAGAATGTTCCCTGGAGTCAAGGATTCTGAAGCTTCGTCTGACATACTTTGGGCATGTTGCAAGGAGGGACTGGTCCTTGGAGAGGGACATCATGTTTGGGAGAGTGGAGGGACAGCGGAGGAGAGGAAGGCCCTCGATGAGATGGATGGATTCAGTGAGTGGAGTGGTGGGAATGAATGTGTTTGAGACGGTGAGGTTGACACTCTTTTAGGGCTCTTGTACATGGGGTCGCTATGAGTCAGTCGCAAACGATTCGATGGCACATAACAACAACATCAACAACTCACCTTTATCTCGTGGTCTTTGGTCCTCGGAACTAAATCACTGGCCTTTCTTCCTGGTCTGTCTTAGCAGGTCAGTCTGCCGACACCTGTCCCCCACGAAGGACCTGCAGGCATTTGAAACACCAGTGACTTAGCTTCCAGCCCCACCGGAGCACGTAAGTCACCCCAAGTCGACACATGAACAGATGGTAGCTGCTCTGTCAAGAGACAAGTGACAGAACGTTGTAGGCGGCCACCTCACTCACGAAGCAATGAAACTGCAGGGAACCGGCCTTACTGTGTGTGGGGGGCCGGCAGCCTGACTCCTCACTGCTAAGCTTCAGGCAGCTGTGGTGGCTTGGCGGTAAGGACCTGCACTGTCAACCCAAGGTACCCGGTTCAAATCCACCAGATGCTCCGTGGAGAAAGCTGGGTAATCAGCTCCCATGAGATTCACAGCCTTGGAGTATTGGCTGGAGAGTCGGCTATGATCAGTTCCTGCTCAGTGATACACAGTAACAACATTGGAGAAAGGTGTTTCAGGTGTGAGGTCACAGTGAGGGGGGCCCTGGGGGACACTGTGTTTGCCCCACGACCTCGCTGAGGAAACACACACTTCTCCCCACGGGAGCTGCCAGTCCAGCTACTTCTGCTTCTGATTGACCCAGGCCTGGTGTCCCCTCCCCGGCACCCGGCCCTGTGACCTCGCTAGGGGAAAAGACCATGTCTGAAACAGGGAGGCCCACGGCACCTCACAGGGTGAGGCTGGCCTTACTCTGACGCCACGCTTTCGCATGTTCTGGTCAAGGCCAGGTCCGGATTTAACTGGACAGGGCTG
Source organism: Elephantulus edwardii (assembly GCF_000299155.1). Lineage (NCBI taxonomy): Eukaryota > Metazoa > Chordata > Mammalia > Macroscelidea > Macroscelididae > Elephantulus > Elephantulus edwardii. Next base: position 5,140,226 of record NW_006399876.1, read on the forward strand.
CAGTGTGGCTGAGCCTAGTGTGCCTTGGCCCTTGGGGAGGGAGCTGGTCTCAGAGCATCTATTTTAGGGAAATCTGCCATTTGGCCTTTGCCAAAATAGTTGAAAGGAGGCCCCAGAATAGTAGGCCGGAGGCCTGCGTGGCTTAGGAGGCAGAGTGCGGGCTTAGCGGCAGTTGCAGAGACCCTCAGCGGAGGCGGCCCTGAGGCCTGGACCCTGAGGCCAGGACCCAGAACCCACATCAGCTGCTGGGGCCAGCATCTCTGTCCTTCTCCAAGCCATGGGAAGGGTCTCTGTGTGCTGTCAGGGGGACAAGACCTCTTCAGGGGCACAGCCACCAGAACAAGGCCTGCTCTTACGGCCCAAGCATCAGTAACTCTATCCCAGTCCCCGGGAAGGTGTACATCACCTTGGTCCCATTTCACAGCTGAGAAGACTGAGGGTCCCGGGGTCAGGATAGAGGACACTCAGTGAGCAGAAGGATGAGCCTGGCTTTCTGTGCAGGACTCAGAGCCCAGTGCGTCGCCTCCATGCACTTTTCACCGTCCTCCTAGGAGCCCTGGAGGGCTGGTGGCCTAGTGGTAAGGAGCTTCACTCCCTGTTCGGCGTTCAAATCTCCCAGCTGCTCCGTGGGAGAAAGATGTGTGACCTCCTCCCGTGCAATTTACTGTCCATGAAATCCGCTGCAGAATTGGGGAAGAGCCAGTTCTGACTTGACGGCACACAACAGCGACAGTTGGGATCCCTGGTGGAACGACTGTTAAGGCATTTGGCTGCTACCTCAAGATCGGAGGTTCAAACCCATAAGTTCATCTAAGGAAGACAGAGGAGACCGCGCGCTGCTCCTGTGGCAATTCACAGCCTCGGAACACCGAGGGCTTCTCCTCTGTCCGGGGAGGTGCAGTGCCGTCACCTGGAAGGGGAGTGGGGTGACCGAACAAGAAGGGATGCCCTTAGACTGCGGTGTTGGTGAAGAGCATGGCTGTCCCACAGCCTGAGAAAAGGACAGGCAAACAGGAATTGGACGACATGCCACCAGGGTGCTCCCCGGAGGCGAGGGCAGCAGAACGTCCCCTCACGTGCTTTGGGTGTGCTGTCAGGAGGGGTCCTTAGAAAAAGACATCATGCTTGGCCAGGTGCAGAGTCAGAGAGAGGCAGATCCCCCACAAGCTGTGGGGCACAGCGATGGCACACCAGGCTTGCACACAGAGATGGTGAGGGCAGGACTGGAGCGGACAGGGCTCTGTTCTAGGGGCACTGATGGGGTCTGAGCTGAGCTGACTCGGTGGGATGTAGCAGAGCAGCAGAGTTGACCCCAGACCCGCGTAACAGAGGGGACATCACTCGTCCGTCATTGTGGCCGATGTGTTCAGTCTGTCCATGTGGCATCAGCCCACCTCGCTGAGGTCTCCCTCTCCTCACTGGCTCTCCACTCTACCCAGCCCCATGGCCGGGCTCCGTGTTCCCTCCTAATGACACATAGAAAGCAAGCAAGCGGAAGCCGCAGACAGGCAAAGCCTGTCATGGTCTGCAAGGTTTTCATTGGCTTTCCGGAGGTAGGTTGGCAGGCCTTTCTTCCTGGTCTGTCTTGGTCTGGCAACTCTGCTGAAACCTGTCCACCACAAGTGAGTCTTGCCGTTGCTGTTGTTGTCGGGTGCTGTCCAGTCGAGTATGACTCACAGCGACCCTATGAACAGCCAGCCTGAAACTTGTCCCATCCTGTGCCGTCCTCATCAACTCCGAGAAACGGGAGCCCATTGCTGAAGTCAGTATCAATCCATCTCATCGGGGTCTTCCTCTCCTTCCTTCCAAGAATGGTGTCCTCTTCCAAGGAATAGTCACGCCTAGATCCTTGTCCAAAGTATGAAAAACGAAGCTTTGTGGTCCTTGCCTCCAAGGAGCCCTCCGGCTGCACCCTCTCCAGGACGTACCTGTTTGTGCTTTTGACAGCCCATGGGATGTTCAGTTCTCTTCTCCAACACCACAACTCAAAGGCATTAATTCTTCCACTGCCGTCCTTATTCATTGCTGGCTCTCTGAAATGCTGGTGACACAGCTTTGAGCATTGCAGCAGTACACAAGCCACAGACGGGGACGGGGGTCTGTGGGAGTGATGGCGAGCAGGGCGACAGCAGTGGCTTCGAGTTGGGACTGTCTTTGGAGGCAGTAGATTTGTGGAGGAGGAGATTACCCGTCTTTCTCCAGCACACCCACTGGTGCATTTGAACCCCCAGAGAGACAACATGTGGGATTAACTGCACGGCTCCCCACACAAAGTTACAGCCTCAGAAACCCAGCAGGTCTGCGACGGCCAGGTCCATCCCCACAGCTGTGAGGTTGAGCTGAGAAGTTTCCCTGGGTAAGGGCTCTGGTGTGTGGTACCTTACACATTTGACTGCTAATGGAAAGGTTGGGGCCCCCCAGCCGTCCCATAAAGACACAGCACCCTGGAAACACAACAGAGGGTGGTTGTGAGCCACAGGACCACTTGACAACAGTAGGTTTTGTTTTTCTTAACTTTTTTTTTTTTTTTTTACTTTTCCTCTCTGTTTTAGCAACTGGCTAAGTCTCTCAGGATCTCCCTTCTCCTTCAAGGGAGAAGGATGGGCAGTCTCCTCCCGTGTGATTCACAGCCTCTGAAACCCCTCAAATGTCAGCTGTGGGTTGGTCTCAACTCTGTAGCACACACCACAAGTCTCTCTTTATCTCCCTTCTTGTCACATTAAAAGATTTAATGCTTCAAGTGGCTGGGAATCCTCTGCTTAATGGATTGTTGGATTGGCTGCACTTGAGATGATTCAAGTTTATGGTACCTGCAGACCCAGGCCTCCAGCAGGGCCTGCACCCCCAGGGCAGGGCAGGGCTTGCCCACACCTCTTCAGGTTTAAGGAAACTCTCCCTGGATGTGCTTGCTGCACAGTCAAGGTCACAGCCAGGACTCAGTTCCTGGAAGCCCCACACCCACCACCTCGCCCCTCCAGCCTCTGCCTCTGGCCTCAGTTACCTCACTTGCAAAACAGAACTTGGGAGTTGGAACGTGAAGTGTTCAAATGTCCTCCCGTGGCCCCATGGTGAAAGTACTTACCTGTTAACTGAAATGTCAGTGGTTCAAATCCACCAGCTGGTCCTTGTGCTAATTCTGTGAGCCCAGCAGTTCTCACTTGGAAAGTAGGTTTCTCTAAGATGGTCAGACTGAGTGGGACCCGGAGCTGATGAATGTGATCTGGGTTCACTGAGGACAGTCAGGGCAAAGGTGTCCCCAGGGTCAGCCTGGGCACTGCAGAACTGCCAGGCCCGCTCCACCCGACAGCTGGGCTGTGCACGCTGAGGCCTCCATTCCGGCCTGGGGCAGTGTCCATGGCTCCTCTCCTGGGAAGGAGGTACCCCAAACCAGCAAAGGAGCAAGGGGGCGTGGCTGGAGCTGTGGGGAACAGTCTGGAGGAGGGCACTCAGTGGGGAGGCCCTGAATGGTGGACGGGGACAGGGAGACTGTGGGATAGAAAGCAGCCAGCCAGATGTGGGCAGACAGAGTGGGCAGTGAGAGCAGAGAGCCCAGGGAGACCTGGCATGTCCAGGGAGGGAGAAGGCGGGGCTTGTACATCCTGGTCTCCATGGACTTTTCAGTCACTTGCTATGCGTCTGCACGCTGGACAATGACGGGGAGGACAGGCGAGGGTGCTGAATGCCCCACGGACGGCCAAGAGAACAGGTACGTCCTGGGAGAAGAGCAGCCAGGGTGCTCCTTGGAGGCACAGGTGTTGGGCATGTTTCTTGAAGGTTCTTTGCAAAGGTGGGTGGTCTGTTAAAGAAAGAAGACCCCAGTGAGCTGGACTGACAGAGTGACTGTGGCAACGGGCTCACGTGTGTCAGATGGTGAGGATGGTGCAGGATGGGAGGCTCAGGTCTGGTATTCACAGGCTCACTACTCGACTCGATGGCACCTAACAACAACAACAACAACTCACAGTTAAAGGGGCCCAAGAGCTCTGCTGCAAACTGCAAGCCAGTGGTTCGAAGCCTCCGGCCGCTCTGTGGAGGAAGGCGAGGTGGTCTGTGTCTGCGGAGGCGGGGGGCTTGCGGCGGAGCGCTGTCCTGAAGGGTCGCCACAGTCAGAATCGGCTTCGCCACCATCAGCTCGGTTGTGGTGTCTGAACAGCATGACGGTTAAGGTCCAGCTACCGGCTGAAAGTTGGAGGTTTGAACCCACCTGCAGCTGTGAGACCTGGTGGTCAGTGCTGCCACGTGACAGCTGAGCCCCTGGCGTGGTTCTGCCATGTGGACTCCTCTGGGGACGGGATCGCCTGCCTCCATGGCCCTCAACAAGAGCCCTCAGGATTGCTGAGAAGTGAGTGGCCCCACTGGGGGACCCTGGAAGCTAGGAGGCCCCTTCTAGGGTCCCCTCCCACAGCCAATCACAGCTCACAAGCAGAACCTCAACTGCCAGCAGTGGGTCCGGGGAGCAGAGGCTCCAAGCAACGTGAGGGCATTTGTCCAGGCGCCGAGCTTGCTGTGTGGACAGGTTCCGAACACGAGAGGGACATAGGACAGGGGGTGTGCTTCATTGTCAGGTGAGGTGGCCTGACGTCCCGGGTACTGAGAACCGAGAGGTTAGAAGTTCAAGGCCAAAACAACTATGAGATATCATTTCACCCCAGTCAAAATAGCAAAATTTAACAGAACAGCAAGCAACAAATGCTGGTGAGGCTGTGGAGAAACTGGAACCCTGATTCACTGTTGGTGGGAGTGTAAAATGGTGCAACCCCTGTGGAAAGCAGTATGGCGCTTTCTCAAAAAGTTGCAAAT
>NW_006399876.1:5146028-5155152 GCF_000299155.1 Elephantulus edwardii
TTATGAAAATTAATAAAATATAATTATAGGAGAAAAAAAAAACCCTGCACAAAAAAAAAAAAGAAGTTCAAGGCCAACTAGACATGACTTGGAAGAAAGGCCTGGCTGTCTGTATCCTAAAAACCAGCTACTGAGAATTCTGTGGAGCCCAGTCCTGCCCCGACACCCACGGGCTCACCAAGATGCGGTCTGGTGGCAGCTGGTGGCTTAATTCTTGAGATGGCCTGCTCTTCTCTCTCTCTTTGTATCTTTCTCTCTTTCTCCTCCTCCCATGGGAGGGGATGTTGGACTGAGGCGGTACAGAAAGGCTTCCCAAAAAAGTCAAGGTGGACGTCAGGGTGGGGCTAATGGGACAGAAGGACTGCTCTACCAGGCTTCTCTCTGCCCCAGGCTGTTCCTGCACGCACAGCCCAGCCTCCAGCCAGAAGTAAGCACCTTCCCCTCTTCAGACACCAGCTTTGGTCCCTGATCCCCAGAAATGAGCAACAGGGCCGTTCCCCTTCCCCTCCCCACTGCTTTTCTTCCCCACTTCCCAGGTCCTCAGGTGCAAGGTCCTGGGAACAGGGCCAGGTGACTGGCATGGGCTAAACAGGGGGTCTCCTCGGCCCTGGTGTGCTGTGGGTGGAGGCAGGTTGGACACTTCTCAATGCCTTCAATCGCTTGTCCCCCTGTCCTCTGTCCATTCCAAGGTGGGGCTCTGCCCTTTCACTCGATTATCTCTTAGGGATCTAGTGACTGTGCCTAGGAATCTCTGATGGCTAGTGGTAAGGAGCTGCGCTGCCAACCCAAAGGTACATGGTTCAAATGCACTAGCTGCTCCATGGGAGAAAGATAGGCAGTCTCCTCCTGTGTGATTTATTGCCTCTGAAAACGCGCTGGAGTGACAGCAACGGGTTGGTTCTGACTCGATGGTACACAACCACAGCATCTGTGTGGAGCCCTAGTGACGCCGTGCTTAATATGATTGGTTGCTAACTTTACAGCGGGCAGTTCAAAACCCACCAACTGCTCCACAGGAGAAAAATGAGGCACCCTGCGTCCTTAAAAACTCAAGCTGTGGAAACGCTAAGGGGCAGGTCCACTCTGTCCCCCAGGGGCAAGCATTATGTGTCAGAACAGACTCACTGGACTGGGTTGGGGTATGTCTGTCCATCTGTCCTCTCACTGAGGAGAGATCAGGAGCAGGGACCTTGTTGTAGAAATGCATATAAACCTCTTTCTTGCCCCATTTGGGGAATGGTCAGACTTCTTGATTCCATGAGGCCCTGCGTCCAGAGGATGGCTTTCTCAGTGTCATTGTTAGATGGCTGGGACTGGGCTTTTCGAGTGCTTGGGGTCATAGGAGGACATTTGAACACTTCACGTTCCAACACCCAAGTTCTGTTTTGCCAGTGAGCAACTGAGGCCGGAGGCAGAGGCTGGAGGGGAGGTGGTGGGCGTGGGGCTTCTGGGAACTGAGTCCTGGCTGTGACCTTTACTGTGCAGCACATCCAGGGAGAGTTTCCTTAAACCTGAAGAGGTGTGGGCAAGCCCTGCCCTGCCCTGGGGGTGCAGGCCCTGCTGGAGGCCTGGGTCTGCAGGTACCATAAACTTGAGTCATTTCAAGTGCAGCCAGTCCAACAATCCATCAAGCAGAGTCTTCCCAGCAGGAGTGACAAGCCAGCCACTTGAAGCATTAATTCTTTTAAAGTGACAAGAAGGGAAATAGGGTCTTAGCCAGCTGCTAACAACGCAGGTGGGGCTGAGAGGGCTAAGGCAGTCTTGTAGAGAGACCCCTGACCACCTCACCTGCTGGGTGAAGAGGCTGAGGCCTGTCCCTCTGGCTCGTCCAGCTCGGGCATGTCCTCCACGCAGATGGAGGATGCCTCGCTTGTTGTTGTTGTTATGTGCCGTCGAGTTGTTTGCGACTCTTAGCGACCCTATGTACAATGAGAACTATGAGTTCTCGCTTAAATGGCCAGTTTATTAAACTGACCCCCACAGACGTGGCTGGGCCAGCCTCAGGGTGAAGAGAAACAAGGCCAGGAACCACTGTCCAGCAGGGAGGACAGAGGGGGCTCCACAGCTTCATAACCTTCCAATGAGCAACTCAAGTGCCCAAGTGTCTACTTGAGACACGTCAGGGAGTCTGGACTGGCCGGCCTTCCCTATGTCCTTGCTCCCTTGAGAAGGTTGTCCTGTGAACACTAAGTCCTTAGGACAATCGACCCTACAGGGCCAAAGGACTGCATTCTCCCAGGTCCAAGTGCAGAAGGCAGGAGGGGATCAGAAAGAAGGGTGAGTGGAAACATGAGAACACGGAGGAGGACGTGGGGAGAGTGCTGCCACGTTGTGGGGGTTGCAGTCAATGTCACAAACACGATGTGCAGGATTGTGCAATGGAAAACCTATTCATTCTGCAAGTTTACACTCAGATCATAATAAAAAGTTAAAGAAGAATGTGCGCAGAGTAGGACCACACTGCACAGAGTGTTGGGCGCTGTGAAGCCACAGGCTAACGACAATCGAGAGCTTTACCACAGGCAGGGCCCAAGACCTTTGCCTTTAAAAAGAAACACTTTAAATTTTTTTAAAATTCTAATTGTGCTTTTGATGAAAATTCACATAAGCGTTCATTCCTTTGAAGGCTGCACACTTCTTCCCGTCCCCCCAGTCCTCTTTGCAATGTACCTCTTATTCTGCATCTCTGTCTTCCAGATGCTGCCTAATCATTTATTCCTTTTAAGCAGTTGGAAACAACCCAAGTGCCCATCAACAAATGAATGCATTGAAAAACGACGGTATATTCACACAATGGAATACGACACAGCACTGGAAAACAAGGAGCTCATAAGTCATTACACAACGTGGATGGCCCTGGAGGACATTACGTTGAGTGAAAGCTCTCAGTCTCTAAAGGACAAATACTTCTTATAACCGTTGTTATGAAGCAGGGCTGGTGTGGGAGGTTGGGAGGAGAATAGGAAAAGGCTGGAAAGACAACGAATCCCGTGTTGGAACAGATGAGGAAGAGAACTATTTAAAATGAAATACTTGTGTGTGTGGTGTTTTTTTTGGGGGGGGGGTTCTTTGTTTTTTTAAATGTATTATTAATTTCAATGAAAATTTATAGACACGTTGGGTTTCCATTCATGCATTGTTGTCCTTTTCTCCCCCCCAACCCTCCCCCCAGTGCACTATCCTCTTGGCAATGCAAAATTCTTTCATTGTTTTACAATCCCTCCCCCCCAGCTCGACGCCACTATGCAACCTTCACTCTGGACTCCTGTCAAGACACAAATACCTAATCACATATCCCTTTTAAACAGTTTCCTCCCTCATCTGTTTCAATGCAGTATACATTATTGAACCCATCTTTCTCAGTCTACCCCCAACCCCAAGGTCAGTCTTGTTTTACAACAGTGGCACCATGCAGTATTTGTCCTTTTGTGACTGAGATATTTCACTCCGCATAATGTCCTCCAGGCTCACCTATTTCGAATAATATTGCATGAGTCCCTTGTTTTTCAACGCAGCATAGTATTCCATTGTGCGAATATACCACAGCTTCTCTAGCCATTCATTTGTTGATGGGCACTTGGGTTGTTTCCAACTCCTTACTATTGTGAACAAAGCCGCAGTAAAAATACACACGTCATATTTGCTCAGCTGGCTAAAATCAAAGTCAGCAAGTGTTGGCATGTCCAGACACAACATCCCTTGCATACTGTTGGTGGGATTGTAATTCAGTGATGGGTCACTTGTGCTGTTCACTAAAAGGTCAGAGGTTCGTACCCACCAGCTGTTCCCTAGCCGGGCGGTCAGTCCATCGCCTGGAGGATTTGTAGCTGTGGAAACCTGCTGGATTGGAGTCTGAACCACCCAAGACCCCAGCATACTCAAGCCCGCGGGTAAAGTCTCTGTATCAGGCCATCTTGTTGAAGGTCTTCTCTTCCTCTCTGCTTGCACAAGGCAAAGTCGTGGGCGGTGCATGTGGTCAAGCATTGGAGTATCACTGACCATCAAGGTCAGAGGTCTTAAGTACACTTGCCTTGGAGACTAGACGGGGCTTTGCCGTCTTCAGCGTATGCACAGTGGGGCACAGCGGAAAGCAGGCAGGCCGCCCCTCAATAAGCAGAATGCGCTTCAGACTCAGCAACTCCACGCTGTGTCCACACACACCAGACTGGAGGCCATGCTGCCTCTGTCAGGTAGAGTGACGCTGACCTTGACAAACAGTGGGATGAAACCGTGGCCTGGCCAGCACTGTCCACTTCATCTCTGCGTGCTACCATGCCGACTGTAAGGAGCCAGGATGGCCATTTAAAGACGAAGACGCTCCCTAGTCGCCCCCGCCCCATTGTTTCCTCTGCATCTGAAAGTTGTACGGACCCTAAAGAAACCATAACTGCCACCCAAGCAGATATATACACACCCAGGTTTATCGCGGCTTTGTTCACAATAGCAGAGATCTGGAAACAGCCCAAGTGCCCGTCAACAAATGAATGGACAGAGAAGCTGTGGTGTATTCACACAATGGAATACTATGCACCCTGAAATACAAGAAACTCATTAAATACTATGCTAAGTGGATGACCCTAGAGGACATTATGCTGAGTGAAATATCTCAGTCGCACAAGGACAAATATTGCATAGGGCTACTATTGTAAAACTGGACTGACATTGGGGTTGAGGGAAGACAGAGAAGGAGGGGAAGAATGATGTATACTGCATTGCAACAGATGAGGGAGAGAACTGTTTAAAAGGGATATGTGATTAGGTATTATTGTCATGACAGGAGTCCAGAGTGAAGGCTGCACAGTGCAGTGGACTTGGGGAGAGGGATTGCATAACAATGAAAGAGTTTTTTCTTTTCTTTTTCAAGGAGAAAAATTAATTGGGAGGAGAAGGGCTGGGCAGGGAGAAAAGTGCAACAATGAATAACTGGAAACCCTAAGTCTCTGTAAATTTTCATTAAAATAAAAAAAAAAAAGAATGACAGACGGATGGATGATGGACGCTTTTGAACTGTGGTGTTGGAGAAGAGCGCTGACTGTCCCGTGGACGCCAAAGGAACAAGCCTGTCTTGGAGGAAGAGCAAGCAGAGTGTCTCCTAGAAGCCGGGACGGAGCAACTTCATCTCACATACTTTGGGCGTGTTGTCAGGACAGACAAGTGTTATTGGGCTGGGAAAGGTAGAGGGTGAAGGAAAGGAGGGAAGACTTCACCGGCAGACTGAGGCTGGTGCAGTGACTGCACCAAAAAGCATAGGGATGTTGGGGCTCAGGAGGAGGGCACAGAGGAGGGCAGGGTCAGCGCTGTCCTTCACAGGGTCACGGTGTGTCATGGCCACGCCTCACGACACCGTGTTGAGCCATCTCCTTGTTGTTGTTGTTGTGTGCTGTCGAACTGGAACTGACTCGTAGCTGACCCTCCAGCGGTGTTCAGACGCAGTGACCAATCACACAGAGACGACGCCTGTTCTCCCCCAGAGCAGATGGACGTGTCTTGGGGTGAGTGTGGCAGCTCCTTACCACAAGGCCGCCCGAGCTTGGGGTACTCTTTTCACTGACTCTGTAACCTTCTAAGTATGAGCGTTTCCTGACAATGGCCAAAGTATCTGAGCCCCAGCACCCCCTCCTTGCTGTACGGGAGCGCCCTGGCTGCGCCCTGTTTCGGAGCGAGATGTGCTTGCTGGTCAGCACCTCCACACCAGCGCTCGCCCAGCACTTCTGACAGCTACCTGGTGCTGGAGCGAGCCAGGGACCACCTGGAGAAACACAAGGTGCATCCTACAATGCAGTGAAGTTCAGGTGCATGGGTCAAAAAAACTTAAAAAAAAAACCAACCCCAAACAACACAAGAGATGCATCATTCAATGTGGACGAACCGAAACATGACGGCGAGTGAAAAATGCCAGGCAGAAAAGGGCACAAACCATGTGGCAAGGAACACTACAGAAACGGAAAGGAGGGGAGGGGATAAAAAAAAAAAAAAGAAACGGAAAGGAGGCAACTCAGGGCTGGGCAGGGCACTATGAGTGGTACCACAATAGTACTCGACGATTAGCCTGTTTCAATGCACACAGAATGCTTGGGAAGAAAGGCCTGGCAGCCTCTTCCCTGAAAGTCAGCCCTGGAGAAGCCTCTTGGGCGCCTTGTCACTGGCGCGGCTGGAGGAGGGGGAGTGATGGAGCAGAGCCCCGCATTTCTGCTGGTGGTGACCTTGGCGGTTCCTTGGTGATGGTCACACATTACTGTGACTATACCGAAAAGAAATGGACTAAAGACTTTACACGGGTGGAGAGCCCGGTGAGTGACATCTCAACAAAAAGGCTCAAAGAAATATACACCAGAGTGAAAATTTGTGGTACATGCGCACAACGGAACACTGATTTCATAAAACATTATCTAACATGGGAGCATGTTCCATCGATCTCTGACTGTGAAAGGTGGTAGAAATGTTCTATTTCCTTCTCTGTGGCTCTGGTTGTTGGTGCATATATTGGAAAGGTGGTATTATTCACTGGACTTCCTTGTATGTGTACGGATATTATCCTGTCACTCACAATACTGTATTTCAAGACCGATCTAGAAATGGTTTCGTAATGATGAAAGCAACTCCATTTTTCCTCACCTTTCCATCTCCGGCATAGTGGAGCATGTGATCATGACTCAAAACGCCCCACGCCAGTCCATCTCATTTTGCCAATACCTGGTATGTCAATTTTTATGTGTTCCATTTCTTTCTTAACAAATCTAATTTTCCTACATTCATAGTTCTCACGTTCCATGTTCCAGTCACTAGAGTCTACTTACAATTGTTTCTCCTCCTTTGTCTTTCCATACTGAGGGCTCAACCTCAGTTGCCATATCTGCAAGTCTAACTGTGCTCTGTTGTACATAGGATTTTTCAGAAGTGTATGGTCAATCCTTCTTCCTAGTCTCTCTTAATTTGAATGCTCAGATTTAGAACAATATCTGACAGACAAGTATTTTATGAAAAAGAGCAGATCAAAGATATTTCACCAATTGTAGGCATAACCAATAGAGAGTACGAGAGGAATGTCTCTGTATTTCATTCACTATGCAAATGCATTTCACTGTGTGAATCACAACAAACTGTGGCTGACTCTAAGAAGAATGGGAGGCGAGCTCTGGTGGCCTACTGGCAAGAAGCTGCACTGCAATCCCAGAGACGTGTTGCGGTTCGAATCCACCAGATGCTCTGCTGGAGAAGGAGGGACAATTTCCTATACCAATCAGATCTGATTTGATGATATACACACACACCAAAAAAAAAATAAAATAAAATAAAAGAAGAATGGGAATCCCGGAACTCTTCATTGTGCTTATGCAAAACCTATACTTGGACCAGGAGGCAGTCGTCAGAACAGAGCAAAGAAACACTGCATGGTTCAAAATTGGGAAGAGCGTTCCTCAAGGATGTGTCCTATCTCCGTGTCTTTTCAATCTATATGTGGAACAGATTATCTGGGAGTCTGGGTTCCATGAGGAGAAGTGTAGCATCAGGACTGGAGGAAGACTCATCAACAACCTGAGTTATGCAGATGACACAACCCTGCTTGCTGAAACTGAGGAGGACATGAAGTGCTTGCTGCAGCCTTTAATATGGACTGAGGCTCTATGTCAAGAAGACAAAAATTCTCACCGCTGGGCCAATTGGCAGCATCAGGATGGATGGTGAAGAGATTGCGATTGTTCACAGCTTCAGTTTGCTTGGCTCCACAATCAACACTCTTGCTACCAGGAGCCAGGAAATTAAAAGACGTATTGCATGGGGAAGCCTGCTGTCAGAGACCTCTCCAGAGTACTGAAGAGCAACAACAATGTCAGTCTAGAGACTAAGGTGCACATGATACACATCATGGTCTTTTCAATTACTTGCTATGTATCAGAGTGCTGGACAATGACTTAGGGATGATAGGAGAGTTGATGATGCCTTTGTGGTGCTGGAGAAGAGTATTGAATACACCATGGACCGCTAGGAGAACAAACAAATTCATCCTGGAGAGGGTGAAGCCAGGCTGCTTCTTGGAGTCAAGGATTGGAAAGGGACATCATGCTTGGGAGGGTGGAGGAAAAGCACAAGACAGGAAGACCCTTGATGAGGTGAATTGATTCTGTGACCAGGGTAATAGTGGTAGGTGTGTCAGAGACAATAAGATTGGCACAGGATAGAGCTGGGTTTAGGGTTGTTGTACATAGGGGGTCGCTATGAGTCACAGGTGACTCGATGGCACATAACAACAAAAACCAAGAGTCTAGAAAGAATAAAGCTGAATGAAATAACTCAAGTCTTAAAAGGGCAAATGCTGCATAAGACCACTGTTGTGAAATGGAGGATAACTGGTAAGATAATTTATAAATGTTCAAGAGGTGAAGGAGATAGGAAAAGGGGGATGCAGAAAAAAGGGGAAGAGGGAAAACATCCCTAGGAGAGCAGAGGTTTGTGGGTGGGTGTGAAGGATTCAGCGGGGACTTGAAAAGATGGATTGATGACAGACATAGATCAATAGTAACTAATGATATAAAAATATAATGTATATGAATGATTGTATAAAAAACAATGTGCATGAGTGAAACATTGTAGATGAATGATTGTATGCAAATCAATTGTTTTTTATTAATTTCAATGAACATTTACAGAGATTTTGGATTTTCATTCATTCATTGTTGCACTTTTCTCCACGCCCAGCACCCTCCCCCAACAACCAGTTCACTCTTCTCTTTGAAAAGTAAAAGAAAAAGATCTTCCTTGGTATGCAGTCCCCCCACAACCCCCACCACCACCCCGATTATACTCCACTCTGCAACCTTCATTCTGGACTCTTATGATAATCATGTTGTTGTTGTCGTTGTTATGTGCCCTTGAGTCGCTGGCAACTCATAGTGACCCTATGTACAATAGCCCTAAACTCCGCTCTGTCCCGCGCCAGTCGCACCGTCTCTGACACTCCCATCCCGATTACCCCAGTCACTGAATCAATCCACCTCATAGAGGGCCTTCTCCTGCGCTGTCCCTCCACCCTCCCAAGCATGATGTCCCTCTCTAAGGACTGTTCTCTCCTCACAACATGTCCAAAGTATGTTAGACGGAGCCTCAGAATCCTTGCCTCCAAGGA
>NW_006399876.1:5157377-5159891 GCF_000299155.1 Elephantulus edwardii
TGTTGGTGCATATATTTGAATGATAGTGGTGTTCACTGGACTTCCTTGCATGCGTATAGATATTATCCTGTCACTGACAATATTGTACTTCAAGACGGATCTAGCAATGACTCTTCCAATGGCCCATGCCAGTCCATCTCATCTCACCAATGCCTGGTATGGATTTATGATAATCATAATGCCCTATAATATGTTGCTTTTAAACTGTTCTCTACCTCATCCGTTTCAACACAGTAGACATAATTCATCCAGCAAACCAATATTTTTAAGAAGCAACATTTTCCCAAGGATTAAAAAAAATTACACCAAATTGGTTAAAACCGCCCCACTTCCTTGGGGATCCTGAAGCAAAGGGGGGGCACTGTTCCTGGGAAGACTTGGGGCCCTGGAGACCTCTCTTTATGTGAGCGACTGTCCCCTCCTCCTGGGCTTTTGTACACCACAGGAAGGAAGGGGTTTCTTATGCTCTCTGACAGGAAAGAGGAAGCTGAACTGAGAAGGGAATGGAGTCTTTTCAGTAAGGAATTAGTCTGGGAAAGCACCTTGAGCAGGTCTCCTTGGACCCCTGCAGGGGCAGAGCCAGAAACTACTTCACTGTAATGGGTTTATTCACACCCACACCCGCCAGGCATTTTGCCCCAGGCTGGACACATTCTGCCTGAGGGTGAGGCTTTTATGCTGAGCCTTTTATTATTATTACTAGTACTTAGTAAGTGGCGTTTATTATCATGACTATGAGGCAAAGTAACCTTTTATTAAAAATAGTGCCTTTTATTTTAATGAAAGTAGTGTTTATTATTGCAACTATTAAGCAAAGTAAGTTCTTAACAGCTGAACCGGGTGGGTGGGCTTGCCTGTACCTTTCCTGGAAGAGAGAGCATTTGGGGAAGTGAGGGGAATAGTAGTAGTCTTCGGTGGATAGAAAAGAGTCCCTCTTGGCAAGGTTTCTGAGGCCCTTGGAATCCACTCACTGCATCCACCTTCTGGCTGACACTGGGGTGGAGCTGGAAAAAGAACACGGTCAATTCTATCAAAGCAACGAGGTGGCATCTCCTCCCCGCAAAAAATAACAAAAGAGCGAACATGCTGGTGAGGCTTTGGAGAGGCTGGGGCTCTCATACTCTGCTGGTGAAGGTGAAAGCAGTTTGGAGCAGCAGGAACTCGAGACGTCATTTGATCCACCAACCTTCCTCCTCACTAGGTCACTATCCAACCAAATCAGGCCGTGATACAAGTGTGTGATGTAGGAAATACACACTCAGGTTTATGGCCACGTTATTTGGAACAGCAGAGTGGAAACGACCCAAGTGTCCATCAGTTGATGAGTGGATAAAGATTTGTCTCACACAGTGGAGTATGTTGTTGCCATTGAGTTGAGCACGACTCACAGCGACCTTATCTCTGAACGATAACCCAGAACAAATTATGCTGTAAAGTCATTGACGAAAGGACAATAATGATAGAAGATCGCTGTTACACAAAGTTAAGGAAAATGTTTACACATGGATGGAAAAAACCTTGCAGGTTTAATAGGGTTGAGAAGGGAGGAAGGGGGAAGAAAAATGAATACAGAGAAAAATCGGGTGAAGGGAAAGGCAATATACAATAAGGGATTGATTAGCTATTATAATTATCACATTAATTAATGGTAATTAATGTTCTAAAGTAAAAGGTCTATGAGTGATTGTATGAAATAGCAGTACAGTTTGTAAATAGTGGGGGGGGGGCGGGAAGGACATAGCCTGTTTTGCTCCCTAACAGCCTGTCCACACCACCCTCAATGAGCTTGCAGCCTCAGCTGCACCCCACAGACCAGGCCGCGTCCAGTCAAGGATGACAGTGTCCTAGAAGGCAGTGAACGATCCATCTGTCCATTTGATGAATGGAAAAACTGTGATCAGGAATGAAAGCCCCTAAGGGCATGCAGTGAACAGAGACAGAGGTGGGATTGAACCCAAAGCAGGTAGAGGTGACAGAGCCCAGAATTTCAAAAGGCTTCCTCACACCCCAGACTCCCGGTACTCTGGGCTCCAGGGCCCAGCCCTCAGAAGGGATGATGGCTTGAGCCAGCAGACCCCGACCCCACTGACCCTGTAAGCAGCCTTCAAAGGAGGCAGAAATGCGTTATCTTGCTTGCACTATTTCTTTGGAATAAATTTCTAACTTGCTCAGCTGCACAATCAACACTCTTTTTTTAAAAAAAAATCATTTATTTTGTGTGTGTGTGTGTGTGTGTGTGTGTGTGTGTACCATCAAATCGGATCTGACTGATACAGGAGTAGATTGCTCCTCCTTCTCCGGCAGAGCATCTGGTGGATTCGAACCATGCACCTCTGGGATTGCAGTGCAGCTTCTTGCCACTAGGCCACCAGAGTTTGCCCACAATCAACACTCTTGGCACTGTTGTTGTTGTTGTCATGTGCCGTCGAGTTGCTTGCAACTCATAGTACAACAGCCCTAAACCCTGCTCTGTCCTGTGCCAATCGCACTGTCTCCGATACACCCATCCCGATT
>NW_006399876.1:5160941-5174177 GCF_000299155.1 Elephantulus edwardii
CTTCTGGCAGTTCTCTGCTGATGTGCTGTTCCAGTCGTTTTTGGATAATCTTTGGTAGAATCTTGCTTGCATATGCAATCAATGATATTGTTCCATAGTTTTCACACTCTGTTGGGTCACCCTTCTTTGGAATGGGAGCAAATATAACTCTCTTCCAGTTAGTTGGCCAAGTGTTTGTTCTCCAGATTTCTTGGCACAACTTGGTGAGCATGTCCAGGGCAGCATCTGTTAGGGGAAATACGTCAATTGGTATACCATCTTCTAAAAACCTCTTGGCACTAGCAGTCAGGAAATCAGAAGATGAATTGCATTAGGAAAATCTGCTGCCAGAGACCTCTCCAGAGTGCTACAGTGCAAGGATGTCAAACTAGAGACTAAGGTGCACTGGATCCAGGCCACGGTCTTCACAATCACTTGCTATGCATCAGAGAGTTGGACAATGACCAAGGATGGTAGAAGAATTGATGATGCTTTTGAGTTGTGGTCCTGGAGAAAAGCATTGAGCATACTATGGACCACTAAAAGAAAAACACGTGTCTGTCCTGTAGAGGGTGAAACCAGACTGCTTCTCGGAGGCAAAGATTTTGAGAATCCGTCTCACACAGTCTAGGCACATAGCCAGAAGGGACAAGTCCTTGGAGAAGGACATCATACTTAGGAGGGTAGAGGAACAGCACAGGAGAGGAAGACCCTGGATGAGATGGATTGACACAGTGACTGGGGTCATGAGGGCAGGTGTGTCAGAGCCACTGTGTATAGGGTTGCAAGGAGTAGACTGCACCTTACAACTACATGGTAGAGCTGGGAGATAGTCCCTGAGGCCGCCATGCATGCCCTTCGTGGTTCCAGGTGATGGGCTTTATGGCTTGACTGAAAGCTGCAGACACTGAACCCCAGACTCCAGGCACCCTTACTGAGCACTTACTGTGTGTTTCTGTTAGGTGCCATCGAGTCAACTAAAACTCATATCGACCCTATGAACAACAGGTGTGAACCTGGTCCCATCCCATGCCATTCTCACCATCACAGGCCCCTTGAGCTCATCGTTACAATCACTGTGTCAGCCCATCTCCTCTGCTGGCCCTGAGCCTTTCCAAGTCCTTCCCCAACGACTAGCCCCTCCTAACAGCAGACCCAAAGGACAAAAGATGGAGTTGTGTGCTGGGGTCCTGTTAAAGGGATCCGAGACACAGTTGGAACAAGACAGGCCAGTGCTCACCCTCACCCTACAGTGGACAGCCTGGGTGGCGAGGGAACCCCTTTACAAGGATCTGGTGGGAAAGCAGCTGTAGGGGACTTCTGGAGGGCTGAAATTTGTTGGGGGGGGTGGCTGTCCTGGAGAGATATAGGTCATCCCATCAAAGATTTGAGAGTTTCTCTGCACCCCGCCCCTAACAGGGCTGGAGAGGTTGAGGAGGGCAGGTGAGGCAGACACTGAGTGGCACCTGGGAGGGCACTTGTGGGCCTCACCCGTGGATGTGGTGCGCAGGCCACAGGAGCTGAAGTACTTCAGGACCCACAGTGACCCCTGGTGAACACTCTGGACCCAAGAAAAGGACTTCTGGCCTCCCAGGCCCTGCCCCCAGTTCCTCAAACACAGGCAGGGTCCTTCCCACAGCCAGGGGTCACAGGCCAACTCCTGGGGCTCCCCAGGGAGGAGCTGAGAACAGCTTGGCGGGGGTGGGGTGGAGGAGGTGTGGGGGGGGTGTCTCTGGCCCAGAGTACTTGGTGGGAAGGGGACCCTGCAGGGCAGGAAGTATCCACCTGGCGGGCACACCCATGCCCTTTCTCCAGGGGCAGCTGGAGACTCAGAGAAGGAAATAGGCCACTAATCCCAGGGCTGGCCCCAGCTTTCCAGTCCCCAACATACCATGTCCATCTTCTTGGCCAAGCATGCAGTGGTTGCCCATTGAGGGGAGTCCACTAAGGAGACCAGACATGGGGTTTTGGTTCTGCCAAGGCCTCTGACCCCTGAACTCCTCCTTGGGCGGGGCAGAAACTGGAATGCTCCCTTATGCCCCCACCCGTGTCGGGGGTCCTGTGGGGGGGTCCCTAGATCAGTTGCATAGGGATGGGTGGGTACTGGGATGTTGCATGCTCTGGGCTCCCTCTGGCTACAGGTGCTGGTGCAGGAGGTGGGTAGTTCCAGCCCTCAGCAGCTGGGGCGGGGAGGGGCCTAGAGGTGGGCAGGGGCTCTCCAGGTGCCATAAAGGACAGGGATTTTCACACCTACGTGTGGAAAGCCCAGCCCCCACCAGACCCTAACTGGGGGAGGGCAGTAAGTGGAGGAGGGAAGCCTGGGTCCTCACCGCGTTATCATAACCGACCGTAGGATATCCCTGCTGAGAAATCGAATCACCAGTGGTGAGAATGTCCCCACTTTTCGATGTCTTGTCATATACTGGAGGATCTTGAGCGCAAAGAGATCTGTGTCTGGTCACTCGGTGAAAAATGCACCTTCACTGCCTGGCCCCCTATTTCCAAGGATCCGTACTCGAAAGCGCAACCTCACTAATCACCGGGCCAGTGCGCCCTCGCCTTCGCACCGTCTGCGCCCGCGCCCCCAGCGGTTTGAGCTTTGATCCGCGGAGTCCTCTCCCGCCTTTTACTCTTCCGAGCCAGTGAAGGAGCTGCTCTCCGAGTTCTCGGACAGTGTAACGCGGTGGGCAGCGCCTCGGCGTCGCACGCGCTCGGAGGGAGCTGCGTAAGGGCGGTGCCCGGGCCGGGAGCGAGACAGGCAGCCGGAGGAGAGATGGGGAGGCGGGCGACGGGCGGAGACAAAGTGGAAAAGGCGCAGCTTGGCGCTTGGAGACGGGGGCAGAGTAGACGGACGGGGCGGGAAGTGCAGGCTCAGGTCTCCGAACAAACCCCAGAGGGGGCCGGGGTCCCTCCAGGTGGCACTCACCGCCCTCGTCCCTGTCCCTCCTTCCCCCGGCTGTGATTGGCAGGCGGCCTGCGACCAGCAGCGAGCGCTACAGCGCCTCGGGCTCCCAGCGTGCACACCCGGCCCCTCGCGGGCGCGGCCGGGTGGGAGGAGACCTTGGCCTTATATAGCGGCCCGACGCGTCCGGTCAACGCGCTGGAGGCGCTCACGGCCCACAGGTCTCTGCCGACCCAGTCCCTCTGGCTGCCTCCCGCCCTGCATGCAGCCCGAATAGCGTACGGCGTCGTGTTCGCCGCCCCTCCGAGCGCTCCTGTCAGGCTCGGCCGTGCGCCCCGGACCCGCCCCGTGCGCTCGCCTGCCCCGGGACACAGATGCTGAGGACGCACGGCCCGCGGGCCCCGATGGTGCTGCGGCCCGCGCTCCTGTTGGCCTTGCTGGCGGCCTGGACGGGCCGCGGGGTCACCGCACCCACCGAGCCTAACGACACGCTGGAGGCGGAGCTGGAGCGCCGCTGGGACAGCCTGGTGGCGCACTCGCTGGCGAGGTTGCCGGCGGCCGCGCGGCCCAAGGAGACGGCGGTGCAGAGCGGCGCGGGCGACTACCTGCTGGGCATCAAGCGGCTGCGGAGGCTGTACTGCAACGTGGGCATCGGCTTCCACCTCCAGGTGCTGCCCGACGGCCGCATCGGCGGAGTGCACGCCGACGCCGGAGACAGTGAGTGGGCCCGCCGGGCGGGTCGGGCTGGGCGCGGGTGCCCCTTCCAGCCGGGCCGGGCACCTGCTCACAGGCCAAGACCGGCGCGGGGACCGCAGGACGCAAAGCTTGCTCCGGGCGCTGCCGAGCCCCGCCTCCCCGCCTTCGGAAGCCGGACTCGGGGAGCTGAGCGAATTCCAGCGGCCTCTCCGTGGGCTCCGGCGTCCGCGGGGGCCCGGGACGCGCGCCCAGGCCGGGGCCGGGCTTGGAGGCCTCCCTGCATGTGGGACTCTGGGGCGTCCTGAGGTCGGCGGGCTCCAGGGGTCCTTTCCACCCTCACCTATCCCGGAAATGAGGGTCTGCGGGCGCGTACCAGAGAGGAGAGGATGGAAGGGGCGGTGTGGGCCGAGGGCCCCACTGCACGGCCGACAGTGACCCCCGCTCGCCTCGCAGGCCTGCTGGAGCTGTCGCCGGTGGAGAGGGGCGTGGTGAGCATTTTTGGCGTCTCCAGCCGCTTCTTCGTGGCCATGAACAGCAAGGGCAAGCTCTATGGGTCGGTGAGTATCCGGGGCGGCGGGAACGGGAGGGAGCCCTCTGGCCTGACCTGTGTCCTGCTGGTGGACCTGCAGTGAGGTCTCAGGATTACAGGGCGGGCTGTGTTCTTCCCTTATCCCAGAAACCTGCCTGCAGGGGTGCCGTATCAGGGGGCGCATCCCAATTCAGGGGGAGACACTGGGGCTCCTCGCAGGTCTGGGTGAGCTGTTCCTGTCCAGACAAACGGGGGTCCCAGCGGGCAACCCAGCATTTCTAAGATGGGGGTGGGGGTGCAGTGGAAATTCTCCAGGTACCAGGCAGGTGGCTGGAGCTGTGTCCACCTGTCGTGGGCTGGCCTGGAGACACCTTTTTGCACCCTGTGGGGCTCCTCACAGTCCGGCTCCCCAGGACCCTCAGAGCCCAGCCGGCTAGGACGCAGCCCCACCGCCAGGGCCCAGCCTGACCCTCCTCTTTTGCCTGCAGCTCTTCTTCACGGACGAGTGTAAATTCAAGGAGATCCTACTGCCCAACAACTACAATGCGTACGAGTCCTACAAGTTCCCGGGCTCCTACATCGCCCTGAGTAAGAACGGCAAGACCAAGAAGGGGAACCGCGTGTCCCCCACCATGAAGGTCACCCACTTCCTCCCCAGGCTGTGACCAGCTAGAGCCAACTGCAGCGTGGGGACCGCCCTCCGTGCGCTTTCTTCAGAGGGAGAGTTGAAATGCTACCATTGACAAAACCTATTTAATTATTTAAAGGTATATATCTATCTATCTCACCACCACATTCTTTATGGTTCCGTGGGATGTTTCATATGCTGGAAAAAAAGGAAAGAAAGAAGAAAATGGACACATTTTTAATCCGGCGCAGCGTTGCGCACCTTGCAGTGGACGCGCTCAGCCATCCAGGCGGGCTGCTCTCCGTGTCGTCAAAGCAGTAGTGATCTAGGATTCCTTATCAGCTCTGCTCTGCGCCAGGTGGGCCTTTGAACATGGAGACGAGCGTTCCCTGTAAGTGTCAACTCGCTTCTGGACTTGGGGAGCCTGCTAGGGCAGCTTGCCCACCCCCACAGTGTCTCCCAAGGCCTCGCTCCTTGGCCCTGTTGCTATTAATTGGGACATATCAGTTTACTTTGGGGACAGAGGGTGCACAGTCGAAGTCCCCGCTGCCACTCTGTTTTTAGACGCGCCTGGGCTAACCTTTGAACTCGCCTGTAGTCAATCTTGGTCCATCAGGCGGGAGAGCTTTCAGAACAGTCCTTTTCTGGGTCAGCCCCAGCCACAGCAGGGGCCATGCCAGTACAATGATGGTCCCCTTCCTCTGAAAGGATGACCCACTGACAGGCTGGCACGTGGACAGAGTGGGAGAGGCGGCCCCCACCAAAGGTGCAATCTCACTCATTTGCAAAATCAGTTCTGATTTTGTTTTTAAAAAAAAAGCGAAGAACTACATTCTGCGTGCTAAGGACACGCCAGAAGATGACGCTTTTCAGTGTGTAAAATGTCCCTGTCATGTAGAAAATGCCTAACTCAGTGTTTACGCAAAGGATGCTGGCCTCCCGGGCACCCTGCCCCCGCTGAGTGGCTTGACTACCTCACCAGCCGTGGCTCCCACTTGGTCCAGGCCTGGCCTGGCCCTCCCGAGTGGCCTTTTCGTCTCCCCCCCCCCTTTCCATATGTAGCCAAAAACGGTTGCAGATTGCTTCGGTGGATCTCATTTGAACCTTGTCACGTTTGAGCTATCTTTACCCACGATTTACTTTTAGTAAGGGTAATCATGGTGAAAATATTTACAGACAGCTGTTGGAGTGCACGGTATGGTCACCAAGTAACCGTATCGTTTTCTTTATATATTTTACAAATGTAACCCCTGTCGTGGAAGCAAAAGAAGGAAGAGGCAGGTCGGTGACATTTTAGAAAGTTCTGAAGGGATGGGGACAATTAATTTTAATGAATGGATGATGTTTTAAAAACTAGCGTTTCTACAAATGGCTACCAGAAAAAGGGCTTCTTCAAATGTTTTCCTGAAACTTCCCGTGTGCTCATGGGACATGTTTCTGTGCTGTCTCCCAAATTAACTTTATGGGGGGCTACAGACGGACTGGAAAATCAGATTGGCATTTTTGTCTTTCACATTCCTTTTCAAACTCTGGATTCGAATGCGAATCATCTGAAAATGCTATTCCTGACAGCGGAGGCCTGGGCCAGAGAAACCAGACAGGACCATGGACTCCTAGCAATGCTGTGTCTTAAACCACCAATGCTTGTGTGTCTTCAACCACTGGAGAGTGTGTGTGTGTGTGTGTGTGTGTGTGTGTGTGTGTATGCATGCACGTTGATGAGTGTGAAACCACAAAATCCAGGAGGATGGAAGGCTGTTGTTTGCCCACCTCCATGCTGTTGGCGGAGGAACTGATGGCCCCTCTAAGGTCCATGTTCACCTTGTCCCTGTGCTTGCGTTGAGCGCCTTGTCCCAGCACCCGAGCCAGGGGTCAGGAGCTGAGCTGTCTGGGGGACTCTGGCACCGCAGTCGCGTCTCTAAGTGTCACGGGCAGTGCCTCGGGACAACCTTGGACCTTACGGTGCTGGACAGTTTTTCTCTTGTTGCGCTGGAGACTGAGGTTTTCAGAATCTGTAGTTTTATACAGATGCCGATGGATACTGGGAAGTATGTGCCGTGCACATGTAAATACAGAGTAAATGTTCAAGTGATGTATTTTTTAAAAAAATCTCGAGTTGAATGTAAATGATGTAAATACTTGGGGAAGGTATTAAAGGATATTAAAGTGTCTTGTGGCTGTGTCCTCCTTCCCCCTCCCTCCTGGCAGTGGCCTTTCTATTTGAGGCCTTGAACCTCGCATTGCTGGGGGTGGGGTGGGGGGGGGCAGGGGAGATGGATTCTAGCCAGCTGTGTCCACACAAATGCAGCCTGGAAAACGGGAGCCTGGGGGTGTCAGTGTCGCCAGGTTTCTCAGTGACTGATTCTGACAGCTTGTTCCCTTTCCCGGATGGGCCTTGTTCATGCCCAGCTAAGGCTGAGCTGCCTGTGCCCTGGGCTTTGCCTGATAGCGGGGTGGTGGGCAGAGGAGCCCACACGAAGGGGCAGCTTCTCCGAAGGTGGCTCCATACTTTCCAGACTCTGAGCGGAGATCACCAGTGGGTCTGAAAATGAACACAGTGGCCCCCGGCTCTAGTGGGCTAGTGCCAAGGACCCACACTGCCATCCCAGGGACACATGGTTTGAATCCACCAACTGCTCCTGGGATGCACTTGCTGCCTCTGAGAACCCACTGGAGGGCCAGCTTTGAGCCAAACACCAGCATATCTCATAGCACAGTTCATCAGCCAGGATGTTAGTTCACCAAGTCTGGAGGTTCAAGACCCCTCAGATGTCCCTCGGAAAAGAGGCCTCAATATCCATCCAGGTCTAAGAAGCCAGCCGCTGATAACCCTGCGGGCACAGTTCTGCCAACTCACAGGTCACCAGGACCCAGAGGCCATGCTTAGCTTGGCCTCAGTCACAGCATCGATGCATAGTCTGCAAAACTTCCACAGTGAGGACACTGATCGTATACACACAGGATGCTCCTTCTGCGAGGAGCAACGGCAGATGCTCAGTTTCTAACGAAAAGGTTGGTGATTCATTGATTCCAACTCATAGCAACCCCCGCCAGCTTTCTAAGGCTGCTCCACGCTGCTGCTGGATTTGAACTCTGGAACCATGCAACCTTTGAGTTATAGGTGCCAATCCCTAGGAGCTCGCGCTTTCTCTCTGTCTGTCTCTGTGTCTCTCTCTCTATCTCTGTCTCTCTCTGTGTGTCTCTCTCTGTCTGCCTGTCTCTCTCTCTCTTTTTCTCTCTGTGTCTTTCTCTCTGTCTCTCTCTCTCTCTGTGTCTCTGTCTCTCTCTGTCTGCCTGTCTCTCTCTCTCTCTCTCTCTCTCTCTGAACTGTCCATATTTGAGGGACCTGAGAGCAGGAGCCGGACAATGACTAAAGCTGACAGGGAACTGATGCCTTCGTACGTTGCTGGAGAAGAGCACGGACTACCCAGCAGACGGCTAAGAGAACAGTTAAGTCCTGGAGAAGGAGCAGACAGCTTCTTGGAGGCGAATGCTGAAGTTTCGACTGACGTGCTTTGGATGTTGCTAGGAGAGGGTGTTCCTCGGAGAGGAACATTGTGCTTGGGAAGGCGGTGCGGCTGTGAAAGGGACCAAGCGCCTGAACCAGGCGGGTTGACACAGTGGCTGCAGCAGTGGGCTCAGGTGTGTCAGAGATGACAAGGACAGTGCGGGGCGGGCCAGGGTTCAGATGTTCTGTTCACAGGGTCGCCGTGGGTTCTACTCAACAGCACCTAAAACCGATAACAAAATGCCTGATGGGATCCTGCTGGTTTAATGGTGACAAGTGGCAACTGCCAACCCAAAGACGCAGAGTTCAAATCCAGCAGCTACTTAGAGAAAGATGGACAACTTCCTCCTGCGGGATTAAACGGCCTCTGAAGACCTGCTGGAGGGCGGGTTCCAGCTCGATGGTACATAATAATAACATGCATATATGTATATAAGTACAGGTATGTGTCTATTTAAGTACTTCGTGTTGTTGATTGCCTTCGAGTCGAGCATGCCTCATAGCTGCTCATAGCGACTCTATGAACGAAACTCCTGAAGCCCCTCTACATGTACAGACATTTATCAACGTTCTTAAGTACTGAGTAATGACTATTTTATAGGTAAATTTTTATTATGTATACTGATAGTTTTTATTGATAAGCACATTTCTGTGAATGGTGTTAATTAGGACTGGTCCCTCCTTGCAACATGTCCAAAGTATGTCAAATGAAGCATCCCTGCTGGACAAAGCATTTCCCCACAGGGTCCCCAAGGCTATAACCTTTACAGAAACAGACTTCTACCTGCCAGAGAGCCCCTGGTGGGTTTGAACCACTGACCTTTTAGTTAGCAGCTGAGGGCTTACTAACTGCGCCACCAGGATTTCTTCATGGATTGTTGTTGTTATGTGCCGTCGAGTCGTTTGCGACTCACAGCGACCCTACGTACAACAGCCCTAAACTCCGCTCTGTCCTGTGCCAACCGCACTGTCTCCCACACACCCATCCCAATTACCCCAGTCACTGAATCAATCCACCTCATCGAGGGTCTTACTCTCCCGTGCTGTCCCTCTAACCCACCCAAGCAAAATATCCCTCTCCAAGGTCTGGTCCCTCCTTGCAACATGTCCAAAGTATGTCAGACAAAATTTCAGAATCCTTGCCTCCAAGGAGCAACCTAGTTTAACCCTCTCCAGGATGAACCTGTTTGTTTTCTTAGCAGTCTGTGGTATATTCAATACTCTTCTCCAGCACCACAGCTCAAAGACATCAATTCTCCTTCTATCCTCCTTAGTCATTGTCCAACTCTCTGATGCATAACAAGTGATGGCAAAGACCATGGTATGCATCAGACACACCTTAGTCTCCAGAGTGACACCATTGCTCTTCAGTACATGAAACTATACTAAATGGCTTGACAGCCGGGGACCTCGGATCCTTCCCATGGACGGTGTGTGACCACCTCACACCCCCACTGCCGCAGCCAGGCTGCCTCTCGCCCACCCCTCTTCAGGTTTCCTGGGCTGTACGTCTTTATGAGAGGAGCTCACCCACCTATCTCTTGACCAGTTAGCAGCCTAGTGTACATGGCACTACACCCTTGTGGTCCCCAAAAGCCTTTGTGATTGGAGGGTGCTATGCCCTTGGAGAACAGGAGGTGCTCGATACCTGCCACGAAGGTGCATGGTAGAAGCAGAACCCAAACCCTAAACAAGCTCTTTCCTTTACGTGGACTCCTGGGGTCCCCCAAAGGCTCTGGCGTCTCACCCACACCTCAGATTCCTGGGTTAGCTTTTTGGACTCCAACCAGGAAAACCTTGTCCAGCTTCTGGGGTGAAAAAAAAAATCTGTCCTTTATTTGAGAAATCCATCTGCTGAATGTCAGTTTTCCAGGCTTGAACACAAGCAGGAACCAACTCCTGGACACCCCCCTCCACGTGTCAGAGCAGAATGTGCCCTAGAAACAACATTTTACGTATATGAGCTCTCCCTCTCATGTGAATATGAGCAATAGTACATGTGTATGAAATCTCCCTCCCTGTATTTACCCTGGGCCTCAGCGGCCGTGGGTAAGGGCTGCACACGCCCAAGAATTTTCACCTCTGCTGCTTGACTATCCAAGAGTGGAGTGAAAAGACTGAAGGAAAGCAAAGAAAAGGGGGGGAAATCAGAGAAGTGGGGTTCACAGGAGCTCCCCACAGCTTGCTTGCCCCTGTGGTCCCCCTTTTTTTCCTGCCTGTGTGACCTTGGCCATGCCCCTGTCCCCAAGCTGCCCCCTATTGCCCCTTGGAGACTACAAGTATGCAAAGGGCTTGGCATACCAACACTAAGTACTGGCCATTGTCACATCCCTTCTCCAGAAAGACCTCATTATCCTCTTAACGGCCTCATCTCTCTTAACTTCCTTCTAAGGAGAACTTTGGACTGTAGTGGTGGAGAGGATGGAATCTCCACGGAGGCACCCAAACCTCTGTCTTGGAGGAAGTGTGACTCGAGGTAAGGATGATGAAGCTTTGTCTCACGTACCTTGAGCACGTCAAGTCTTTGGAAAAAAGACAGTGTGCTGGGGAAGGTGGAGGGTCAGTGGACGGGATCGCCAGTGAGACGGACTGACCGCATCGATGGGCTGGAACACAGCACAAGGCAGGACAAGGTGTAGATCTGTCATCTAGAGCCTCACCGTGAGTGTCGTTGACTCCATGGCACCTAACCACAGTGAGATCATCGATTTCCCGCTCCTGCCAAGAAAAGGCCCTTCTCCTCGGTGTGCCTGTCTCCCGGGGCTGCTGGTTGCGTTGCTAAAGGGAAGGCCTGCTGGACTGTGGTTCCTTTCTAGGCAGCGTTCTCTGCCTGCCTCTGGTCGGGAAGGCAGCTGCCCTGGGACTCCCAAGCCCAGGCGATTTGTGACACACCAGCATTGTGCCTTGTCTCTGGTGGTGCAGGGATCAAAGCACCCATCCACTGAACACGAACTGGTTCTTTGAACTCGTTGATTCATGATAATTACAGTCTTGGAAAACTTTGGTGTCACCAAGTCAGAACCGACCGACACCTGGTCCTCCAGCAGCTTTTCAAAGGCTGTAAATCACGCAGGAGGAGATAGCCCATCTTTGTGGCGTGGGGCGGCGGAAGGATTCAAACCACATGCCTTTGGATTGGTGACGTAGTTTCTTACCGCTAAGCCACCAGAGCTCCCTGGAAACCTCCAGTGCGGTCCTGCTCTGTGAGATGCCGGTTTCCACGCACAGCAGCCCCGAGCTCGGCACAAGGGAACTGCCCAGCCCTGCACCTCACGATTGTTGCTGTGTGGACCAGCCCACCTTTTCTCTGTAGCTCTGCTATTCAAAACGAATGTCTTTCTGCAGAGGCTGGTCCTGCCTGATAACGAAGTCTCGCCCCCTTGCCTGTAAGAAGCTCGCTGGCCGCACTTGGGAGCTATTCACAGTTCAGGGCATCCATTCTTCTCCAGACCTCTTGTTTATTCATTGTCCAGCTTTCATATGGATATGAAGCACTTAAAATTACCTGTGGACCTCAGACCTCAAGGTGACATCTTTCCTTTTAATACTTTAAAGAGGGGGTTTCTGGGTGGGTGTTTTTTTTATTGTAACTATATCCTACAGGGTTGTAATGAGTTAGATTTTTGGTGCCTGGCAATTTCTTTTATTTTTAACTAGAATTTTGCTACTCTTCTTCATTTACAATTCAAATACTAAATGCTTGTCTAGTAAAAAAAAGAGGTGTTGGAGAGCAGTGTTTGATCCGGGATCCATAAGATGGAGACAGGGACACAGAACCATCCCTCCATGGATAGTTGGGGTGTCTGGAGGGGCTGGGGCCCTGGGATCCTGGAGGGGCTGGGGCCCTGGGATCCTGGAGGGGCGGGGGTCCTGGAGTCCTACAGGGGCCGGGGTCCTGGAGGGGCTGGGACAGTCACAACAATCCCCCACATCCAGCTGCCCCAGGAACCTTGAGAGGACTAAGGTGGACACTGCAGGGTTGGGAAGACTTCATGATGTTAATCCGCTGTGTCCAAATGGCACCCTCCTTTACAACAGAACTTATCACTGTCCAGTCCTGGTGTCCAGCCTCACAGCTATGTCAGGGCTGGCATTGTCGCAGTCACTGTGTGAAACCATCCCGTTAAGGACTGACCCTCTGCCGTGTCCACCATGATGTCCTTCTCCAGGGACCTTCGCCGGAAGTGCGCAAGAGGAAGTGCCACCGTCCTTACCTCTCAGAACCTTTCCGCTTTTCTTCCTAGAAGTTCATTCTGGGGCAGTTGGTGCTGCACACAATCTTCCTTGTCAACCATCATTCAAATGCACCTCTTCATCCTCAGTTTTCCTCATTCCTTGCTGAGCTTTCAAATGCAAATGAGGCAATTGAAAAGACAGGGCTTGGGCCAGGCACACCTGAGTCCTCAGGGTGATATTGTGCTTGTTAACAGGTTGTGGGGTTTTTTGTTTGTTTGTTTTTAGTTTTATTATTTTGTGTGTGTGTACCATCAAGTCAGATCTGACTGGTACAGAAGGAGATTGCCCTCCCTTCTCCAGCAGAGCATCTGGTGGATTCAAACCGTGTACCTCTGGGACGGCAGTGCAGCTTCTTGCCACTTGGCTACCAGAGCTCCCTTAATGTGGGTTGGTTTTGTTTTTTTCTTTTAAATGTTATACTTTTAATTGATTTGAATTCTATATTTATTTTTACATATCAGAAATAATTTATTGCCTAAATATTTCTTTTTAAAAAAATCCCTTCTATTCTTTGTTTCCTCCCAACCCCAATGTCAGTCCTGTTTTGCAACAGTGGCACTATGCAGTATTTGTCCTTTGTGACTGAGATATTTCACTCAGCATAATGTCCTCCAGGGTCACCCATTTTGGATAATATTTCATGCATTCCTTGTTTTTCTTTTCTTTTTTTGCATTCCTTGTTTTTCAATGCAGTGTAGTATTCCATTGCGTGAATATGCCACAGCTTCTCTATCCATTCGTTTGTTGATGGGCACTTG
>NW_006399876.1:5174277-5187895 GCF_000299155.1 Elephantulus edwardii
TATATTTATTTTTACATATCAGAAATAATTTACTGCCTAAATATTTCTTTTTTTAAAAATCCCTTCTATTCTTCGTTTCCTCCCAACCCCAATGTCAGTCCTGTTTTGCAACAGTGGTACTATGCAGTATTTGTCCTTTGTGACTGAGATATTTCACTCAGCATAATGTCCTCCAGGGTCACCGATTTTGGATAATATTTCATGCATTCCTTGTTTTTCTTTTCTTTTTTTTGCATTCCTTGTTTTTCAATGCAGTGTAGTATTCCATTGCGTGAATATGCCACAGCTTCTCTATCCATTCGTTTGTTGATGGGCACTTGGGTTGTTTCCAACTCTTTGCTTGATAACATTTTAAAGACCTCTCTTGCAACAGCTTTATCCACTGCAACACGAAAGACGTACAGCCTAGGAAATATTGAGACAGTCGTACTCTGTCACAGACTTGTTGTAGAGTCGTTCACTGATTCTGATGGTATAGAAACACCACACACACACACACACATATACACACACACACACACACACAGAGTTGGGGTTAAATTGGTTCCAATTTGTGGCATCCCCTTCTGATTACAGCGCAGCTGTGCTAGAGAGGATTTTCAGTGGCTGATTTTTCATCAGGTGTTTCTTCCAAGATGTTGACTATTTGTTACCCTCTAGAAGCCAAGTTTTCAGTTAGAAGCCAAATTGATTAACCATCGACACCATCCAAGAGTTGTCTCTCTCTGTCAGTCCATGATGCATTGAAAGCATTGACAAAAAGAAAACTCCCAGCCTGTCCATATTTCCTTCCAAGGAGGAAGATCTAGCCTTCTTGAGATGTAACTTTCTAATAAATCTATCTTTACTGCTTTTAAAAAAAACACACGACCAAACTCCAGGAATTGGAATATCTCAACAGACAGTCACAGCCCTGGCCCTGCTTTCATCTGTGCTGTTGGAGACAAGCAGCTACGTGGCCAACCAACAAAGAGCCTTTTACTCAGGGCCGTTAAAACAACAGCGAGCCAACAAAACGAGAAAACTATTTTAAAGTATTCTTAGTATCACATGCAGGTACAGAGCTGAAGAGTTAAAGAAATCATCCGGAGCAAGACATCCGTGGTGAGCTCCCAGAAATTCAAACTGGATTCAGGAGAGGCTGTGGATGAAAGATCTCATTGCTGATGTCAGATGGATTTGGCTGAAATCAGAGACTATCAAAAAGACGTTTATTTGTGTTTTAGTGACACGCAAAGGTATTTGACTGTGTGGATCATAACAAAATATGAGTGACATTGAGAAGAATGAGAGTCCCAGAACAGTTAATTGTGCTCATGTGAAATCCATACACAGTCCGAGAAGCAGTTGTCCCAACAGATCAGGAGGCTACTGTTTGGTTTTAAACGAGGAGAGGTGTGCGTCAGGGCCGTATCTTTTCTTCCTTTCAGTCTGTGTGCTGAGCAAATCATTTGAGAAGCTGAACTACATGAGAAGAACTATGTGGCATCAGGATCGGAGGAAGACTCGTCAAGAATTTGCTATATGCAGATGACACAACTTTGCAGAGGATGAAGAGGACCTGAGCTGTTCGAAGCACTTACTAAACAGGAACAAAGCCCAGGATGGATTACCTGAGCACAGAGAAAGCAGAGCCCTGACCAGCAGGCAGGATCACGTAAATGGAGAGAGATTGCGGCGACCAAGTTTTTATTTTACTTGGATTCACAAGCCACAGCCATGGTAGCAGCTGTCAAGAAATCACAAGATGTGTCGGCCAATTCTACTGTCGAGCACCTCGTTACAGTGCTCCAGGGTGCAAGTAAACAATTACAAAATGAAAATTTATATTGCAAAAAGTGCGATGAAGCAGGATGCCGCTATAAACCAAACCATGAGATTTCCAATTGCTTCATTTGTGAATGAAAACTGGAAAATGAATGAGGAAGACTGATGACTTGGCCCCTTTGAACTGTGGTGCAGGGAAAGAGCACTGAAGATACCTGGGTCTACAGAAAGAACGAGCTAATCTATCTCGGAGGAAGAGGGTCCACGTGGTGCTCCGTCGAGGTGAGGACGGCGAGACAATCCTGTCTCTATACCTTTCCAGTCTGTATGCAGAACAACAGCTCATTCTAGAGGCTGGACTTTATGAGGAGGAATGTGGCATCGGGATTGGAGGAAGACGTATCAACAACCTACATTACAGAGATGACACAACCCTGCTCGTAGAAACTGAGGAGGACCTACGGTATTTGTTGCAGAAAATTGAGGACTGCTGCCTTCAACATGAATAGAAGCTGAATATATCAAGAAAATGTTCTCACCTCTAGGCCAATTGGCAGCACTACTATGGATGGAGACGAGATTTAAGTTGTTCACAATTTCAGCGTGTTCAGCTCCATAATCACCATTCTTGGCACTAGCAGACAGAAGATCAAAAGACAAATTGCCATAGGAAAATCTGCTGTCAGAGACCTCTCCAGAGTACTGAAGAGCAAGGATGTCAGTCTAGAGACTAAGGTGCACCTGATCCAGATAATTACTTACTATGCATGAGAAAGTTGGACAATGACTAAGCATGATAGAAGAATCAATGCCTTTGTATTGTGATGCTGGAGAACAGCGTTGAACATACCGTGGACTGCCAAGAGAACAAACAGGTCTGTCCTAGAGAGAGTGAAACCAAGTTGCTCTCTGGAGGCAAAGATTTTGAAGCTCTGTCTCACATTGGGCACATGGCCAGAAGGGACCAGTCTTTGGAGAGGACATCATGGTTGGAAGGGTGGAGGGACAGTGCAGGAGAGGAAGATTGTGGATGAGATGGACTGACACAGTAACGGGTGGGAGGGTAGGAGTGTCCGAAACAGTGAGACTGGCTCAGGACAGGGCAGAGGTCAGGGTTATCGTACATAATGTCTCTATGAGTTGCAGGCGACTCAATGACGCATAAAAACAATGACAGTAGGAAACATTCAAAAAAAGGAACATGAGCACAAACCCTGTGTCTCATGGAAGCCCTTTAAAGATGGAAATAGTTATTTAAGATTTAAAAGTTATTCTGAAGTAAACAATTGTAATCACCATTGTTCTGTCTTCCTGAGAAGATACTTACGTGGTCGTCTCTCCCAGGAAGGTGGTGAGCAGCTCCGTGGTATGTGAGGATCAGACCACGGTGAACCGTGGGGCTTTCCTTGACTGATTTTCAGAAGCGCACTGCCAGCCCTTTCTTCCTAGTCTTTGTCTGGAAGAGCCACCAAAAGCTGCTCTGCATCCTAGCAACTCAGAAGCCCCCGTCAAGGGTGGGGTGGCGACTGCACTTGAGAAGAGGCGGTCCTATAGGGCAGCTGTGGTTATGACTACCCATCACTCCACCCGGAGCAAAGCAGCATGGGAGCCTGGTGGCTCACAGAGATGAGGAGATTATCCTGTGGCTGCAGGGAGCTTCTATATACCAGCACAGCCAATGACAGAGTCAGGGCTGCCTGGTCACCTGAGACCAGGTGATAGGAGGGGCGGGGCTGTGGCCCCAGGGCCCAGGGATCTTTTCCATACAGCCCCAGTGTTCTTCCTTCCATACAGCAGGTTCTGATGATATGTCGTCTCCTGAAGTGGTTGAACATTCACCAGTTCTGAGGCCCCAGGGCCCTAAGCTCCATTCCCTGACTCAATTCCACATGGGTCCCTGCAACTCACCTTATCATTTCCCTGCTTCGGTGCTCAGGCCACGTCTAGTCCTCACTCCTCTCTTACTATCTGGTGACACTGAGATTGTCAGAAATCTGAGCCCTGCTGTACACCCGGGCATCTGGATCGACCTGGGCAGCTGTGTCTGGACCTTCCTGTGGTGGCCGTGAACTGCCATCTCCCCACCACTCCCAGCCTGAGGGAGCCTCCAGACTGCGGTGGAGGAAGTAGAGGACCTGTTGGGGCTGCCTGGTCTGGGAGCCAGGCAGGCGACCCTCCTGCCTTCGTCCCTTGATGGCTGGGAATGCTGTGCCCAGGAAGCCGGCTGAAGCTGGTCCTTGGACCACAGGATGGAAGTGCAGGCGGACCTCAGTGACCCTGCACCTTCCGTTCCAGGCCTCCGTCACAAAGGAGCAGCGAAGCAAGGCACAAGAATCATCCGAGTATCGTGTGCGCATGAAAGGTGAGTTTATTAAGCGTGATTTTAAAAAAAGTCTGAAATAGCGTGCTGTTGCTGTTGTTGTGTGTCACTGTCTGAACTGACCCAGAACTGACCCTCCAGCGGGTTTTCAGAAGCAGTAAATCGCACCAGGAGAGGTTGCCCATCCTCCCACGAAGCAGCTGGTGGATTCGAACCGCATACCTTTTGAAATGCAGTGCAGCTCCTTACCACTAGGCCACCACTTTACCAATTGTTGTCGTTGTTGTCGTTATGTGCCGGCGAGTCGCCTGAGACTCATAGCGACCCTCTGTACAACAGCCCTAAACTTCGCTCTGTCCTGTGCCAATCGCACTGTCTCTGACACTCCCATCCCAATTATCCCAGTCACTGAATCAATCCACCTCATAGAGGGCCTTCCCCTCCTGCGCTGTCCCTCCACCCTCCCAAGCATGATGTCCTTCTCCAAGGACCGGTCTCTCCTCACAACATGTCCAAAGTATGTCAGATGGAGCCTCAGAATCCTTGCCTCCAAGGAACCACCCGGTTTAACCCTTTCCAGGACAAATCTGCTTGTTTTCCTAGCAGTCCATGGTATTCTCAATACTCTTCTCCAGCACCACAGCTCAAAGGCATCAATTCTCCTTCTATCCTCCTTGGTCATTGTCCAACTCTCTGATGCATAACAAGTGATTGCGAAGACCATTAGCGACATGAAAATACAAGGTGAGCAGGTGGGAAATGGTGCTGGCTGACTCACCTCCTGCAGCCTTGACATGACCTTTGATCTGTAACAGTGCTGTGTCTGTGATGAAATGGGACCTGCTGACCGCCCTTCTCAAGGGACTGGTAGGAGGCCAGGTGAGAAAAGGTGGCTCTTCCCAAGCTGCAGACACTCAGGAGTCACCGCACAACTCCAGGGGGCGCTGCTCCAACTCATGCCCTGCTCCCACCCTCACGATGTCGGCCATATCTGCACACCCTCTGTGGAATCCACGGTGGTTAAGCAGTCAATGGACTCAAGCTGTTAACTTGAAGGTTTGGAGGTTCTAATCGCCCAGGGGAAGAAAGGCCTGGCAATCCACTTCCAAAAGATTCCCACGGAGCCAGCTCTGCTCTGCCACATGTGAGACCTCCAGGCGTGAGACTCAGCCGTGCAGCAGCCCGCTGGGAGAGCCCAGGGCTGGCCGAGGGCATCTCCACTGGGAAAGGACGAGGCAGTCGGCTTCTGGCAGATCACATGTGGCCTTGGGAAGGGTGGAGCAGCCCCACTTGCTTGGGCGGTTGGTCCGGGTTAGAATCGGCTTGATGGCAGATGTAAGGTGCTGTGGAGCTGAGTACAACTCACAGCGACCTGATCAACAACAGATTACCCGTCTCACCCTGTGCCGTCCTCACCATGTCTCGAGCCCACTGCTGCGGTCACCGTGTTCGGACTTCTCATCAACGGTCTTCCTCTCTTTGGCCGACCCTCCATCTTCCCAAGCGTGATGTCCCTTCTAGAGACTCTTCCCTCCCAACAACGTGTCCAAGTGTGTGAGACGAAGCGTCACCATCCTCACCTCCAGGCTCTGCACGCTGGCTGCGGTACATTGGGCTTTTTAGAGGGGAGAGTGAATCGTGTGTCATCTGTACTGTGATTTCTCTGGTTTTGTTTGGGTGAAAACTCAAACTCACTGCTGTGAAGTCTATTCTAACTCCTGGGTTTCTGAGACTCTGAACTTTATTTTTAGTTTAAATATTCCTTTTTTGGTTTTTCATTCATATGTTTTTGTTGTTATGAGCCATCAAGTCACTTGCAACTCATAGCGACCCTATGTACAAAAGCCCTAAACCCTGCTCTATCCTGTGCCAACCTCACTGTCTCTGTCACACCTACTCCCATTACCCCACTCACTGAATCAATCCATCTCATCGAGAGTCTTCCTCTCCTGCGCTGTGCCTCCACTCTCTCAAACATGATGTCCTTCTCCAAGGACTGCTTCCTTCTTGCAACATGCTCAAAGTATGTCAGATGAAGATCCAGAATCCTTGACTCCAATGAGCAGCCCAGCTTCACCGTCTCTAGGACAAACCTGTTTGTTCTCCTAGCAGTCCATGGTATAGTCAACACTCAACACTCTTCTCCAGCACCACAGCTCAGAGGTATCAACTCTCTTTCTATCATCCCTATTCACTGTCCAGCTCTCTGATGCATAGCACATAATTGCAAAGACTATAGCCTGGATCAGGCGCACCTTAGTCTCCAGCCTGACGTTGTTGCTCCTCAGTACTCTTGAGAGGTCCCTCACAGCTGACTTTCCCAATGCAATTTGTCTCCTGATTTCCCGGCTGCTGGTACCAAGTGTTGACTGTGAAGCCAAGCAAAGTAAAACCGTTAACAATCTCAATCTCTTCACCATCCATACTGATGCTGCCAATCGGCCCAGTGGTGAGAATCTTTGTTTTCTTGATGTTGAGCTTCAATCCATACTGAAGGCTTCAGTCCTTGACCTTCTTCAGCAAGCGCTTCAGGTCCTCCTCAGTTTCAGCAAGCAGGATTGTGTCATCTGCATAACGTAGGTTGTTGATGAGTCTTCCACCGACCCTGATGCCACATTCATATATACAGCTTGTTTTATAGCATTGTAATTAGTTTCACTAGATCATTCATACACATTTATAACGTTAATTACCTTAGACTAATGAAATGAATTACAATATCTAATCAACCTCTTAGGGAGCGCGGGCGGCTTAATGGTAAAGACTTGCGCTGCCAACCCAAGGATCCAGGGTTCGAACCCGCCAGCTGTCCCTTGGGAGAACGATGGACAATCTCCTTCTCTGTGATTTACAGCCTCTGAAAATCTGTCCAAGGGTCAGCTATGAATTGGTTCTGACTCGGGCCGCGACCATAGCAGTCAGTGTCTTACAACACCTGGTCAATAACCTCTGAACATCCCCTGGGGAGTCAGCGTTGAGTCGCTGGGAGAGAGAAACAAACTCGAGCCCTCGATGACTGCCTGTCCCCTCACCCAACTGAGCCAATTCATCTTGCTTGGCTTTGGTTTTATAATTATATTTTTATTTAAGTGAATATTTACAAATCATATTTATTTTCATCCATTCATTCATAGACTTTGTTTTCTAACATTAATTACTGTCGACTAATGTAATTTTGGAAGCAGGAGTGGCATCCACTTCCTAAATAACATGCTTCCAGAAACTCTACAAACTTTGATAAATGTCGATAGTTGGTGAGGGGCTTCAGGCCTTTTGTTCCTAGGGTTGCTATGAGTCATGCTCGACTGGAAGGGAGGCAATCAATAACAACAATGTCATTAGTCACTGTGACTGACGCAGTGCTGCAATGGGCACCAGTGTGTCCGAGAGGGTGAGGCTGTACAGGAGAGGACAGAGCTCAGGTCTGCTGTTCACAGGGCCGCTGTGGGCAGTACTGGACTCGAAGACACCCAACAATGTGATGCGTTTATTACAAGGTCTAATCAACCTGTCATTGCGTGTTGCCTCTGCCTTTGCTCCGCTTGTCTGTTCACTTGCGCTGCTGAGGCTGTAAATCTTAGGGAAAGGGGAGGGCTCTTCCTTGTCTCTCAGACCTGCTGGTGGATTTGAACAGCCAGAATCACAGCCTTGTGGTTAACAGTACAATCTGCCTCGCACTGTGCCATGTTGCTTAAGGAAATTTGTCTGAACACTTTACAGCATCAACTCAAATGGGACGGCATGTCCACTCGCTCCATTGTTGATGCCGGGTGCCGTGGAGTCGACGCTGACTTACAGTGAGCTATGACAGAGGAGCTCTGTCCCCTCGGGTTTTCTGGATGGGGCTCTCATGGGGGCGGATGTCCGGGTCTCTCCTTCTGGGGTGACACTGGGCGAGTCCAAAGCATCAATCTAACTGTCAGCAGCTAAGTGATTCAACGTTTCTCCACCAGGTTCCTCACCGCCTGCTGCAGGCAGAAGGTAACGTGTGCACAAACGCTAACAGTAAAAGGACAGAGGTGGACACAGGACGCAGCTGCCTCTCCAGACCACTGGGACTGGGACTTGCCCTCTTTGGAGAGACAGAACTTTGTAAGTGCGAGAGAGGTGTGAAGAGCTGGCTGTCACCAAACAGAGACTTTCCTCTTGTCTCGAGAAGGGCTGAAACAGAATCTTCTCCCTGTGAGAAGCGATGAGGTTTGGGACCCCCAGTGTCCCACCTGCCTCCTCCACTCCTGCCTTGCCTGAGGAACAACAAACACCTGCTGTGGATGCACAGAAGGGCTCCCAGGGCTGGGGAGGAGAAGCTCCCGTGCCTGGCTGACCTCAGACCAACAGTAACAACAACAGGGCTACTTTGATTGTCCTCCCACCGACCAGTGAGGTCTGTGTCCCTTCCTGCAGTCTCAATGTCCTTCTGGCTACTTTAATCAATCTCATCAGGCCCCAGTGACCCTGTGACTTCTGGGTCATTAAGGAGGGAGTTAGCCTCTGCCTTGTTCACAGGACCACTGGTCTGTGGACCCTGAGGTGCCATGGAGGAACACAGCCGCCAAGGTGGCCGTATTGTGAGGAAGCCTCCATCACCTGGAGGGGCTGCTGAAGGTGTGGCAGCCACTGTCCTAGCCCAGCACTCTTACTTGGCTTTTTAAAGTCATCTCATGCCAAGCAAGAATACAGACACCCAAGCTACAAAGTCATGCCCGAGCACTCTTTGGAGGCAAGGATGATGAGGCTTCATCTCACATACTTTGGGCGTGTTGCTAGGAGAGGCTATGTTGCTTGGAGAGAGACATCATGCTTGAAAAGGTCGAGGGTCGGTGAAGGAGAGGAAGACCCTCAACCAGATGGGCTGACATAGTGACCACAGCAATGGGCTCAAGGGTGCCAGAGACGATGAGGACGGCGGAGGACAGAACAGGGCTCAGATCCTCCGTTCACAGGGTCACTATGAGTTGGACTTGACTCGACAGCACATAACAACAACAACATCCCAAGCAGAACATGTAAAGAGGCTGTGATATGATTCCAGCCTCCATGAGCCAATGGGACCTTCCAAACTAAGGCTCCAACCTTGAAGAGAGAAAAAGAGTCCTGTTGTGACTTGCCCAAATTCCTTACAGCAGAATCAGTCAGCCTTGTAGAACAGACATTCTGTGCTGTTAAATTTAGAGGTGGTTTTATGGCAGCAGATACGGAGGTGAGATTTTCTAGAGAGGCAGGGAGGATGGCGGCTGAGCATGTACTCAACTCTCTCAGGGGTTCCTCCTGGGACCAGACAGCAACCAGGGTAGGAAGGCCAATGGGACATTCTGATTCCTTAATCGTGGACTGCAGGGACCGGAAGTGAAGTAGGCTGGCTTTTTCTGGAGGCTTCATGTAGTCAGAGACAGATAAGTCATGTATTAAATTGTTTCCCAAATGCCTGTATATATCTATGTCATGTGAAAGCTGTGTAATGACCCCCGATGGTCCTGACAAACAGATGTAAGTGGGTCAAGAGCGCAAGGCGGCACTCCCTAGGCCCGTCACAGGGGGAGGGGAACTGGCTAGAATGTGCCCTATAACACCATCTGTCGCAGGGGAGACCACAGGACAGGAAGGTGAGTGGTTACTTAGTACCTTCAGTTGCCAGGAGTGGAGCGTCCCCTCTTTTGGGACCTGGGGCCCTAACCAATGAAGCTTTTGGACACAAAGGAAGGCTAAAACACAGAAAGGTCTCCAGGTAACACAGTCCACAGATGCTGAAGGAGACGAGGACTCTCCACCAACAGAGAGAGGGTCTTCCACCAGAGCCGGCATCATGGGTTTGCACATCTAGCCTCCTAAACTATAAGAGAGTAAATTTGTTTAAAACACCCACTGTGTCTCTGTTAAAGCAGCATTAGATAACTAGGATGGATGGATGAATAAGTGAATGGATGGAGGATGGATGGATGGATGGATGGATGATGGATGGATGGATGGATGGATGGATGGATGGATGATGGATGGTTGAATGGATGAGTGGATGGATGGATGGATGGATGATGGATGGATGGAGACATAAGAAGGTCATGGCTGTTGTTAGGTACTATGGAGTTGACTATAGTTCATAGGAACCTTTGAACAACAGATCCAAACCTCGCTCTATCCTGCCCTGTCCTCACCGTCTCTGATGGATGGATAGATAGATAGATAGATAGATAGATAGATAGATAGATAGATAGATGAATAACTCACAGTTACCATAACCCTAACCCTTCAGTAGATTGTTCAGAGGCTGCAAATCTCACAAGAGGGGAGTACTCATCTTTTTCCCTGGGAGCTACTGGTGGATTTGAACTGCTCAACTTTGAGATGGCAACACAACTCTGGATCCACTAGGCCACCAGAACACCAGCTGCCAGCAAGTCATCCAGCTCTCGGCAACACCGAATGCAGCCCAGAGAAACATGCCCTGCTCGAGCTTCATTCTCCCAACCACTGGGCACGTTGGAGGCCACTCTTGCGGCTCTTGGGAGCAGCTAGGTCACTGAAGGTCTTCCTCACTCTTACTGTCTTTTCACTTCAACCAAACACAACGTCTTCTTCCAGTGATGTGTCTTTCTTGCTGATGTATCCAAAGCAAATGAGTCAGAAATACTCTGTTGTGGTCCATAAGGATTTCATTGGCCCGTTTGCAGGAGCAGACCATCAGACCTGTCTTAGTCTGGAAGCTCCATAGTGAGTGATCCTGCTAGTAATTGAAATAGTGGCCACACAGCTTCTAACATCATCGTCGTAATGCACCAGTTACCTCAGCATGGCAGGTGTGCACCAAAGCTGTACTTAGAGAAAATTTTACATTATTAGACGGACTTTTTTAATGGAAAACTGAAAAAAAAAATAAATTAAATATATTAAGGTAGTGGAACTAGAAAAATAAAATAATTTTTAAAAAATTTTTAATTTTTTAAAAATAATTTTAATGAACATTTACAGAGATTTTGGATTTCCATTCATTCATTGCTGCACTTCTCTCCTTGCCCAGCCGTCCCCTCCCCCAGTTCGCTCCTCTCTTTTAAAAGTAAAAGAAACTCTCCCTGGTACACAATCCCCCTCGCACCCCTTCCACCACCCCAAGTACATTCCACTATGCAACCTTAATTGTGGACTCCTCAAAAAGAACTTTAAAACTCACTCCTATGGGAATGGATTTCCACTCGTTATTACCCTCCACTGGGTTTGCAACACTGTAAATCTTGTAAGAAGCAAACTGACCACCTCATGTTTCTGCTGGGAAGCAGCAGGTGGATTTGAACCAGTGATCTTTGGGTTAGCAGCCCAATACATAACCCACTACATCACTGAGGCTCCTTAAAAGGAAGTACGAGGTCGTATAATAGAACCTGAAGTTAGTGAAGTGGAAAATAAAAAAGTAGCAGAAAACACGGAAGTCCACTTATTGAAACGACCTACCTACTGCAGTTAGATGCCGTTAAATCAGTTATGGCTCGCAGGGACCCCATAAACAATAAACTGAGACCTTGTCTGTCCTGCACCTTCCTCAGGGTCTCTGCTTGCTCAAGTTCACGGCTGCAGTCACCGTATCGATCCCACTGGTTGGGGATCTTTTGCTGACTCTGTTTTTTTCCCCAAAATGATGTCATATCTAAGGACTAAGAATTCTAAAATTACATGTACAATGGCAATCTCAATTTTTTTAAAAAATTTTATTTAATTTTATTATATTGTGTGCGTGTACCGTCAAATCAGATCTGACTTACAGGAGGAGGTTTTTCCTCCTTCTCCAGCAGAGCAACTGGCAGATTCGAACCATGCACCTCTGGGATTGCAGTGCAGTTTCTTGCCACTAGGCCACCAGGGCTTCCCCAATTCTTGACAATCTCAATTAAGGGGCGAAATGGTGAGAAAGAGCAAGAAGTAAGTTTAGAAATGAGAAAGAGACTATAAACCAGATAAAGAAGGGATTAAAATAATGTAAGTGCAGCTCTGGTGGCTAAAGATGCCAGTCTGGAGACTAAAGT
Organism: Elephantulus edwardii; assembly: GCF_000299155.1. Taxonomy (NCBI): domain Eukaryota; kingdom Metazoa; phylum Chordata; class Mammalia; order Macroscelidea; family Macroscelididae; genus Elephantulus; species Elephantulus edwardii. The sequence goes on from NW_006399876.1 coordinate 5,186,374, forward strand.
GCACCTGATACAAACAGGCCATGGTCTTTGCAGTCACCTCTGTCATGCGTCAGAGAGCTGGACAATGACTAGGGATGATAGGAGAATTGATGCCTTTGAGCTGTGGTGCTGGAGAAGAGTATTGAATGTTCTGTGGATTGCCAAGAAAACAAACAGATCCATCTTAGAGAGAGTTAAACCAGGCTACTTCTTGGAGGCAAGGATTCTGGGGCTTCGTCTGACATACTTTGGACATGTTGTAAGGAGAGACAGGTTCTTGGAGAGGGATATCATGCTTGGGAGGGTGGAGGGACAGCGCAGGAGGGGAAGGCCCTCTATGAGGTGGATTGACTCAGTGACTGGGGTAATGTGGGTAGGTGGGTCGGAGATGGTGAGATTGGCACAGAACAGAGCAGGGTTTAGGGCTGTTGTACATAGAGGGTCACTATGAGTCACAGCGGCTCAACGGCACATAACAACGACTGGTGGCTTGGTGGTTAAGGGTAATATTGCCAGCTCAGAGTTTGCATCAACTCCCGTGGAGTGTCTGGGAGAAAGATGGGCAGTCTTCCTGGGCATGATTAACTGCCCTCTGAAAATCCACTGGAGGTTCTGACTCAAGAGTACATGACAACAACAGAGACAACTGATGGCCTAGTTGGTGGAGCGTTGCACTGTGAACCCAAGGGCAGATAGCTTGAATCCACCAGATTCTCTACAGGAGAAAGATGGACCATCTCCTGCCATGAGATTTCTAGCCTCTGGTCACCCATTGGAGGGTCAGCTATGAGTCCCTCCAACTTGATACCACATAACAACGATGAAAGGATGAAATGTGGACTCCTCCCGGCAATCCTTGCGAAGACATAAAAGAGTTGAGTAACTCCTCAGTGGAATTCAAACACTAGAACTGACTCCAGAAGAAAGGAAGAACCTAGCCACATCTCCGAATCTGGAGATACTGAGACCAGAATGTGCCTTGGAAGCAAAGCTAGCGAACCTTCTTCCCATGTACTGTAGACACGTTGTTAGGAGGGGTCAGTCCTTGGAGACGGGCATCAGGCTTGCAAAGGTGGAGAGTCACATAAGAGAGGAAGACCCTGGATGAGACTGGTTGATACAGTGACCATGGCAACGGGCTCAAGTGTGTTGGAGACGGTGAGGACGGCACAGGACAGGACAGCTTTCAGATCTGTGGTTCTGAGGGTTTCTATGAGTGGTCATCAATTAGACGCACATAACAGCAACAACTGCCACTGAGTTAAAAACTTGTGACCACCTTCCAAGACTGTGGACATTCATGGGAGGAGATTGCCTCTCATTTAACTGCAGAACACCTGGTGAATTCAAACTATTATCCTTTCAGGCCAGCAAAGTTACACAAGTGTCCAGGTCTTTCATTAAAAGGGTTGCTACAAGTCATCTACGATTCCACGGCACTTAACAACAAACAACATCCTTTCAGTTAGCAGCCCTGCACACTGTACACTCAGCCCCCAGGGCTCTTTCACATAACTACATTGTTGTGTGTGATCAAGTCAGA
>NW_006399876.1:5190795-5192563 GCF_000299155.1 Elephantulus edwardii
CCTTCTTCCTAGTCTGTCTTGATCTGAATGTTCAGATTTAGAGGAGTATCTGACAGACAGCAATTTGTGGAGCAGTTAAAGATAAATCCCTTATTGTGGGGATAAACATTAGTTAAAGTGTTGACCCCCCTCTTAGCCCAGTGCCTTGACCCACTTACTTCCCAGCTCCGCCCTCCACCAGGTTATCCTGGTGGAGGGTGGAGCTGGGAAGTTAAACAGCCTACACTTTTTAAAAAGGCAGCAGCTCTAAGGGACTTACAGCCAAGTCTTGCTTATCGCTGAGTTGAGGGCGATTTGATGGCACATAACAACGACAACAACTCGGTTATCTAAAATCTTATTGGTGAGAAAACTGCATGACAAGTGGCTTAGCCTCCAGCAACGTGCCTTTTTGGTTTGACAAATTGAGAGGTGAGTTGCAGACATGGGAGGAGGAGGGGGGATGTGAGTTCCTTACAAGGTGGTAACACAGTCATATATAAATTGGATAGGTTGTCTTAGAAAAGTACAACCAGAAAGATGGGGTGACATCATCTTCCACACTTTGGACATGTTACTAGGTGCGGCCAGTCCTGAAGAAGACAGGATGGTCATCAAGTAGAGGGTGGTCAGTGAAGGAGAGAAAGATTCTCGACATGAGGGCTTATGCACAGCAGTGACTGCGAGATGGCCCGGCATGGGAAAGGGTTTCCTTTTGTTGTAAGATTGTTAACTAGACTCGACAGCATCTTGGCAGATGAGGGCAACTCCGCCATCATTCACCAGCCGCTTCCCTGTGCCCTTCAGTGCCCATTGCTCCTGTCCCTTCCACCTCACAGATGAGGGAAGGGGAATGGTCCAGGATCACACGTCAGGTGCCTCGCAGAGAGGGAGGGGCCCCAGAGCTGGGTGGTTCCGAAGCTGTTGTCACCATGTAGTCACTCCTGGTACAGATGGAATTGTATCCGCTCTAGGACCTTGGTAAACCCTCACTCCTGTGCCTTCTGATCCTTGGTCAACACCCTTGGTAGTGCTGTTGTTGTTGTTGTTGTGAGGGATACAGTTGGACTGACTCAGCTGCCCCTCCAGCGGGTTTTCAGAGGCGGTCAGTCACACTGGAGAAGATTCTCCATCTTTCTCCCGTGGAGCAGCTGGTGGGTTGAAACCACATGCCTTTGGATTGGCAGCACTTCTTACCCACTATCGATTTTATAGACTCCTTACCCACAGGCTCCACTGTAAGTCAAGAGATTAAAAGATGCATTGCTTTGGGGAAATGTGCTAGCAAGGACCTTCTCAAAATGCTACTGGAGAAGAAATAATGTCCTTTCAAGGACGCAGGTGCTCCTGATCTAAGCTATGATATTGTCATTGCTTCCTATGCAGCTGTTGGACAGTAAGTAAGGACAATGGCAGAAGAATCAATGCCTTTGAACTATAGTTCTGGACAAGAGGCTGCAATAGCCTGCAGTCAAAAGAACAAACAAGTCTGTCTTAGAGCAAGTACAACCATGATGCTCCTTTCAGGCAGGAGTGGTGAAATTTTGTCTCACTTCCTCTGACATATTGTCAGGAGGAAACCATCCTTAAAAAAAGACCCCATGCTGGGAAAGGTGGAGGGTCAGCAGAAGACAGAAAGACCCTTAACACGACGGCAGGACAAGTGATTGTGAATGTTGGAGATCATAGTGCAGTACAGGGCAAAGACTGGATTCAGAGTTGCTACGAGTTGTACTTAATGTGATGGCACGGAACAACAACTAATCTTGGGGTTTTAGAAACATTTTTA
>NW_006399876.1:5192663-5218380 GCF_000299155.1 Elephantulus edwardii
GCCGTCAAACTGGATCTGACAAATAGAGGAGGAGATTGTCCCTCCTTCTCCAGCAGAGCATCTGGTGGATTATTCGAACTGTGCACCTCTGGGAGTGCAGTGCAGCTTCTTGCCACTAAACAACAACTAATCTTGCAAGGAGCCCTTTTGGCATGCTGTTGTTGTTGTTAGGTGCCATTGAGTCGAGAATGACTCTGCGAACGACAGATCTGGACCCCGTCCCAACCTGTGCCGTCCTCGTTATCACTGACACTGTTACAGGCACTGCGTCAGCTCGTCGTGTTGATGGTTCCCGCTCTCTTGCTGACCTTCCACCTTTCCATTCGTGACGTCCTGCTCCAAGGACTGGTCCCTCTTAACCACAGTGAGGCGAAGCTTCGCCATGCTGGCCTCCAGGGAGTGCCTGGCCGCACCTCCTCCATGGCACGTCTGCTTGTTCTCTGTAGACGGTGGGGTGTCCAGCACTCTTCTCCAACATCACAACGCGAAGGCGTCGACCCTTCTGTCATCTTTAGTCGTTGTCCAGCTTTCAGACGCATAACAAGTAATTGAAAGACCCTGGTTTGAAGCAGATACGCCTTAATCTGTAACTGACATTGCTGCTCCTTAACACTAGAGAGATTATTGACAGCAAGTTTATCTTTTGATTTCTTTTTTTAAAGTGTTATTATTTTTATTATTATTATTGTGACTGGTACAGAAGGAGATTATCCCTCCTTTCCCAGCAGAGCATCTGGTGGATTTGAACTGTGTGCCTCTGGGATTGCAGTGCAGCTTCCTGCCACTAGGCCACCAGAGCTCCCCTTATCTTTTGATTTCTTAACTGCTGGTGCCAAGAGTGATTGTGGATTCAAGCAAGATGAAATCATTCATATCTTTCTGCCATCAATCATGATGTTGCCTATTGGTCCAGTGGGGAGGACTTTTGGTTTTCTTTTCTTTTTTTTTAAATTTTTTTTATTGTATTATTTTTACATGTACCGTCAAATCAGATCTGACTGGTACTGGAGGAGATTGTCCCTCCTTCTCCAGCAGAGCATCTGGTGGATTTGAACCACGTACCTCTGGGAGGATTTTTGGTTTTCTTGATGCTGAAAGGTAATCTCTATTGAAGTCTGTAGTCCTTGATCTTCTACACAAGCTGTTCAAGTCCCCTTTGCTTTTGGCAAGAAGTCCATGTCGTCTGCGTAATACAGTGTGTTGGTGAATCTTCCTCCAATCCCGATGCCACACTTTTCTCCATGAAGTTCAGCCTCTCCACTTAATCGCTTGTACAGATTCAATAGATTATGGAGAATATTTACAGCCCTGATAAACTCAGAGTGCAGCACATTGGCTTCAAGACAAAAGATCAGTGGTTCAAATCCACCGGCCTCTATAGGGGAGAAAGATAAGGCAGTTTCTTCTCCCCAAAATTTACAGCATCAGAAACTCTGTGGAGAGTTGTCGTGAGTCTGAGCACACACAACAGCAAAGAGTTTGTTTTGCTTGTTTGTTTGTTTGCTTATTTGTCTGTTTGTTTGTTTATGATCCATGGTAGAGGTGTTCCGGTGGTACAGGGACAGAAGCACCAGGCTGTGTTGTCAGTTTGAACATGGGAGCGAGATGAGATTCTCCCAGGGGAAAGATGGGCATTTTCTGTTTCTATGACGATGACAGCCTTGTAAACCCCGGGGGTGGAGCTCGGCTCTGTGCCACAGGCTCATTGCAAATCTGATGGCAATATGTGGTGTGTGCACATGACTGGGCTTATAATCCCATCTGTAGTCATAATGGGCTTTCCTGGCTGTCTTAGCAAAGTAGCATTCGCTTACAGTGTGTCCAGAGTCCACCTCTTCTGAGATAGGCATGGAGTAGGGTAGGCACTGAGAGGGGAGCCTAGATGATGGAGGACAGATGCTACAGGGTATCACCAAAGGGTCGGGACAAAGACAGATGGAGACAGACCTTCCCCTGAATGCCACCTCCATTCCACTACCCATTCTGTAGAACTTGTCTGGAAAATGTTCTTCAGCCCCCTGGCAGCTTTCTCTGTGGAAACCTTGGTGGGTTCCACTCAAGCACCCCAAATGCTGACGTCTGAGTGAACTCGCTTCAACCGCTAGTGCGTCTTGGCTTGTAACTTTTGCCATAAAGCTTATTCTTGAGAAGTATCAGTAAGAAGGCCCTCAGGTAGTCAGCTGCCCTGACTGTCATGTTGTTGTTGTTAGGTGGTCTCGAGTCTAGAACGACGCACAGCGACCCTGTGGGCAGCAGCCCTGAGCCCGTCCTGTCCTGCACCATCCTCAGCGTCTGTGACACATTCGAGCACGTTGCTGCAGCCACCGTGTCAACCCAACTCAGGGAGGGTCCTTCCTCTCCTCCACTGACCCTCCACCTTCCAAGCATGTGATCCTCTTCCAAAGAATAGCTTCTCCTAGTAAAGTCATCAAAGTGTGAGAGACAGAGCTTTGCGGTCCTCGCCCCCAGGGAACACTCTGGCTTCACCTTTCTAGGATAGACCTGTTCATTCTTTGCACAGTTTGTGGGCTATTCAGTACTCTTCTTCAGCACCACAGTTCAAAGGCATCAGTGCTGAACATTATAGGCAACCACTAAATCCTATTGTCGTTATTGCTGTTGTTATGCACCGTCGAGCTGCCTGTGACTTAACAGCAACCCTGTGTACAACAGCCCTGAACCCTGCTCTATCCTGTACCAATCTTATTATCTCCAAAACGCCTAACCCCATTACCCCAATGATTGAATCAATCTATCTCATTGAGGGTCTTCCTCTCCTGCACTGTCCTTTCACGCTCCCAAGCATGACGTCCCTCTCCAAGGACTGGTCCCTCCTTGCAACATGTCCAAAGTATGTCAGACGAAGCTTCAGAATTCTTGCCTCCAAGGAACAGCCTGGCTTCACCCTCTCCAGGATGAACTTGTTCGTTCTCCTAGCAGTCGATGGTACATTCAACACCCTTCTCCAGCACCACAGCTCAAAGGCATCAATTCTCCTTCTATCCTCCCTAGTCATTGTCCAGGTCTCTGATGCATAGCAAGCGATTGCAAAGACCATGGCCTGTATCAGGGCCACCTTAGTCTCTAAAAATAAAATATAGTAGTTCATATAAATAAAACATCAGGGAGTTCTCAGGGGTTCAGGCCCACTTGTAGCGAGGGGAGGGGTGAATGTCTGGCTTGTGGGTACAAGAAACAGATTGATTGGCTTCCTCCAACACCAGGTGTGGGATAGGCAGGGGAGCAAGGCCAGGCCAGGCCAGATTACAATGAAGCAAAGACACAACATTGTGATTTGTGATTTCCCCAAGATTTGGGCTTGAGACAGCGAGAACCAGGCGGCCAGCTCTCGCTCTGACTCCCACACAGCCTACATGGCCCTGCTGCTGCCTGGGCCTCCTCTCCAGCCTCTGCTCCCCCAGCGACGTTAGCCAGACCTTGCAACATTCACACCTCAGTGGCCCCAGTGCCTTTGCACATCCAGCTCTGCATGGCATGCCCTTGCCCCTGACTTCACAGGGGGTCTCTCTGCCCTTCTCCCTGGCCCCCAGCTTCACCCCCAGGGCCTCACTGGTCCCCAGAGGCATGTGTCCTTGTGCTTGTGCTGTTCCGTGGCCCTGAGCCCCACCGCAGGCCTCTGCCCACTTCATCGTCCCGCACCCAGCACTCTGAGATGCACCACAGCAGCAGGGATGAGACAAGCGTTTGCTGGGTGAATAGTGAGCACAGTCAGAGCGTCAGTCCCGGGTCTGTGCTCCACCAGGGCCCGAGGCTCATTTACCAGCAGCCCTGGCCCAGGAAGTGGTTCTCAGCCTACTCTCCTGTTGACCTGGGAGGCTCAGGAGCGTTTCAGGACCCAGAAAAGAGGGGTAACTGTTGGTTGTCCTCAGGGGGCCTGAGGCCCAGCTCTTCCAGGCCTAGGACCCCTGGCTGGTGATTCCAGATGGGCCGGAGCTGGGCAGACCCTTCAGTGGGCCTGGTTGTCTTCACGCCTCAGGCAGGGGCAGCCCGGCTATTTGCTGGAGACTGTAACGGCCAACATGAGGCCTTTTGGCGAGAAATGTGCATTTTGGCAGCAAGATGGTCTCAGGAAACTGGCCCATTCTTGTGCAAACGTAATCCTCTGGAAGCCCCAGTGGCCAGGCTGGGCAAACAGGTGGCCCAGGGGCCAGGCCACAGCCAGCAGGGAAGACGCACAGGGCTGAGGAGGCGTGAGGTGGCCAGGAGGCTGGGGTGACCATCATCCACACCTGTGGGGGGTCTCACGCAGCGGGGTGTCAGCTGAGCCTGCTGCCATGCCCAACTGACTGTCTCGACCACATGGACCCTGGGACCCTGGCAAAGCTGAGACGTGTCCAGAGGCAGCCAGGAGTCAGGACCCTGGTTTCGGTCTGAGCAAGTGCTCCCGTCTCCGAGGGACCCGGTTTCCCCAGCTATACGCAGGACCGGTCACCTCTGTCATCCGTAAGGGGCTTGATGCCACAGTGCTGAAGTTCTTAACTGCAGACAAGATCGGCGGTTCAAACCGCAGGAAGAAGAGGCAGCCTTCTGTAACAACCACAGCTTGGAAACCCTGTGGACAGCTCCGCTCTGTCCTACATGGTGACTTAGAGTCAGAACCGATACGGTATCTGTGGGGTTGATTTCGGGCTGATCAGTTTCTGAAATTGAAAAGTTAGGAGGCCAGGACCTTGGCCAGAATACAGGAACCCGTCTCTCTTCCTCCTTGAATCCCCATCATGGGGAGCTCATCCTTGAACCCAGATTAGCTCACGGGGCAGAACCTGGCCTGCCTGGGGACGTGCTGTCCCACATCTTCCCTGATCCTGACTCAGGGTCCTTGGAGGGTCCCCAGCCAGAGAGAAGGCAGGACTCAGGGAGGAATTGTAGCATCGGATAAACAATGACTTCTGTTTTCTTATAAGTGTAGCCCCAAAACTGAGTGGGACATGCTTACATCAAACTGTTCACCTATGGGGGGCAGGGGAGGCAATATATACCTTCTTAGGACTTGCATTGCAGAGTGGATTGGGGAAGGGAGGGAAAGGGTGCATCAGTGAAAGAATGAAAACCCAACCTTCCTGTAAACTTACATTAAAATCACAATTCTTTTTAAAGGTAAAATGTAAATAAATAAAACGAATTCCCATTTCCCTGAGCTCGAGTTTCCCCAGGCATCCTGGTTCCCACGCTGGGTCTAGCGTCTGAGCTTTCCCAGGGCTGCGGCAACAGAAGGACCACAGGTGGGTGTCGTTACAGAGGCGACTTTATGCTTCTGGGGCTCAGGAGGCTAGAAGTGGGATTCCTGCACTGGCTGTGGGGTAAGGCCCTCTCTGTGGACACTGGCGAAGGTCTGGCCTCTCTGAACTTGGCTGTTCCCACAGCCTTGGCTCCTCGGCCGTGCCCACACGCCATCGCTCTCCCCCTGCTTCAGTTCTGAGTGTGTCCTGCTCTTTAAAGACTCGGAAGCGATGAGCATCAGGTCCCACCTGACACGATGTGGCCACATGAGTGGAATAAGAGAAACCCTGTTCCCCAAGGGGTTCAATGCATAGCTTTGTAGTTGTTATGTGCCATCGAGTCGCTTGAGACTCATAGCGACCTATGTACAACAGCCCTAAACTCTGCTCTGTCCTGTGCCAATCTCACCGTCTCCGATACAACCATCCGATTACTCCAGTCACCAAATCAATCCACCTCATAGAGGGTCTTCCCCTCCTGCGCTGTCCCTCCACCCTCCCAAGCATGATGTCCCTCTCCAACGACCGATCCCTCCTTACAACATGTCCAAAGTATGTCAGACGAAGCCCCAGAATCCTTGCCTCCAAGGATACCCCCGGTTTAACCCTTTCCAGGACAAATCTGTTTGTTTTCCTAGCAGTCCATGGTACCCTCAATACTCTTCTCCAGCACCACAGCTCAAAGGCATCAATTCTCCTTCTATCCTCCCTAGTCATTGTCCAACTCTCTGATGCATAACAAGTGATTGCGAAAGACCATGGCCTGTATCAGACGCACCTTAGTCTCCAGAGAGACACCATTGCTCTTCAGTACTTTGGAGAGGTCCCTAACAGCAGACTTTCCCCATCGCAATACGTCTTTTAATTTCCTGGCTGCTGGTGCCGAGAGTGTTGACTGTGGAGCCCAGCAGACTAAAGCTGTGTACAATGGACACCACAAACTGAATGCACTTCTGCCATATTGGTTCTGACCCTCAGCATCCCTGCAATGTACTACAGACTGCACCACCAGAGTGCCCTAGAGTCACCTGGGGGCCTGCAGAACTGCTGCGTTTGGACTGTGGTGGGGGAGGGGGAGGAAAGGTAGCATGCAGATGCCATGGGATGCCAGAAGAAGTCAGTCTGTCTCATCTGGAAAGATATACAGCCAGCCACCCCTCCTAGGTATGAAAATGGCAAGAGCATATCTCATTGCTTTGGTCACGGTGTCAGGAGAGACTTCTCCCTGGAGAAAGATGCTGTGCTTGGAGGAGCAAGGGTCAGCGGGAATGAGGAGCGCCTTAAAAGGGGTGGACGGGCACGCTGGCCTCAGGTTACTGTTGTTAGGTGCCGTCGGCTCATATCGAGCCTCATCAGCTCTTTTGAGAAAAATGCTTGTCTGTCAAATGTTGCTCTAAAGCTGAGCACTCACATGAGGACAGACTAGGGAGAAGGCTTGGCCATCCACTTCCAAAAGAACAGGCCTCCGAAACCCTATGGACAACAGAGGTCACTTAGATTCGACTGGCCGAGATGGTACCACAGGCTGGAAATCACAAAGGAGATGCAAATAGACCCTAGTGACTGGAATGTGGAATGGGAGAAGTATAAATGTAGGAAAATTGGAGATTGTTAAGGAAGAAAGAGAACACACAAATATTGACATACTAGGACCTTTGGTTAGGGTTCCTTAAAAGGAAGTAGGGCAGAATCTGAAGTTAGTCAAGTGGAAAATGAAAAAAGTAGCAGAAAACACAGAAGTTAGTTTATTGGAACAGCCTTACGATGTGAGGCATTTAACAGTCATGACTGATGACCAGACGGGTTGTGGGATGAAATCAAGGACGCCATCCATGAAGACATCACTACAAAGACAAGGGGGGAGGGGTAGATGGATGTCTGAGGAGACTCTGAAAATGACACTAGAACATCGAGAAGCCAGGACGAAGGGAAGACACGCGGACGCACGAGAGCTGAACAGGAAGCCCCAAAAGGCAGCTTGAGCAGACAAAGCAAAACATTCTAGCAAAACTCACGAAGAGCTGGGGTTAGAAAACCCACAGGGATGGACACATTCGGCTTTCCTCAAGCTGAAAGAACCAAAGGCAAATGTCAAGTCTCAAGTTGGAACTCTGAAGGATTCTATGGGCAGAACCTTGAATGATGCAGGAAGCATCAAAAGAAGATGGAAGGAACATAGTCATTGAACCAAAAAGAAATTGGTCGACATGGAACAATTCTGGAGGTAGAATTGATGGCTGGGAGGCTAAAGACGGCATGCTTATGCGAAGCGATTTCTAGTTTCTAGAAGGCTCCTGCAAAACAGGAAAGCTGAGAGGTTGCGTTTGACATATTTCAATCTAAACCAGATTCTTTTTATTAATTAATATTTTTCAAAAAAATTTCTTTTCATTTTTTTGTGTGTGTACTGTCAAATCAGACCTGACCCAGTCAGAGATTGTTCCTCCTTCTCCAGCAGAGCATCTGGTGGATTCGAACCGCTCACCTCTGGGATTGTAGTGTATTCATTACTATTTAACAATACTTTATATTTTTTAAAAATAATTTTGTTTATAGGTTATTGTTTAAATCATCATGATCATAACATTCAGTTTGGAGATACCAGAGTGATGTAGAGAAGAAAAGATATTTATTTATCTTTTATTGGCTATGCAAAGGCTAGAACCCTGAACAATTGATTGTGCTCATGCAAAACCTATACTTGGACCAAGAAGCAGTAGTCAGAACAGAGCAGGGAAATGCTGCATGGTCCAGGATCAGGAAAGGAGTGCATCCTGTCTCCATACCTTTTGAACCTGTATGCAGAACAGATTATTTGGGAGGCTGGACTTTATGAGGGGGAATGTGGCATCAGGACTGGAAGAAGACTCATCAACAACCTATGTTATGCAGATCACACAACTCTGTTTGCTGAAACTGAGGAGGACATGAGGCATTTGCTTCAGAAGGTCAAGGACTGCAGCCTTCAATATAGATTGAAGCTCAACATTAAGAAGACAAAGATACTCACCACTGGCCAACTGGCAGCCTCATGACAGGTGGAGAAAAGGTTGAGGTTGTTAGTAACTTCAGCTTGCTTAATTTCCACAATCAGCACTCCTTGCATCAGGAGTCAGGCAGTCAAAAGATGAATTTTATTGGGAAAGTCTACTGTCAGGGAACTCTCTAGAGTATTAAAGAGCAACGATGTCAGCCTGGAGACTAAGGTGCACCTGATCCAGGCCATAGTCTTTGCAATTACTTGCTATGCATCAGAGAGCTGGACAATAACTAGGGATGATAGAAGCAGAATTGATGCCTTTGAGTTGTAATGCTGGAGAAGAGTGTTGAACATACTATGGACTGTCAGGAGAACAAACAGGCCTGTCCTGGAGATGAAACCAGGATGCTCCCTAAAGGCAAGGATTTTGAAGCTTAGTCTCAAATACTTTGGGCACACTGCCAGGAGGAGCCATTCCTTGGGGAAGGACATTATGCTTAGAAGGATGGAGGGACTGCTCAGGAGAGGAAGACTCTGGTGAGAGGAATTGACTCAGTGACTGGCGAAATGGGCTTAGGTCTTTTGTAGACAGATGAAGAGATTGCCTCAAGATAGGGAAGGGTTCAGAGCTAAGGTACATAGAGTTGCTCGATGACACATAACAACATGCAAAGGCACTTGACTGTGGATCATAACAAATTACTGCTAACAGTGAGAAGAATGGGAGTCCTAGAGCACTCCATGTGTTTACACGAAACTACACCCAGACAAAGAAGCTGTGATCAGAGCAAAATAAGGGAGCACGCATGGCTTAAAATCAGGAAGGGTGTGCAGCAGGGATGTATCCTTTCTCCATACCTAGTTAATCTGTATGCAGAGCAAGTCATTCGATAAGGTAGACTTCATGAAGAAAAATGTGGCATCAGGTTTGGAGGAAGACTCATCAACAACCTGCATCACTCCGATGACACAAACGTGCTTGTAGGAAATGAAGATTTAAAGCACTTACGGAAAGAAATCGAAGACTAGAGTCTTTAAAATGGATCACTTTTCAACACACACACACACAAAACCAAAAATCCTCACCACTGGGCCAACAGGCAATATCATGATGGATAGAGATTGAAATTAACAAAGGCTTCCTTTTACTTGTATCCACAGTGGACACCCATGACCACAGCAAAGGAGAAAAAAAAAATCACCAAACCCAGAAACCTCCAAACACAAGGTGCTGGGAAAACCCACTGTCTATGGGAAAGAGCAGAGATTAAAGTCCAAGCTGCAGTTGACACAGGATGTGATGTCTTTTTATGCATCTGAAGGTTGAACAATGAATAAAGATGACAGCAGAACTGAAGCCTTTGAACCGTGGGGTTGGAGAAGAGTGTGGACTGGCCCACAGACTATCAAAAGAGCAAGTCTGTCTTGAAGAAAGTGCAACCAGGGTGCTGGTTACAGACAAAGATGGTGAGACTTCGTTCATGACCTTAGAGCTTATTGTCAGGGGTACCAGTTCTTGGAAGACCATGTTGGGACCCTCAGCAAAACAGACTGACACAGTGACTGTAACAGTGGGCTCAAGTAGATCAGATATGAGCAGGGCTGAGCTGGGGAGGCCGTGGACAGGCCACTCGAGACTAGGCAGCTCCCGGCAGACAGGGCAACCCTGGCCAGTGCGTCTGCCAACCGCGCTGCTGCCCCGCCCCTGGCTGTCATAACCACTGACCTCGGCTCCGAGACACGTTTGTTTTTCTCCATTTCAATGAATGATTTATTTTCCGGTTTATCAAACGCACCCACCACATCACTGGTGAGCTCACAGGGCCAAAAAAGGAACGCCAGGAATTTCCCAGCAGGCCCTGGGCCAACCTCCCCACCCCCCCCACCCAGCATCTCTGCATCACCCCACGGCTGGCCTGGGGAGCAGAGAACAGGCTCCAGGACTCTCCTTCTGCTGTGGCCACTCAAGCCCTTGGTCAGCAGGGGATTTCAAATGTGGCCAGTGTGCCTCTGGTGGGCCAGCCGAGGGCAGGTAGGGCCATGGACCTGTCCAGTGGCTACCGTCCTGTTGAGAGAACCTGGCCATGGGGATGAGGCCTAATGGGAAGAGGGAAGCAGCCAGGCACAAGCCGAGCTCCAGGTGGAACTGCCTCTCGTCTGTGTTCTCGGACAAATCACTTAATCCGAGCTTCTGTCCCTCATCCAGCTGCAAAACAGTACTTAGCGGCCGAGCAGGGGCCTTAATTAGGCAAGTGTGCAAAGTCCTCGCAGGTTTAAGATGAAAGCGTTGATTGAAGTACAAAGTGTGTATCCAGAGCCAGGCGGGAGTCGGGAACCTTGAAAGAAGAGAGAAAGGGGAGGCTGAGGTCACTCGGCCCCCGCCTCGCTGGTCCTGCTTGTCCCTCACTGTCCCCTGTGTCGACCAAGGTGACATCCCCACCGGCCATCTGCCAGGGCTTTGCATCACCTCTCTGGTGGAACCCACCTTTGAGCTGTATCGGAGGCTCTGTCACTTGGCCTGGCCACCACAGCCAGGCTGACCCTCACTGTCCTCGCCCCCGGTCGCTGTCCACCTGGTCAGCTCATCTCCCGTCCAGGGTCACCCGCTCCTCTGCCCTTGTCCTGCTCATTCTTGGAGTCATGTCCCTTCACCAGAGGCCTTCTAACAACAGGCCCAAGGTTCAGGAGACCAAATCTCGCCATCCTTCCTCTAAGGAGGACCTGGGTTGCACCTTGTCCAAGCTGTTTGTTCTTGTGACAATTTTTTGCATTCAATACCCTGACAATTGACCACAGTTCAGGGCCATCAACTCTTCTTCAGTGTTGCTTATTCAGTGTCCAGTTTACAGACGTCCACAAAACAATTGAAAACCCCGTGGCCAGCTCATTTACATATCGTTGTTGTTAGGTGCCATCAAGCGGACATCGCATCATAGTGACCCTATGAACAACAGCTCAGGCCTTGCGCTGTCCTGCACATCCTCACCGCCTCTCCCAGGCATACCGGAGGCTTCACGCTGATATGCTGCTCTCAGTACCCTGGAGGGGTCCCTGGCAGCCAAGTTGCCCAAGGCAGCTCATCTTTCGATTTCTTGACTGCTGGTGCCAAGGGTGTTGAGTGTGGATCCAAGCAAGAGGAAACTGTTGACAGCTTCAGTACTTTCTCTGCATCTATCATGATGCTGTCATTTAGCCCAGTGCTGAGGATTTTTATCGTCTTGATGGTGACATGAAATCCATATCGAAGGCTGTCGCCCTTGATCCTTTGCAGCACATGTTTCAAGCCCTCCTCACTTCCAGCAGGCAAGGTTGTGTCACCAGCATAAAGCGGGTTGTTGATGACTCTCCCCTTCTAGTCTGATGCCATATTTTTCTTCACAGAGCCCAGCTTCTTAAGTACAAATTGACTCTGTGTGGAGAAAGGATACAAGGTTGATGTGCACCTTGCCTGATTTTTAAACCCTCCGGTCTTTCCTTGCTCTGTCTGATAACACTTTCTTGGTCTGGGTATAGATTTAGTATAAGCGTGATTAAGATTTCCATTCTTCTCACTGTTAGCCATGATTTGTTATGATCCACACAGTCAAATGCCTTTCATAGTCAAGAAAACACAAGTAAACCTTTTTCTAGTATTGTCCGCTTTCTGCCAAGGTCCATCTGTCTGTTTTTACCACAAGTGGAAGGCTTTAATAAATAGAAATTTATTGTCTTGTGGCGTAGGGGCTAGGAGTGTAAATTCAGGGTGTCGACTCTAAGGAGAGGCCCTCTCTGTGGCTCATGCCGGAGCAAGGCCTTGGTCTTCAGCATCTGTTGGCCTGGGCTTCCCTGATTCCTCCGTGTATCTTCCACTTCTCTGGAGCTTTCGCATGCAGTGACCCAGAACCAGAAAGACACCTTCACTCCTAGATCTGATCTTGGTGGTTCTGCAGGGTCCCCTCCCCTCAGCTTGCCTTTCTCTCCTTTTATCTCCAGGGAGAGAAAGGACATTGCAGGTCACACAGTAGGGAAACCCTCCTTACATCCTGTTACAGGACTGAAGGGTGTTGCATTCCACCTTAATCCTCCTACAGCTACCCGGTTCATCAGATCCCGAGGCGCAGTCACATAGTTTCCACGTTGTATCACTACACACACTTTGTAGCATTACATTATATTTTGGGGAGACACCACTCATTCAGTCCATGACACACCAGTGCCGTGTCACGCTCATGCTCAAGTCACAACTGCGTGCATCCTCCTCCTCCTTACCCAGATTTCACGGACATTCGAGGCTGTTCAAAAAACTGTCCTTGGGTCTGTCTGACCTCAAAGTGACTTCACTTTGTGACACTGTCAAGGCGTCCTTTGCAGCAGGTCTGCCCAGTGGTCTCTGGATTGATCCTTCTGTGAGCATTGATTCTTGATTGGAGCAGAATGACTGGAGTTTATACTCTAACATTAAAAGTATATAGAAAGGTATTCACTGATAAGTGTATTCTCAAGGTGAGCGAAAAGGAGAAAGAACCAGGTTAGCAAGAGTCTGAATAGGACGATGGTTGGAAAAAATGTAAATCTATATGAGTGTGCAGAAGCCCAAGCCATGGTTGGTTTGGCTTTTTTCTCATATGCATGTGAAGGATGGACAGGGGATCAGGAAGCTGGAAAAGGACTTCCTGTCTTTGGCCTGAGGTGTTGGCGAAGAGCATTGACCATGCCGTGTGCTCCAGAAACACGGACGGTCCGTCTTGGAAGGAAGCAGAGTTCTCGGACCTCAGACATGAGGATGACGAAGCTTCACCGCACGTGCTTCGGACGTTTCATCAAGAGGAACCAGCCCTCGGAGGACACCGAGATCGTTAGCGGGTCTTGAAAAAAGATCTTCTATTAAATTGGTGGGCACGGTGCTTGCCGCTGTGGCTGTGAGGCTGGTACAGGCCTGAGCAGGGGCTCAGCCTGCCGGACACGAGGCCACTGTCAGCTGGAACCGACTGGACAGCACCCACAACACCTAGAGAAGGGCCCAGAGGGACAGCTGCTCACATGGCCGTCTGGTGGTGGGCGTGCGTTTGCAGGGTTCCGTGAGGGCCCACGCTGCTGCTTAATCCTTTCTACATGCCTTTGAGCTGGCAGTACAACTCCTTGCCTCTAGGCCACCAGAGTGCCTTATTGACTGCTGCCCTAAATCTCACTATGCAGCTGTCCCTTTCCCTGGGAGCAGGGACTAAGTCTCTCTTGTGGCCACTGTGTTGCTATCACCTGGCACACTGTCATCTGCGGGTGCCATCGACTTGATCCTCGCTCCCAGAAACCCCACTCGACACCGGAGAGCTACCCCCAAGTCTTACTCCCTCAGAACTGTCCAATTTTCTGCAGCCAAATGCTTAACCTCTGTGCCACCAAGGTTCTTTGCATGGTACAAGGGAGGTCCTGGGAAATTATTTCCTGAATGCATGGATGGTTAAAAAAATGGGGGCCTACCAACCCCCCAAATACTGCCCAGCCCTGGAGGCAGGGTGCTGGCGATGGGGCTGCTGGCTCGGCGCTGTGTTCGGTGCGTGTGCCCCTCTGAGGAACCCCAGTCACCGCCGGGCCTGCCCTAATCCTGAACTAAAGCTGCAGCGGCAGCTCTTTGGTGTCGATACTCTCTGAAGTTTCGATCGGGGGGCAGAGGGGGGCAGTGAGAAGAAAGGTCTCCCTTCCTCGCACACCCACCAAAAACAGGCCCACATTAAGGAGTTTGGGGCGAGTCAAAACCAAAGAAAAAAGTCGAGGCCGCCCCGATGTTGGGCCCCACAGCCTTTGAGCGCCAGCTGTGCCCGGCGCGTGTGTGCTGTGGGCAGCACAGTCGGCCAGATGTTCCCCCGGAACGCCACTTCAAACGCCCGGCCGAGCCCATTACCTGAGCTACCTTTGTGGATTTCAAAGAGAAGCCCCTGCCACTTTCCCTCTAATCATTAGCTCTCAACTGGTCTTTAATGGGCCATTAGGAGGGCCCCCAAGATCATTACCAGGTTCTGATGGCCGGGGCACCCACCTGGAGGGCAGGCACCTGCAGAGAGCTCAGTATCGCTCACTGCAGGCGAGGCCAGGACCCTGGTCAGCAGCCAGCACAGGGTTGCACGCTGGCCACCAGCTGAGGCTGGGGTTCAAACCCTGCCTGGACTCTGGGGAAAGTCTTCTTGCCTTCGAGCTCATACTGACCCACGCTGACCCTACAGCACTGAGCAGAACAGCCTCTGCTTTCTAAGGCAGCGACTCTCTTTTCAGGCATTCCTGGCTGGATTTGAACTGCCAACCTTTTGGTGAGGGGCTGAACTCTTGGTCATGTGAGCCACCCGGAAGTGAACACTTCCTATTCCACACTGTGGTTCTGGATCAGAAATTGAGATGTGGTCTGTCTCTCTGTCCGCTGTATGGACTCACAGCCGTGGCCAGGATGGGCAGTGACCCCTGCACCCACGAAACCAATATTGTCATCAGAGAGGAGAAGTAATAAACCAAGAATAAAATGAGCTGTCCAGTACCCTGAGGCCTTCAAGTGGGAGGCCTGCCGGCAGAGCAGGTGCCTGTGGGCACGGGAGCAGGTGGTCGAGGTTTGCAGACCCCTGGGCTAGAGCTGAGAGGCTGTGGGACAAGGCTTGCCAGCAGAGCAGGGTGCCTCTGGACGCAGCACTAGCAGGAGCAGGGGAAGGCTAGGCGGAGGGGCCAGCGGGCACATAGAGGCCTGCTAGGGACACGACTTAGAAGAGGTTATCCTGATCCAAAGGCACACAGTTCAAATCCCCCAGCTTCTCCATGGGAGAAAGATGGGCGATCGCCTCCGACGTAATTTACTGCCTTTGAAAACCCTCTGGAGGACGAGCTGTGGGGCGGCTCCCACTGCATGGCACACACAACAATCCTGATCAAAGCACTGTATCCTGCGTGCTCCTGAGCCTGGTGCATAAACAGGCTCCACTAGCAAACTCTGCGATCGCGGGCTGAGGAAGTCTAGCGTATCAGACAGAGTGTAAGCTGGGGAAAGCCAGTCTGTCCAAGGAATGAAGAAAGTGTGCTTGTGGACTAAGTGCTGAGGGGGCTCTAAAGGCTGGTCAAGGAAGACCCCCAGAGAAGGGGGCATCTGAGCCGAGGAAAGTGGCTGCTGAGGGGGAGGTCTTCCAGGCTGAGGGCGCAGAGGAGTGGAGGGACTGGACATCCTGAAGGCCTGTCCTCTGCTCTGGGGGTGGTAGAGACCCTCTACAATCCTGCATGACAGGAAAGAGTCCTGGGGTAGAGCAAGGAATGGCAAATGCACTCACTGCTGGTCCAAAGGTTGGCAGTTCAGGTCCCAGAGTCACCTCAAGCTACTGGAAACCCTACAGAGGTCTCCCCAACGTGCCCACCCAAAGTACAAGAGCGGGAGGCAGCAGACAGCTGGGCCTGCAGGAAACATGGTAGACTTGGAGCGATTCCTAGAGGAGGGGGTCACTCTTGGCTCACGAGGGGGTCTGTGGAAAAGAGGAGGCCCATCAGCGAGGTGGGTGGACACAGCGGTGGGGCAATGGGCGTGAGCAGGACTGTGGGGATGATGGGGACGGAACACTTCCTTCTGCTAGCCACGAGGTCACCGTGAGCAGAGCCGGCGTGCAGGTGCCATCCCAGTGCGTGGCTGGGCCTCCTTCCTCATTTCCTCACCGATGGCCTCTGGCCACCTACTGACCTTTTTTTTTTTAAAAAAAAAAAAGCAGGGCTGTAAAGGGCGCTGTTGTGCACAGAGCGTGGAGCGCTGGGTCCTGCTGAACGTCTGCCTTTCATCCTTTTGAGGACCCATCAAGCTAAATGGTCAATGTGAAAGCCCCTGAGTTCTGGGATGGTTTTTTACACAGCAATAGATC
The DNA here is from genome assembly GCF_000299155.1 of Elephantulus edwardii. Taxonomy (NCBI): domain Eukaryota; kingdom Metazoa; phylum Chordata; class Mammalia; order Macroscelidea; family Macroscelididae; genus Elephantulus; species Elephantulus edwardii. The sequence continues at coordinate 5,208,737 of NW_006399876.1, forward strand.
CCAGAGGTGCCAGCCATCCCATAAACCCCTCTGAAGGTGGAGAGGAAGGACGAACCTGTGGTCCTACCCACTCAGTCATCACTTGGTGTTCCAGATGAGGTTCGTCTGGATGGGGGGACAGGGCAGCACAGCCAGGGATGGGTCTGGCAGGAGGAAGCCCACTTCCTGGGCCCAGAGCTGTCGCTGGTCCAGGGCACCCGAGGGAAGGAGCACTGAGAGGGTCCCTCAGCGGTGAGACGGGCGCCTCTTAGCACTGGGCCGCGGGGCGGGAGGAGGAAGAGGGAATTTCTCCCGCTGAAGGTCACGGTCTGGCATTCCTCGCTGGGCTCAGTGCTCCCCAGGCCAGTGTCAAAGGGCTCCATTCTTCTCCACACGGAGCAAACAATCGCTTCTGGGGCGAAGGCGGCTGGCCCTCCTGGCTTGTGTCCCCACACCCCCCTCTGCTTTCCTTCCCTGTTGGGTTTTGACGTCTCCACGTGCCAACAACGTACCCTGGTGACTGCTGGGGGTTAAGTGCTGGCCGCTCACCAGCTGGTCGGTGATGCAAACTTGCCCAACGGCCCCTCGGGAAGAAGACCAGGCGGTCAGCGTCCAGCCACGTGCAGCAAACCAGCACCCAGGATGCGGGCGTCACCCTTCTGACACCCCCCCCCCCAAAGATGCGCTGATTCACGGGGAGGAACTGGGAGGGAGCCATCACCCGGTGTCCCCTGCCGACGCAGAGGGTGGGCGCTGAGGGGTAGGATCCGGATACTCTCTGCAGCCTGTAGAACCAGGACCAGGCCTGCTGCGGACGGCTCCCGGGGTGCCCGCTCGTGGCAGCCAGCCGGCCCTGGGGCTCTGGAAGGGTCTGCACCCAGGGCTATTTGTGCCTGATGCCCACCCTCACCCACCCAGCACAGCCTCAAACATCACTGGGACGAAGTCACTGGGCACACACACGGGGGCCAGGCCAATGCTGAGGTCTTGGCCTCTTGGGCCTCTGGGCAGGTTCCCTGACCATCCTGCACCTCAGTTTTCTTAATCTGTGAAGTGGACATCAATGGCCATGCTCCAGGAGTTCATTTTAAAGGGTCTGCTTGATTTAAGGGGCTCACATGGGGGAGCAGTGACCTTCTGCCCTACAGGCTGGGTGTGTGGGTTGGAGGGAACCCCACAGGGACCCCAGGACTCCCAATTAGCAGGCATCTCATCCTGGTCCACCGTCCACCACCTGTCTGACACTTGACTTTTGGGCAACATCAGAAAGTTACTGAGGGTGGGGGCCTGGCCCTGCCCTGATGGCCGGACTTGGAGCCTGCCCTTTGAACAAGGTCTTTATGGTAATCGATGGTAATGGCCGCCTGGGGAGCCTGGGTCCCCCTCACCCTAGAGATAATCAAATTACCCTGGAAAACAAATTACTACTCCCCCCAAACAAGTCACTTTGAATCACAGAGCAGCAGATAAGAGCCCAGGGCAGATGAGAAGCTGACCCCTGTGGAGGTGAAGTGGGCAGGACCCCAGGTCCCTGGGGCAGCAGGCAGGCCAAAGTGTGTCACTTTTTGGCACTTTGCATACACAGAAGGTTGGGCTCATCTACCCCGCGGTGGGCGGTGGGCGCTGCGGTGTCTCTGCCCCATCCGGGTGACCGGCCTTCACACCTCTCCGTTGTGCTGTGCACGGTCCCGGGACTGCATAGTGTGAACACACTATCAGAGGTGCTGGGTGGTCATCAAATATTCACTTTACTGCTGGGGGTCTGGAAGGGAACTCTCACCGTGCCTCCCCAGCATGCCTGCATTTTGAGACCACAGGAAGCAAAGTGGGGTCACAGGTCACCCTGTGTAATGTGGGGTGACAGCATGACCACGGCCCCGTGCATTTGGGGGTGAGGATATTTCTTGGCTTGTTGTCCCTTTCAGCGCCAGTGCATGGGGCTTCTCTGCCAGGGTGGCCACACGGGGCACGTCTCTTCCTGGGTTTGTGTGAGTGTCCCGGGGACCCGGGGAACCAGGGGCTAACCGTCCCATGATTGGCTGTGGCCCATAGGGGTCCCCCGCTGATTTTTTTTTACAGCATATTCTTTCCACCCCCATTCCTTCATTGTTGTATATTTTCCTCCCTGCCCACCTCTCCTCCCTAGTTCATTTTTCTCTTTGAAAAGAAAAAAAAAATTCTTTCATTGTAATACAATCCCCTCCCAAGTGCACAGTACAATACATTTTCCTTTTCTGTAATCTCCTCTCCTCCACCACTCCTTACCTCAAACCCCTGTCCTTGGGTGTTGAGAGCACATTACCTTTCCAGGTTGCTATCCAGACTTCACCTGACTACCTGCTCTTTTTTTTAGGGGCTTATTTCTTTTATTGGTGTTACCCGCCCCCAGATGAAAGTAGTAACCAGCTCACAGCTGAGCCTAATTAGGAGTGCTTTTTTTCTATTATGCTTTGACTGCCTGTTTACATAAAAATGTATCATTCCATCCGTTTATATAAATGCTGTACCATACTTGTCATTCTTCAACTTGTTTGTCTTGCCTTCTATAGCATTTTTAAGATGTATCATTATTATGAGGGGCAGCGCAAGAGAGGAAGAGACCCAGGATGCGATGGATGGATACAGTAAGTGGGGCAATGGAGGTAGGTGTGTCAGCGTTAGTGGGAATGGCTCAGGACAGGGCAGGCTTCCGAGCTTCTGTACATAGGGTCACCATGATTCACAGGCAACTTGATGGCACATAACAACAATTATCATTATATGAAGTGTTGTTTGTTACTGCTGAGCTAGCCCTGGGGACCCTGAGCACAATATAGACTGTCTAATCTGATCAATCCCATGACTCAGTAAATTGGACCACTGTAGGGTTTTTATGGATGTATTTCTGAAAGGATACTGCCACATCTTTCTTTTTAAGGTGAAACTTGTCTAACGTCACAGGAACACACCAGGCTCTGCTGATAGCTGGGATGGTGACTGCGTATGGGGTGCATTGGCTGGGAATCAAATCCGTGTCTCCCACATGGAATTCTACCGCTGAACTGCCACTGTTCTCATGGCTTCAAAGAAGAAAAAGAGATCCGATTTATCAGCTACAGCTGAATCCATGAATACCCTGAATGACCTCGTCCTAGCTTCTTAGAAATCAGCAGATCTACGTCAGGGAGCTCTGGTGGTGTGGTCTGTCGGAGACTCCACTTGCCAACCCAAATGCTGAACCTCTCTGACTGTTCAAATCCACCAGCATCTGTAAGGGAGAAAGATGGGTCATTTCCCCTGTAAGACTGACAATCTTGGAAACCTCGTGGAGGGTCAGCTATCAATCAACCCTGACTCAAGTGAGAATGAGCAAATGGACACAGGTGATGCAGAGAAGTCCTGGTGGCGCAGTGGATAAATGCTAGACTCAGAGCCAGGTGCGTCCGCGAGTGGAGCTCAGCCAAAGGATGCTGTTCAGATATACCAGCTGCACCACAGGATACTGTTAGAAAAGATTTATTGTCTTAAAGACCTGAGGGGGTAGATTGAATCTACCTACAGGTCGAGGCGTGGAGCTCTCATGGTCAAGTGGTAGGACCTGTGCTGCCAATCGAAAGGCACGCGCTTTGAGTTCAACAGCTGCTTTGAGCGAGAAAGATGAGCAGTCTCTTTACACATTATTGACAAGCTCTGAAAACCTCCTGAAAGATCAGACTTGACGGTGCATAGCACCAGCAGTGTGGGTCATGGGGAACCCAACTGACTTGTCTGGTTTGGGGCTTTGGCCATAAGCTGAAAGGCTACAGGTGAGTAAGCGGTTAGCCAACAGTTGCCTTCAGGTCGACCCCGCCTCCTGGCGACTCCACGCGCTGGAGAGTAGAATCACACTCCACAGGCCTTTTCAGGGCTGTGCTCCTTGAAAGCACGCCACCAGGTTTCTTTTCTGAGACAATTCGAGGTGAGTTTGACTCTCAAGCTTTTGGTTAGTTGCCAAGTGCTTAATTGTCTGCGCCACTTAGAGACTCTTGCTCAGCACCTAAAAACATGGTGCGGCCAAATCAGCTTGAGTGTGTCGCCCCTGGGGGCTTCAAACCGGTGACCTTTCTGTTAGTGGTTAGTCCCTTATCAACCGTGCCACCAACCTCCCTCACTGCCATTGAGTTGATTTTAACTGATAGCAACCTTGTGGGGCAGAAGAAGAAGAGCCACGTAGGATTTCTGAGGCTGCAAATCTTCACAAGAGGAGGTCCCTCCGTCTTTTCCCCATGGGGTGGCTGGTGGGTTTGAACCACGGGATTTCTGATTAGCAGCCTAATGTTTAACATACAGTGCCACTGGGACTCCTTAATAAATGGCGGTGGTTGTTGTTATGTGCCGTCAAGTTGCCTGTGACTCATAGCGACGCTGTCTATGTACAACAACTCTGAACCCTCCTCAATCCTGAGCCAACCTTACCGTCTCTGACGCACCTACCCTACCCCTCATTATCTCAGTCACTGAGTCAATCCACCTCATCAAGTGTCTTCTTCTCTTGGGTTGTCCCTCCACCTTTCCAAGCTTGTTGTCCCTCTCCAAGGACTCCTTGCAACATGGCCAAAGTATGTCAGACGGAGCTTCAGAATCCTTGCCTCCAGGAAGCAGCCTGGTTTCACCCTCTCCAGGATGAATCTGTTTGTTCTCCTAGCAGTCCATGATATGTATATTCAATTCTCTTCTCCAGCACCACAGCTCAAAGGCATCAATTTTTTGGTATAAAAATAATAATTTATTTTATAATGATTAATTGAAAGTAGTTTACAGCCCCAGAAGCCCACCATTCTTTGCCTGAAAGTTGAGTCACAAGGTAGGTTCAATTCCAGGCTGGAAAGGCAATCCAAGGACCATAGTCTCAGGTGTTTTCCCAGTCCCTGTCAGATCAGTCAGCCTGGTTTTAATTTGTGTGCGTTGAAAATACATCATAAAAGAAATCTGTTGGGAACGAACAAAGAAAAGGGCAGAGGAGAAGGTGAAGAAGGATGACAAGAAAGTACGGGGGGAAAGAGGATAGGGAGAGGATAGAGAGGAAGAGAGGAAGGAGGAGAGATGAAGAAGGGAAGATGGATGGGGAAGGGAGAAGGGAGGAGAGAAAGACCTCAGATCAGCTTAAAGGGAAAAGCAAGCTCTATGAAAGCCCTATCGTTCTATTTGCTGGCGTATCACATCTCGAGGAGGGACACACATGGAACGCTCAGGGCTCTGTGGCTTTATTTTCATACCCAAGTAGGTGTCAGTGGATGGGATTTGCCAGATGAACTGGGGGCTCTGGCTCATGGTCCATAAGCATTTGAGTGTCCCAGTATTTAAAAATGCCATTGGGCCCTTGGGCCAAATGTGAATTGATTTGGGATGAATATTCTTTTCAGTGGTACAATAGTAATCTATTTACGCTCCTGAAATAACTTAGAGTTGCTGTGATAATGGACAACTGAGCCATAGGTGTGTCAAACATCATAATTGGCTCCTCACATGGGCGGTGTTTGGTGGGGCTCCCAGATTGATTCAGGTTTGGAAGCAGGAGTGGCATCCACTTCCTAAACCACATGCTTCTAGAAAGTCTATGAACTTGGAGAAATGATGATAGTTATAGAAAGGCTTCAGGCCTTTTGTTCCTCTTTTGTTCATAAGCATATATGGAGGGGGCTGCTGGAGGCGAGGTAGGTTTCAGGACTCTGACAGATCAAGTGTGGTGGTTTTTGGGGGCCCACGAGGGGGTTGGCAGAGTGGACTTGCCAGATGAGTGGGGGTCTGGGGCAGGGAATTTCCCAGCATTTGGGCATGCCGGGCTGCTAAGGCATGGTAGGACCCTCGGACCTGCGGCTCTCGGGCCAGTGTTTCATTGTTTTTGTTCAGACATTCCTCTGGGTCGTGTAGCCCTGGTGTACAAGTTGCCGTACCGCGGTCACTTGTGGTTGCTGTGAGGCTGAACACTGTGACACTGATGTGTCAAATGCGTTAATGGCTGGTTACCCAATGTGGACAGAGAGTGGGGTGGAGCTCCCTGATTAAAACAAGCTTGGAAGGAGGAGTGGCAGCCACTTCCGTTATAGCTTGCCTCCAGAAACCCTATGAACCTGGTGAGAGGATGAAAGGCACCCAAGCATCGAGGACTCTCCTTCATAGGGTCGCTATGAGTCGCCTGTGACTCGACGGCACTGAACAACAGCAACATATATGAGGGCCCTTGTATTTAAATGCTTTTTGGCCTTGAGGCCCTAATGTTATTATTTTGGAGGAACATTCTTCTAAGTTATACAGCACTCTTCTGTCAATTCGCTGTACTGAGGTAATCTGGGTTTGCTGTGAAGCTGAACTTTGCACCACTGGGGGTCAAATGCCATAACAGCTGCCCATGGTGGACAGTGTTTGGTGGCGCTCCCAGTTTAAGACAGGTTTGGAAGCAAGAGTGGCATCCACTTCCTGAACAACATACCTCTAGAAACTCTGTGAAACTGGAGAAATGACAACAGTTATAGAAAGGCTTCGGGCCTTTTGTTCACAGGGTTGCTATGTATGAGTCGTGCTCGACTTGAAGACAATCACCAATAACAACATCCTTCTATTAGACTGATTCTTACCCACATCATAGTCTATAACAGCAGAGGGCTCCGTGCTCAGGGTGACCAGAGGCCACAGACAACACACACACAGAGGGTTGTCAGGAGTATCAGGGCAGGAGAAAGTAAATGAATGAAATCCATGCTTTTCAAGCCACTGGGTGTGGGTGCCCCTCAACAGTCAAGCTGGTCTCACCAGCAGTGGCACAAAGCCCTGGACAGGATGGGTGCTGACACTGTACACACACCGTTTGTCATGCATCAGGGGTAGGTGTTTGCTTCTGCTCAGCTGACACAGGTGAGAGTGCACTTTGGGTTCTGCCCAGTCCTTGCATCTTCCCCACGCCATTCGACACACCTTGTACTCAAAGCTGATCAGACTGGGACAGGCAGGATTTCCAAGGGGGGCTGGTGCCCAGGCAGCTCTAGGAGAGTAGTAAGATGGTTCCTGGGATTCTACGGGAAAATTTGCCCTTTTCAAGCTACATTTCCTTGGAAGCATCACCAGAATGTAAGAGTCTGGAGGTGAGAGTATCTCCACCCTTTTAAAGAGGCAGCAGCCAGTAGCCTTCTGACAATGGCCACAGGTGAGCAGCAGGTACTCCTGTGTGCCCCCAGGGTACGTACCCAGGGCAGGGGCACAGGGAAGGAGCTAGGTTCTACCTACCTGCTCTTTCTCCAGCTTGAGCCCATTCTTGACTTCCTGCTGAGCCCCACCTCACCTCTGTGGCCACTAACACATGCCATTACTGATTTGCCCTCTGGGGCAGGAGACTTCCTGTATGGAAATCGGGTATCTGAAATAGCAATATTAAGAGTTGAGGCAGGAAGTAGCTGAATGACACGCTTTTACAAATGTAGTTACCAGGGAGATGATTGTAAGGGGAAAAGTTAATTCTTTAAATATGAAGGTTAGTGGCTAGAGAAGCCAAGGGGTGGTCTGTGATGTCAAGGGTTCATGGTTCAACATGGATTTCCTAGCCAATGAGTTTGACTTTGCCACAAGGATGGTGGGGACATGCACGTGGCGGGGCGGGGGGTGGTTTTGGTCTGTTCATAAGAGGATTGGCTAATCTTGCCACTGAATTGAGTAGATTCAGCAGCAGATACTGAGAACCTCACCATCAGCGAAGAAGCAGCAAAGAATGCAGAGTGGGTGGGTGTCTGTCAGGGCCAAAGATTCCTGCAGCACTTAGACTGGGACCAACAGGATTCACGGCAGAGAACAGAAGCCCTGGCACGAGACAGAGTGATTTGTGGACCGTTGCTCCATGGAACCAGAGCTAGCAGCCTGCACCCAAGTTTGTTAGAGGGCTGGGTAGGAGGTGCCGTAATCGGCAGGGCTAAAAACATCTAACGGAAGACCACGAGAACGGACAGATATGTCTTGGAGAGGGTGCAGCCAGAGTGCTCTTTGGAGGCAAGAATGATGAGGCTTCTCCTCACATACTTTGGACATGTTGTTAGGAGGGGCTATTCCTTGGAGAAGGACATGATGCTGGGAAGGGTGGGGGGTCCTCCCAAGGAACTGGGAGGCAGTAGGTTCAATGAGAGCAGCGGGCAGGTGTGGGCCAGGACCCGCTCTGCTGGTTCAGCATCTCTCGTTGGCACGGTCCACGCCCAGTGCCGTGCTACCTGTTGTCTCTTGGCACCTGGAAGGTGTCCTGCTCTTGATGTGGCCTCTCTGATGTGCGTGCTCTGAAATACAAACCCTCCTGGCTGCAGCCGTGAGGTCCCCCACCCGCCTGTTCCTCGGGGTCCTGGCCACCCCCGCCTCTCCAGGTTTCTGCATTGCTCTCCTGGGGCTCCAGAGCCCCTCTGGAATCTCTGCAAAGCACCAGCCTCATTGTCCCCAGCTTCCACCTCTGGGGATTTATGGGTCACGAACCCTAGGTGTGCAATTCCCTGCCTCAGTGCCAATTGGCCCCCAAAGTGCTTTACAACCTGCTGTAGCCACCATGGCCCCGCCATTTGGCATGGAGACTCTGGGTCCTCCAGTCCACCTGGTGGTTCTAGCGTCCTGCGCTGTGTCTCCCTCACCTCCCACCCCGGCTGAGGTGAAGAGGAGTGACATCCAGTCATTTTCAAAACAAAGTCTCCAAGCACATGATTCTGTGGACAGGAGGGACCATGGGAGCGAGGGGCGAACCCCACACCTGCAAGGAGGAATCCCTTTAAGCTTCAATTGCTTGGCATGAGAAACTCCTTCCAGGCCTGGATGATAAAAGTGACTTGTCAACGTTGTCCCCAGAATTCAGTTAGCTGACAGGTGTCCAGCGCCAAGCACAGCACCCAGCACAGAGCAAATACGCCGCCCGTAACAACTGCATTAACGTGAAAGATGTTTGCCACCTCCCAGAGAGAGTGTCCCTGGTGGTGCAAACAGGAACACACTCAGCTGCTAACATGAGAGGTTAGACGTTCAAGTCCACCCAGAGGAAAGACCTGGTGATCTCTTCCAGAGAGCCACCAGTGAAGCTTCTGTGGGCGCCGACACTGTGGCCCTGAGTCACCCCTTCAGGCCTGGAGCTGAACTCAGCTCCCATCCAAATGACAGACCGATGTGGAGAACAGGAGCTCTGTTGAATAATAAGTTAAATGATAAGCTAGTAACTGAAAGATTGGTAGTTCAAATCCACCAGCTGCTCCAAAGGAGAAAAATAGAACATCTCTTCCCGTGAAGATTTAGACTCAGACCCCGGTGGGAGTTTGCTGTGCACTGCAGTCTGCTCTGTGGCAGTGTGTTTGGAAAAGTGAGCGGTAACATCAGACAGAAACACAACCAAACGGACGACAGCAAAGGAGGAGGGTTTCCAGGGACAAAGCTCAGAAGGCAGGACGGGCGTGGAGAGAAGGAAGAGTGGGAACGGGACAGCACCAGGGTCAGGTGGAAGAGGGCTGTTACATTGAGGGGACTGCAGTCAATGTCACAGAGCGTGTGTGAACGGGCGGATAGTAAACCAGTTGCTCTGTACATTTTCACCCGGATCTCTCTCTCTCTGTCTCTCTCTGTCTTTCTTTGTCTCTCTGTCTCTATCTCTCTGTGTCTCTGTCTTTCTTTTTTTTTAACTCTATAATTATATTTTATTAATT
>NW_006399876.1:5219480-5221160 GCF_000299155.1 Elephantulus edwardii
ATGATATCTCATAGTTGTTTTAATTTGCATCTCTCTTAGGGCTAGGGATTTTGAGCATTTCTTCATGTGTTTGTTAGCCATCTGAATGTCATCTTCGGTGAAGGTCTCTGTCTTTCTTTGTCTCTCTCTGTCTCTGTCTTTTTTTTTCTCTCTCTGTCTCTGTCTCTATCTCCATCTCTCTCTTTCTCTCTGTCTCTGTCTCTATCTCCATCTCTCTCTCTCTCTCTCTCTCACACACACACACACACACACACACACACACACTAAAAGGAAAAAAAAATAATCCTGGACTCCATTGGTACCAGCAGACAGGAGATCAGGAGATGTGTTGCACTGGGGAAGTAGGCTGTTAGAAACCTTACCAAAATATTGAAGACCAATAACGTCAGCTGGAAGACTAAGGGGCATCTGGTTCAGGCCATGGTCTTTTCTTTTTTTCTTCTTTCTCCCCTGTCTCCTGTATACGGCCAGGTCAGAACAGACTGATTCCCGACCCTCCAGGGGGTTTTCAGAGGCAGTAAACTGTGCAGGAGGAGTTTGCCCATCCTTCTCCTGTCGAGCTGCTGGTAGATTAGAACCATGTACCTTTAGGATTGCAGTGCAGCTTCTTAGCACCAAGACACCAGAGCTTCTTGACATGGTCTGGAAGCTATGTTATAAATGATCCAAATAAAACAAATATTTGTAAGTTGTTTGAGAGTGGCAAGCAAAACAGCCTTGACCGGATGTAAGGAGAGATCCCCTAGGGTGTGACCTATCTTTTTTTGTCTGTAACAGAGAGACAAAGGGAACTGAGTGGGAGGCCTCAGAACCACCCAGGGAGATGGCCAGGAGTGGAGCGAGTCCTCCTGGCTGCGGGCGTCTGCACGAGGAAGCGCCGAGGAAGGCCTCCAGGAAGGCCAGGCCCCCAGATCTGAAGGACAGAAGGAGACTCCTGCAGAGCCAGCACCCCGAGAGGCCTCCCCTCGAACCAGCACCTGAGTTTGGGCGTTTAGCCTCCTAAACCGTGAGCGAATGCATTCCTGTTGGCTAACGCACCCACTGGTGGCATTTCTGTTATAGAGGCCGAGAGAACAAAGGCACTGTGTTGCTGCTCCCACGTGGGCCGTCGCTTGGGTGAAGCCGAGCCACGGGTGTGCCTAACTTTACAAGCAGCGTTTTTCTCTGATTTTATGCACTGTCATTGTTAGGCATCTTCATGTCGAGTACAACCCAGAGCCACCCTTGAACCTGTCCTCGCCTGAGCCGTCCTTATCATCTGACGCTCCGAGCCCTTTGCTGCAGTCACTGTGTCGGCCCATCTCGTTACGAGTCTTCCTCTCTTTCACTGACCCGCTACCCTCCCAAGCATGATATCCCTTTCCAAGGACTAACCTCTCCTCGCAGCACGGCCAGAGTGTGGGAGCTCAAGCTTTATCATCCTTGCATCCAAAGAGCACTCCGGTTGCACTTTCCCCCCAGACATGTCTGTTTGGGAAGGAGAATTGATGCCTTTGAGCTGTGGTGCTGGAGAAGAGTGTTGAATATACCATGGACTGCGAGGAGAACAAACAAGTTCGTCCTGAAGACAGTGAAGCCAGACTACTCCTTGGAGGCAAGGATTCTGAAGCTTCGTCTGACATACTTTGGACATGTTGCAAGGAAGGACCAGTCCTTGGAGAGGGACGTCATGCTTGGGAG
>NW_006399876.1:5221260-5228403 GCF_000299155.1 Elephantulus edwardii
TGCCTTTGAGCTGTGGTGCTGGAGAAGAGTGTTGAATATACCATGGACTGCGAGGAGAACAAACAAGTTCGTCCTGAAGACAGTGAAGCCAGACTGCTCCTTGGAGGCAAGGATTCTGAAGCTTCGTCTGACATACTTTGGACATTTTGCAAGGAGGGACCAGTCCTTGGAGAGGGACGTCATGCTTGGGAGGGCGGAGGGACAGCACAGGAGAGGAAGACCCTCGATGAGATGGATTGACTCAGTGACTGGGGTAATGGGGGTAGGCGTGTCAGAGATAGTGAGAAGCAGCAGGGTTTAGGGCTGTTGTACACAGGGTCGCTATGAGTTGTGGGCGATTCAACAGCGCTTCACCACAACAAGGGGACATTCAGTACTCTTCTCCAACACTACAGCTGAAAGGCATCAATCCTGTTATCCTGTTCATGGTCCAGCTCTTCAGACACTTAGCCAGCAATTGAAAAGGCCATGGCCTGAGTCAGGTACATCTTATTCTTCAGACTGGCATCATTGCTCATCAGTATTTTGGAGCGGTCCCTGGCAGTGGATTTGTCCAAAGTAATGTATTTCCTGAGCTCCTGACTGCTGGTACCAAGGGTGTGGGTTGTGGATCCAAGTATGATGAACTCCTTGACAGTTTCAATCCTTTCTCCATCTATCTTGATGTTGCCTATTGGCCTGTGGTGAGGACCTTTGTTTCCTTGATGTTGAGACGCAGTCCTTACTGAAGGCTGCCGTCCTTGGTCCTCTCCTCCTCACCTTCAGTAAGCAATGCACAAAAATACCCCAATCCACTACCACCAAGCCCGCCCTGGCCCACAGTGGTAGGACCGTCCCACCAGGCTGGCGAGGTTCTTTACAGAAGCAGTCTGCCACATACGTCTCCTTTGGCGTAGCTGATGGATTCAAACCAGCCACCTTTTGGAGAGCAAGGCGAATGTTTTAAGAACTGCGCCATGAGAGCTCCTCTCACTCTTGTATGTATGTTGTTGATGTTATGTGTCCTCCAGCTGGAAACCCTCTAGTCGGTTTTCAGAGGCTGTAAATTGCACCAGAGAAGATTGCCCGTCTTTCTTGGAGCAGTTGATAGATTTGAACCACCTACCTTTGGACTGCCAGACCAATTCCTTACCCCTAGACCACCGGAGCTAATCTCACATGTGTACAGACGTTTGCAGAGTAAAGATGAAATCTGCAAAAGCACCAAACAATGCTATTGTTGTGGTTATGTGCCATCGAGTCGACTAGGGCTCATAGTGACCCTGTTGATGATAGCTCTGAACCCTGCTCTATCCTGAGCCGATCTCACTCTCTGATACACTTGCCCTCAGTCACTGAATTACTCCAGTCACTGAATCAACCCATCTCATCCAAGGTCTTCCTCTCCTGTGCTGTCCCTCTGACCTTTCCAAGCATGATATCCTTCTCCAAAGCTGGTCCATCCTGGCTACATGCCCAAAGGATGTGAGACAGAGTCTCAAAATACTTGCTTCCCAAGAGCAGTTTCACTTTCTCCAGGACAATCCTGTCAGCCTTGGCAGTCCATGGTATGGTGATCCCTTAGTAAGTCATGTGTGTGGATAGAACATTCCAGAACATTCTGGAAAGGAACATGATTGTTGGTTATGGTGACTCCATGCACAAAGTCATGCCATGCCTCCTGGCCTGCACCATCCATCCAGGCTGTGAGTCAGTCCACTGTGGTCCACGGTGCTTCCAACAGCTGGTGTTTGGAAGTAGATCAACAGACCTTTCTTCCTGGTTATTTTCATCTGGAAGTTTCCACTGAAACCTGTTAAGCATCTTCACAGCACACATGCCTCCAGTGACACACAGACAGACAGTAGTCACGTCTGAGATGCTCTCCCTGGCTGGGAATTGAACCTGGGTCTCCTGTGTCAAAGGTGAGCATTCTACCACTGAGCCACTGCTGCCCCGGCAGAACGTCCTCACCCTGTGAGAACCCGACCCCTGGGCATAGGTCGGGGGCTACTTCACGAGGCAGGATGTGCTCCTTCAGGGCCTGGGCCTCTCGGCTGACACGCCGAAGTATGTGTGGTGAAGTCTCAACCTCACCACCTCTGAGGGGCAGTCTGGCTGAGCTTCCCCAGGACAGATTTCTCCACGTGTGATCAAATGGACTCGGCCACGTTGAAGGACGTGTGAGAAGCTCGGGCACGGGCAAGGAGCATGTCCTGATGCTGGTCACTGCCTCCCCGGACACTGGTCCAGCCGGGAGCTCTGACTTTTCTCTGACTTCATGCCCACCCCACCCCGACTTCACTGAACCTCAACTACCCTTGGGGAACTTGTGATCGAGACAAGGCCAGACCCTCAATGTCAAGTCCACAGCACACACAGTGGCACTGTAGGACAGAACAGACTGCTCCCGAGGGCTCCAAGGCTAGAAAGCTTCACGGAAGCAGACTGCCTCACCTCTCCCCCTCAGAGCAGCTTTGAATCACTGACCTTGCTGTCAGCAGTCGAGAGCTTACCCGCTGCACCCCAGTGAAATCTAGGGGGACCGGGTCCCAGTCATGAAGAGGCAGCCAGGTGTGGGGGACATGAGTGAAGAGGCCCTGTTGTGTTGGGTGGAGACCATCAAATATGCATTCTCAGTGTTCTCTGCTCTCCCATCCTGTTTACCCCCCAGCTGTTGGGGGGACAGGACCACCACATTGCACCACCGTAGGTCCACGGAGTTGTGCAATGTGCAAGTTGTAATGCTGTGCATCGTGGCCTGTGCCAGGGATTAGGGCTCCCTTGGCCCCCAGACTCACAGAGTCTGTGGGCTGACTTTGAACCCTGAAGCCTCAGTTTCTGTCCCACCTAACTTGGCTCCATGAAGGAAGCTTTTAGGAAGGATGATAAGCTTGTCACTTAGCCCTCTTGTGGCCTCTGGGCAGCTGGACACACACTCAGAGACCATTGAGGAGAACAGGGATCCCAGAACGTTGATATGAAATCTGTGTCTAAACCAAGAAACTGTTGTCTGAACTGAGCAAGGGAACACTGCAAGGCTTAAAATCAAGAAAAGTGTGCAGCAGGCCTGTGTCCTCTCTCCATACCTTTTCCATTTCTATGCCTAGAAAATCGTTCGAGAAGCTAGACTCTATGAAGAAGAATGTGGCATCAGAACTGGAGGAAGACTCGTCAATAATCTGCATTATGGTGATGATACAACCTTGCTTGTTGAAAGCGAGAAGGACTTAAGACGCTTCTTGAGGATCAAGGATTTGTTGTTGTTTATTGCTGTCGAGTCCTACAGCCTTCAATATGGATTTCGTCTCAACACCAATAAAACAAAAATCCTCACCACTGAGCCGGTAGACAACATCATGATAGATGGAGAAAAGACTGATATTGTGAACAATTTCGTCTTACTTGGATCCACACTTGGTCCTGGGAGTCGGGAGATCAGGAGATGTATTGCATTGGGCAAGTCTGCTGTCAGGCACTTCTCCAAAGCCTGGAGGAGCAATGACATCAGTTTGAAGACTAAGGTGTGCCTGCTTTAAACCAATCACCAGCTATGCCTCTCAGAGCTGAGCAGTGAATAAGGATGACAGAAGAAGAATCGATGTCTTTGAGTTGTGGTGTTGGAGAAGAGTGCTGAAAATCCGCGGACTACAAAATGAACAAACGGATATGTCATGGAGAAAGTAGAAACAGTGCTCCTGACAGGCAAGGCTGGTGGAACTTTGTCTCCCATACTTTGGGCATATTGTCAGGAGGGACACCATGAGGGGCAGAGAGCCAGTGAAAGAGAGGCAGACCCTGAAGGAGGTGGTTTGATCCCGTGATTGCAGCAATGGGCTCAGGTGTGGCGGGTATGCTCAGGAGGGTACTGGACAGGACACGGCTCAGAGCTGTTGTTCAGAGGGCTGCTATGAGTCGTATTTGACTTGATAACACCTACTAACAACAACATTCAGAATGCAGTGATGGTCCAGCTGTGGAGCGTGGGGCTGCTAACTGAAAGGTTTAGTGGTTTGGATCCGTTAGCATCCCTGCAGGGGAAAGATTAAGCCGTCTGCTTCTAGAAAGGGGACAGCTCCATGAGGCAGTCTGCTCGGTCCTACAGGGTCCCTGTGAATCCGAACAGACTCGATGGCAGCAGGGTCACATGGGAGACTGGATCCCATCCTCAGGAAGCTCTGGCGGCTGACTGGTAAGGAGCTGCGCTCAAAACCCAAAGGCTCATGATTCGAATCCACCAGCTGTTCCCCAGGTGAAAGACGGTCCGTTTTCTCCCCTGCAGTTAACTGCCTCTGGAAACCCACTAAAGGGCCAGCTGTGAGTCGGTACAGCTAGACGGTGCACAAAACAACAGATTCCATTCCGGTGTGTCCTATCTGCAGCCACCACTGATCAGTGGGGACTCATGTGGAGCTGTGACCCTGAACAGACAGGAGAACTTCTGGACCAGGATGGAGGAGGAAGAAAGGCCTGGTGGTCTACTCTGAGTACCAGCCAGTAGTCAAATCTCTGTGGGTCACAAGGGTCCTCTGCAAAGCCCTGCATGCGCTGACACCGGACTGGACAGCGTGCCACCCGTCGTGAGTCGGTGGCTCACAGCATTGTGCGTCAGTACTGAGTGTCTGTGTGCATCATTTACACCGCAGAGCTGTCGTGTAACAGACGGGAAGACTGAGGTTCAGAGTGGTCCTGTAGCAGTACAGAGCAGGTAAGCACCAGACCCAGGGGTACACGGGGGCTCGGGCTCGGCAAGCCACGACCTGTAGCAAGGGCTTCCCTCCCCTCCCCCGGCTTGGCTGAACCACAGGTGGCAGGCCCCAATTTGTCCTCTCCGCATTAACAGACCCGTCCTCTGAGCCATACTGGGTGTCAAGGACTCTGCGCCTAGATATGCCACCTTCTGGGAGCTGTCACCCCTATTCTTATTTAATTCCGCCCCGCCTCCTGGGGCCCCTCCAAGTGTCAGCTGGCAAACATCTGTCCTGTGAATCAAAGCGCTCACAGGCCTCTGATAATTTCATGGGTCCCTCTGCCGAAGACACCACTGGGAGTCGGGAGAGCATTTGAAAAGTTGAAAGCACAGAGCTGCAGCGGGGTGGGCAGCCTGAGAGGTCACAGCCCGGGGTGGCCAGGGGACAGCAGGTTCCACCTGAGAGGGCAGCTTGACTGACCCGGGGAGGGAGACACGAGAAGGTTCCGGCTGAGAGAGTCTGACTAGAGGCATTGTCCCAGAGCCTCTTTGGGAAGATGGTGGCTTTAAGAGGTGTGTCAGACAGCCCCGTCTGCACACCTTTGAACACGGAAGCCGCACTGATGTCCCCCATCCTGTGGCCACTCAGTGTTGACGTGGCGTTGCAGACTCACTGACCGAAGTCACTCAACCACCTCATGGAAACCTTTGTTTGTCAGCCCCAGACTAGAGGGCTTTTGTGCTATGACTGTGGGTGAGGTCCATTCCCAGGGCGGACGTGCTGTCACTGCGGTGGTCATTAGCTGCTGTCCAGTCTGCTCGCGACAAGGACGGATGACAGAAGGAAATGCTACCATGTCCTGTTATCTTCCTGACTGATGTGTGCACAGGCCGATCACTGCAGCCTTCCGACCCAGGGGGCCAGCTGCCAGCTCTGTGTCAGGAGACTTCTGCTGTACAGAGCTTTGACTGGCTGACTATGAAAACCAGGCCTTTCTTCCTCATCTGGCTTAGCCTGGAAGCTTCACTGCCCACCACGTGTGACCCTGCTGGTATTTACATGCTGATGGCAGAGCTCACACCATCACAGCCACACACAAGCCATGACAACACACTGGTAAGTAGATGCAGAGAAGACAGAGGCATAGAAAAACTAGAAAAAAAGATGGATAAATTATCTTATTGCCTTTTAGGATATATTTCTAGTAGTGGAATAGTTGGATCAAATGGGATTTCTGGTTTTACCTTTATTGAGGAATTTCCAGACTGCCTTCCACAGTGGCTGTACCATTTTATATTCGCACCACCAGTGCGTGAGAGATCCAATGTGTCCACATCGTCACTAGCATCTGTTGTTTGCTATCCTATTAAACTTTAATCGCAACTTAATCTGGAAACAGACTTCGATATGGACACACCCACAGGTGTATCAACGGTTGTGAAAAGGTAGTGAAGCCCCTTCAAGGAAGAGTATCTACTCAGCCAGGACAATGAGCTCAAGCCAGGTGGGCTCCAGGCCCCATCCAAGGTCCTGAAGCCCAGAGCCACAGCCTTGAAGACACCTGTTGCTGGTAATGCTCTCTCCTTCCCCTTGTGAGACACCAGGCAAATGACCAGCATGAGTGAAGACTTCAGCTTGAAACTTTTACAAGCACAGTCCTATCCAAATTCTTATTCTTGAACATAGTTGAAAAAAGGTTTTAAATAAGAGACATAGAACTTTCTATCTTTTAACAGTCTTTATCAGTGCGTAAATCATCTTTTCAGTGAATTTAGTTGACGGACTGCCAGATACTGGTCACCCATGGCGGACAGTGTTTGGTGGAGCTCCCAGATTCAGACAAGCTTGGAAGAAGGAGTGGTATCCACTTCCGAAATAGCTTGCATTCATAAACCCTATGAACCTGGAGAGAGGATGAAAATTATACAAGCGTTTAGGTCTTTCTTTCATAGGGTTGCTATGAGTCCCCTGTGACTCGATGGCACTTAACAACAACATTGTTGCTGGAGTGAGATGATGTATCATTGTTGCCTTGACTGGCATTTTTCTATATATTTTTCCTTTTTTTGAATACTGTTGCAGAGTATCTTCCAATCACCAGCTACTGAACCAAATGGGAATGGAATGGGTCTCTGACAGGCTTGTTTTTCCTGCAGTGTCCAAAGCTGGGAGAATACTAGTCATTCACCAGATGCGATCCTGGGAGGGTGGCATTTTTCTAACAGCTAGTAATTTTGAGCATTTCTACAGAAGGAGAAGGGACATTGAAAAAAAGAAGAAAAGAGTAGCAGATTGGATAAAAAAACAAAATCCATCAATATGTTGTCTACAAGAGACACACCTGAAAAATGAAGATAAAGAAAGGCTAAAAGTAAAAGGGTGGGGGAAAATATACCAAGCAAATGGCAACCAGAAAAAAGCAGGAGTAGCCATATTACTCTCTGATAAAATAAATATCAATGTAAAAACCATC
>NW_006399876.1:5234216-5236486 GCF_000299155.1 Elephantulus edwardii
ATTGGCACAGGACAGAGCGGAGTTTAGGGCTGTTGTACATAGGGTCGCTATGAGTCGCAAGCAACTCGACGGCACATAACAACAACAACAACATCACAGCCCTCAGTGAAAGAGATGGATCAACACGGTTAGCTTCTCTAGCGGCCTCCTGTGAAGATGAGGGTTATTTCTTTCTGTGCCAAAGGATGCTAACTAGTTAGAGCTAGTTTGATGCCACCCAACAACTACATGCCGGCTTATGTTCCTTTTATACAGTCAGAACTGTACCATATATGGGGCTGGGCTTTTCTTTTCCATTTAGTCTCATAGTGTGACAATTTTGGTTGATAGTGTATTGATTTCAAATCAGTAAAGACTGACTTGACCAGATTTCAAGTTTTGTTCTCTGACTTGATATCAGGAAAGATTAGAATAGGGTTTGTATCCTTTTGTCATACCTAGTCAACCTACATGGTGAGTAAACGACTTGTGAAGCTGGACTGTATGAAGAAGAATGTGACATCAGAACTGGAGGCAGACTCGTCAACAACCCGCATTACGCAGATGACACAACCGTGCGTGCAGAAAGTGAGAAGGACTTGAAGCGCTTACTGCAGAATATCAAGGACTGCAGCTTCCAAGATGGGTGACTTCTCAACACCAAGAAAACAAAAATCCTCACCGATGGACCAATAGACAGCATCATGATAGAGAAAAGTTTGAAACTGTCGATGATTTAATCTTATTTAGTTCTACAATCACAACCAGGTGGATTGCCATGGTGACTGCCGCAATGGGCTCTTGTGTGTCAGGAAGAGTGAGGATGGCACAGGATAGAACGGTACTCAGATCTTTTGTTCATGTTGCTATGATTCATACTCTACTCGATGACACTTAACAACAACAACAGTTCTATAATCAACTTCTACAGTCACAGCAGTCTAGAAACCAACAGATGTTGCATTGGTGAAATCTACTGTCAAGGACCTCTCCAAAGTATTACAGAGAAGGATATCTGGTTAAGGACCAAGGTGTGCCTCCTCCAAGCCATGGTATTTTCTTTTTTTGGTAACTTCTTTTTTTCCATTTTAATGAACATTTACAGAGATTTTAGATTTCCATTCATTTTTTGCTGCACTTCCCTCCCTGCCCAGCCCTCCTCCTCCCACCCCAGTTTGCTCCTCTCTTTGAAAAGTAAAAGAAACACTCCCTCCCCGGTACACAATCCCTCACACCCCTCCCACCGCCCCAAGTACATTCCACTATGCAACCTTAATTGTGGACTCTTGTGATAACCATAATACCCTATCATACATAGCTTTTAAATTATTCTCTCCCTCATCTGTTTCAGTGCAGTATGCACAATTTATCCAGTTTTTCTCAGTCTTACCTCAACCCTGATATCAGTCCCATTTTACAGCAGTGGCACCATGCAGTATTTGTCCTTTTGCGACTGAGATATTTCACTCAGCATAATGTCCTCCAGGGTCACCCATTTTGAATAATATTGCATGACTTCCTTGTTTTTCAGTGCGGCATAGTATTACATTGTGTGACTATACCACAGCTTCTCTACCCATTCGTTTGTTGATGGGAACCTGGATTGTTTCCAACTCCTTGCTATTGTGAACAAAGCTGCAATAAACATGGGTGTGCATATATCTGCTTGGGTGGCAGTTATGGCCTCTTTGGGGTATATTCCCCGTTGTGGAATTGCTGGGTCAAATGGTATCTCTATTTGCAACTTTTTGAGAAAGCACCATACTGCCTTCCACAGGGGTTGCACCATTTTACACTGACCAACAGTGAATAAGGGTTCCAGTTTCTCCACAACTTCACCAGCATTTGTTGTTTGCTGTTCTGTTAAATTTTGCTATTCTGACTGGGGTGAGACAATACCTCATAGTTGTTTTGATTTACATCTCTCTTAGAGCTAGGGATTTTAAACATTTCTTCATATGCTTGTTGGCGGCCATGTTATTTTCAATTGCTTTTTCTGTATTTGAAAGTTGGACAATCGATAAGGACATGGAGGTGAGGGGGAAGAATCGACGACTTTGAGTGGTGTTGGTGAAGAGTAGTGACTATCCCACGGATTGCCAAAAGAACAAAGATCAGTTTAGGAGGAACTTCAATCAGAGTGCTCCTCAGGGGTAAGGATGATGGAACCTCATGTCACGTACTTGGAGCCTCTTGTTTGCAGAGGTCAGGCCTTGGACAAAAACATCACGCTGGGAAAGTCAGTGAAAGAGAGCAAGACATTCAACTAGAGGGACTGTGACTGTGGCAAG
>NW_006399876.1:5237421-5238573 GCF_000299155.1 Elephantulus edwardii
AAAATAAGAGTTTCTCTTTTAAAGGAGAAGAGTGAATTGGGGGAGGGGGTGAACAGGGAGAAAAGTGCAACAATGAATGACTGAAAACCTTAGTCTCTATAAACTTTCATTTAAATTAATAAAATTTTTTTAAAAAAGAGCCTACTGTGCCGTTCATAAGGTCACTGTGAACCGTAGTTAATTTGATGGCACTTAACAACAACTGTAGTACAGTTTCGCTTTTGCCAATATCCTCAGTGCTCCAAACCAGAGGCCTCCCGGCTGTCCCAAACTTCCCTGGGGCCCATGGGGTTTACCCAGTAGGTCGGGCTGAAGGAAGCAGCTCTGGGCAGCAGCAAGCGGAGCAGCTTGTTGCTCCATGTCCTGTTTCTGTTCCTCCTGGGTCTGACCCTGCTTGTTAATGTCTTCCAGGCTCACCCACGTTGTATGACGTTTTACGAGTTCATTGAAAACAATGCTGCGTAATATTCCCTTGTGTGAATGTACCATACTTTTTCTATCCATTCACTTGTTGATGGGTACTCTTTGTGTCCCCCACAAAATCTACCCTCTTGATGACATCTCAGATGACAAATGTTCATGTCCCTCCCCTGCCTCTACGTCCTCTTACCCTCAAAAGACTGTCTGTCACACAGAAGGGACTAACAGAAGAGGTAAAAAGGCACCTCAATGAATGAATTCTGTGGACAGGTGATGGTTTTACTCTTCCCAAACTCTTATGAAGGAAATAATCTCAAAATACCCTTTATCTTGTGATTCTAGTGAAAGTTTCCAATCATAATGGTTATTCATTCATACACATTCTGTCTTATAACTTAATGTAATTGTTAAATGTCTGATAAATGTCTTATGTAATATT
Organism: Elephantulus edwardii; assembly: GCF_000299155.1. Lineage (NCBI taxonomy): Eukaryota > Metazoa > Chordata > Mammalia > Macroscelidea > Macroscelididae > Elephantulus > Elephantulus edwardii. Next base: position 5,238,281 of record NW_006399876.1, read on the forward strand.
GCTTTTCCTTTTACTAAAAAAAAAAAACCCCGGCCTTCCTACAAACTTGTTCCTGGACTACTCTGGTGACCAAGTCCCAGCGAGCTCCTTCACTGGACACACGGGACACACTGTCTTCTTCCGCTTCCCCCCAGCATTGTCACTGAGGTCACAGCATGTGAGAACCTTAGAGTCACAAATGTTTTTTTGGCAGGTCTGCCAGGAGTGGCCACTTGGTTTCTGGGGTGGGACAGCCCAACTAGAAGCAAAACTCCAACTCAGTAAGAAACAAAGTCCCTGCACACCCATGTTTA
>NW_006399876.1:5240859-5244644 GCF_000299155.1 Elephantulus edwardii
TTACAGAGCCCTTAACTGTGCTCATTTGATACCTAGACCTAGGCCCAAGAGGCTGCTGTGCAAACACAGCAAGGGAACAATACTACATGGTTTAAAATGCAGAAAGATGTGTGTCAGGGTCGTATCCCTTCACCATACCGATTCAGTCTATGCGCTGGGCATATGAGTCAAGCAGCTGGACTCTATGAAGAAGAATGTGGTATCAGGACGGGAGGAAGACTCATTAATAGCCTTCGCTGTGTAGACGACACAACCTTGCTTGCCAACAGTGAGGGGGACTTGAGGCCCTTGCTGCAGAAGATCAAACACTGCAGTCTTCAATGTGCATCTAAACAGCAAGGAAACAAAACTTCACACCACTGAGCCAGGAGGGGACATCATACTAAATGGAGAGAAGAATGACTCTGTCAGCAACTTCGTCTTGCTTGGATTCACAATCAATACTTGGAACCACAGTTAGGAGACGTATTTATTGCACTGGGAAAGTCTGTGTGTGGTCAGGAACCTCTCCAAATTATTGAGGAGCAATGGTGTTAGTGTGAGGACTAAGGTGCACTTGATTCAGACCATGGAAAGTAGAAGGTAAGTTCATTCCTGAGCCCTGAGTGAGAAAGCACTAAGCCGGTTACATTCAGCCGAGCTCACCAGACAGCGAGGGTATGACATTCTCGCTGAGATCCTGAGGGTCGCCCAGGCTTCATCCTGTTCTACATGACGTCTCGGTGAGTCAGAGCCAACTCTATGGCCACTAACAACAGCAGAATGGGGAAGTTACACGTAGTCACCGGACCTCGACCTGGTGAACAAGGAGATGGGTCACCGAGCTTGCTCCAGAGCCAGTTAGCCAGCTTTTGTGCAGGGGTTAAGGTTGGTTCTAGCTGGTTCTAACCAGATCCTTTCTAATAACTGCTAAGGTCTGAAAAGAAACATTTTGGGGGGGGTTTGTTTTCATTTTTTTTTAAATAGAATTTGCTTTTCATCTGGTTAAAAGTTTAAAAAGCACATTAGTTTTTCATTCAATCATTCATACCTATGTATTTATACATTCATTACACTTGATTAGTGTCACTGACTAATTTATTAACTCCTAGTATATTGCCTTTCTCTTCACCCAGCTACCTCTTTATTCCTTTGACTCCTTTTTCCTTGACCTCTCTCGCTTGCTAAGCACTGAAAAGAAGTACTTTGAAGGCGCCTCGTGAGGCTTTGGCGGAAGAGAAGGGCTCGCTTGATGGAGGGCCTAGCTTCCGTGTCTTCTTCCACTGACAGGAGTTTCTCTTCATTTCCCACATTAATGTTTTATAGCTGTCTTTGCCCAAGTCTTTTCTATCTCTGCTTAGATTTACTTCTAAGTGTTTTGTCCTTTTTTGTGCCTATTGTAAATGGCATTGTTCTTCTGGTTCTCCTTTTAGAGTTCTCTTTGTTGATACGGAGGAATTAAATGGATTTTTTAAAAGTTGATCTTTAAAAACTGCCCTCCCCCCAAAAAAAATTAAAAAAAAAAAACCACAAAAAACCCAATTAAAAAAAAGAAAGAAATAAAAAACAAAACAAAAAGTGCCCTCCCGCTTTCTATTACGTCCAGTGGCTTCCAGGCTGAGCCTCTGGGATCTTTCTGTGCACGACATCTGCAGATAGAGACAGTTGGGCTTGCTTACTGGTCTGGATGCCTTTACTTCTCTTCCTGCCTCAGTGCCCTGCTGCGACTTCAACACAGCATCGACTAGCAGTGATTGCTGTTTGCTGGGGGATGAGGCCAGTCTCTCTCTCTCCTTTGAGAATGATTCTGGCCACTGACTGGGTTTTGTTCATATGCTTTGATTATATTGAGCAAGTTTCCTTCTATTCCTAATATACCGAGAGTTTTTATCCGGAATGGATGCTAGATTTTATCAGTCTCCTCCCATCATTGGTTGACATGATCATTCCCCCCCTTGTTTTATTTATGTAGTGGAAACATTGATCATATTTCTGTTGAAACAATCTCACATTTGAATACCTGGTTTCATCCACAGGGTCATGATGTTACAGTTCTCTTCCCCACACCCATGATGTTCTATTTCTTATGGGATGCTGAATTCTGTTGGCTAGGATTTTGCTGGTGGCCTAGAAGCTGCACTGCACCTGAAGGCACGCAGTTCGAGGCCACCAGCTGCTCTGTGGCCTCCTGCTCCCGTGTGATTACCCCTGCGGACGGTCGCCTGTGGATCGGCTCCGACTCGGGTACTTAACACAACACGTGTATGAGTGATACGGGTCTTGAGTTCTGCTTTTTTTGGTTATTTATTACCCAGCTTTGATATCAGAATTACACTTGATTCTGATCAGATGATTTGGGAGTGCTCTGTCCTGGTCTGTCTACAGACTTTTTTTTTTAACGGTTATGAGAGTTAGAACAAAATCATAATATTTACAACACTTGGAAAGGGCCGGAGACGCAGGCGTGTGGAACCTGCTGCTGGAACATCTGCAGCTTCCCTGGGAAGCGAGGCCCGTGTGGAGATCCGAGGACCCCTGGCGGGGAGAGGGGAAAGTGGACCCTCGCCCAGCCCAGCCCAGAAGCTTCTCCAGCTGCAGGCCACACGTCTCCACTGGCCCTCAGGAGGGCGCTCCCAGCCTGCAGGCCGCGCTGCCTGACCAGTCCTCCCCCAAGCTTGGGTGGATGGGGAGCTGACGACAAAGGCTGCCCCCTTCGGTCTCCAAGTCTTTGTTTGTGTCCAGGCCTGAGCATTCTCAGGTTTATGGCACATTTGAGTCTCGTTCTGCCTCAGTCTTCCCACTTTTCTGATGGCCCAGGGAAGAAGCCTTATGAAAATAGGAGGCTGTAGAGAAGAATTCACATGCGCCCTCTGCCTGGCTCCTGGCAGACTCTCCAGTCACTTGAAGGAACACACTGGGTACCCCAGTTTTCACAGACACCCCTTCGATGATTCATGGGGAAAAGAGGGACCTGAAGATTCAACAGTTTTCTCCCTCAGCCTTACCTGACAAGGGGGAGTTGAGACCTGTGTCCCACAGCGAGGGCTGGGCAGTATTCTCTTGGGGGGGATGTGGGACGTCACAAGTAGAGGTGACTCCTCTGTAGAAAAGTCACAACAAACTGATCCCAGTAAGCTGAGGGTCAGGAGAGCAGTGTGTGATGGATGGTCCCCATGGACACACGTGGGCCACATGGCGTGGTGTCTGGAATGGATACAAAACAGCATCAAGATGTCCATTTGTCGGCTTCTTTTCAAGACCACCTAGAGCCCCTGGTCGGGGGGTTTGTTCCCAGAAGTAACCAAGAGTAACGGGGGGGGGGTGAGAGTGGGGTACTAGGTGCTGTGCTTGCAGTGGGTATGGCATGGGGGACCCACAGGCTGGAGGGGGACAGAAGAGAGACAGGGGGAACCTTGGGCTGAGGATATACACCTGGTGGGGAACAGTGGACTCACTGATGGAACAACCTGTGGTCTAGGAGAGAAGTGAGCTGTTGTTGTTGTTATGTGCCATCGAGTCACCTGCTACTCATAACGACCGTCTGTACAACAGCCCTGAACCCTGCTCTATCCTGTGCCAATCTCACTGTCTCCGACACACCTATCCCCATTACCTCAGTCACTGAATCAATCCATTTCGTTGAGGGTCTTCCTCTCCTGCCCTGTCCCTCTACCCTCCCAAGCATAATGTCCCTCTCCAAGGACTGGCCCCTCTTTGCAACATGTCCAAAGTATGTCAGACGAAGCCTCAGAATCCTTGCCTCCAAGGAGCAGCCCAGCTTTACCCTCTACAGGACGAACCTGTTT
>NW_006399876.1:5246533-5247810 GCF_000299155.1 Elephantulus edwardii
TGCCTTTTGGAATCTTCTGTTCAGCTCTTTAGTGTCTTGAATTCTTCCTTGTGCTTTGGCTTCTCTGCGTTCCAGTGCCATCTTCAGAGTTTCTTCAGACATCCATTTAGTCTTTTTTTTTTTTCTCTTCTGTCTATCTTCCTAAACATCCATAATAAGTCAGGATTTGAATGACAAGCGTTTTAAGTCTTAAAAAGAAAATGAAGGACTGAGTCTCTAGTTAAGCAGACAATTAAAAGCAGACACTAAGGTAATTCTCGCAGCTTTCTTATAGAGGATGTATGCTTCCGGTCCTGGGTACGACTGGAAGAGGAAAAGTTCTGGTTTTTACCCAGGCCTGGCAAGCTTCAGCTCATTTCATCTGAATTTGGCCCATCAGACATGTGCAGAATCCAAGCTCAGTGTTCGCAGGTCAGATGTGTCCTGTGAAAACTCCCCAGGTGGTCCTGCCAGGGACACTGAAAGTGTGCTTGCACTCTCCCTGTTCCTAAGAGCTCTTGCTGTGTACCTTTTTGTCGGATCAGACCCACAGGTGATGCTCCAGAGGGTGTTCAGAGATAATTAATCGCAAAGGAGGAGTTTGCCCACCCTTCCCCCGCAGAGCGGATGCATTTGAACTGCTTGCCTTCAGGATCGCGGTGCAGCTTTTTGCCACTAGGTGCCATCAATAATCGTGTCCCTTCCTGGAATTCTACGAATATGCTCTAGTCCTCTAGCACTTCCCTAACTACACACCTCTTTGCAAGCCACGCTGAGCCGCCTTGGCAACAACGTCCCCTGTAAGCCCCTACTCTCTGCCATTTGAGTAAAGTCTCCTCTCTCACCCAATACTGCCTCTGGAGGAACTAAAACCAAGTGAGAACCTGATAGTCCAGTAACACGCATAGATTAGAGGAGAAGAAAGGGTGTGTATTCCCACACATTTCCTCCTGGTCTTCCTTCATGATCCCCATCTGGCATGTATTTGCCTTAAATATATATTATCCTGCTGGGATTTGGGTAGGTCCCTACGCAAATTGAAGAGCACTTCCTGTGTGGGTGGGATAGGCTGTTCCAGGTGGCCACCCAGGAGGTCCTGGGGGTGTCAGTAGATGTGGATAAAGGATGACAGGGATGTGAGAGATGCTACTGCTACTATTCCTTTACTTACCACTGCTGGTGGATTTAAACTGCCAGGGAGAGGCTGCCTTGAATCAGCAGTACAACCTCCTACAGACGACGCCTGCAGAGGGCTCCAGTTTCTTTTTATAATGAATTACAATGATTGCTTTTCTAGT
>NW_006399876.1:5248285-5248811 GCF_000299155.1 Elephantulus edwardii
GCGGTGCGGTTGGCGCAGGATAGAGCAGGGTTTAGGGCTGTTGTGCATAGGGTCGCTATGAGTTGCAAACAACTCGACGGCACATAACAACAACAGCAACATTATGCATTCCAAGTTTGTTGTAGAGAAGTCCTCCTCAGATCCTGATAGCACATTCTTGTTCACAAAGTCCAGCTTCTTGAATAATTTGCTCAGCACATGGGTTAGATACGTATAGAGAAAGGATTCAGCCAGGGTGCACACCTTTCTTGATTTTAAACCGTGCAGTGTTCTCTTGCTCTGTTCAGACAATAGCTTCTTGGTCTACGTATAGATTTTGTATAAGCATAACTAAATGTTCTGAGATTCCCATTTTTCTCAATCTTAGTGATAATTTGTTATGATCCACATGGTCAAATGCCTTTGCATAATCAATAAAGCCCAAATAGACATCTTTCTGATATTCTGTACTTTCAGCTGGGATCTATCTGATATCAGCAATGATATCCCTGGTGCCATAGTCTCTTCTAAATCCAGCTTGAACTTT
>NW_006399876.1:5249481-5255391 GCF_000299155.1 Elephantulus edwardii
AAGAGTGTTGACCGTGGAGCCGAGCAAACTGAAGCTGTGAACACTCTCAATCTCTTCACCATCCATCCTGATGCTACCGATTGGTCCAGTGGTGATACTGTTTGATAATCTCCACATTCTGTTGGATCACCTCTCTCAGAAATGAGAAAAAATTGGGACTCTTCCAGTCAGTCAACCAGGCAGCTGCCCTCCAAATTTCTAGCCAGATACTAGTGAGCACACATCCTGGGCTGTATCTGTCACTTGAAACATGTCAACTGGTATCCTAGTGATTCCTGGAGTCTTATTTTTTGCCGATGCAAGATGCTTCAACTTCTTCCTTCATTACAACTGGCTCCTGCTTATATGGTATTTCCTGAAATTTTTCAGTGTCGATAAATTCTTTTTGGTACAGTGACTGTGTATTCCTTCTATCTTTTTATTTATTTTCTTATGATCATTCCCATACATTGTGTCTTATAAAATTAATCATCATTGATCTATGCCCCGTTATTCCAGCTTTCCAAATCCCTACTGTATCTTTCCTAATTCCTTCACTCACTCCCTCCACTCACCAAACTCTGTGATCCCATGATTTTCCTTCCTTCCCACCCTCAGTCCCCCTATCCTGTCTTCTACTTTTCATCTTCTTTTGATATTTCTTGGATCATTCAAGATTCTGCCATAGCCTCTCTCAGTATTACAACTTTAGGCTTGAAACTTGCTTACTGAGAGAGAGAGGAGAACTTGAAATGCTTGCTACAGATCAGAGACTATAGCCTTCAATATAGATTGCATCTCAACATTGAGAAGATAAAAATTCTCAGCACTGGACCAATAAGCCACATCATGATAGATGGAGAGAAGACTGAAGTTGTCAATGATTTCATCTTACTTGAATCCACAATCAACATCTGTGGTACCAGCAGTCAGGAGACAGGAGATGCATTGCATTAAGGAAGTCTGTTGTCAGAGTCCTTTCCAAATTACTGAGGCTCAATGATATCAATTTGAAGACTACGGTGTGCCTGATCAGGACATGACCTTTTCAATTACTTGCTGTGCATTTGAGAGTTGGACTGTGAATAAGAACGATAGAAGAAAAATTGATGCCTTTGAACTGTGGTATTTGAGAGAGTACTGAATATTCCATAGTCTGCTAAAAGAACAAACAGATATGTCTTGGGGAAAGTACAGCCCTAGTGCTTTTTGGAGGTAAAGATGTCAAAACTTCATCTCATATTCTTTGGCCACGTTTCTGGGAGAGGTTAAGCATCATGCTTGAAAAGTTAGAGGGTCGATGGAAGAGAATAAGACTCTTAAAGAGATGAATTGGTACCCTGAGTGCAGTAATGGGCTCAAGTGTGTCAGAGATGGTAAAGAAGGCCCAGGCGAGGACAGGGTTCCGATCTGATGTTGACAGGGTGGCTATGAGTTGGCCTCAACTAACAACGTTATGCATTCCACTTGTATTGTTGGGCCGAAACTGAAGCCAGGGGGTATGAGAAACTAAAGGATTGTGAAACGTCAGCAGAAAACAATGAATGACTTCATCCACCCACCTGGTCCAATGGTTGAAGCACAATGGAAAGTTCCTACCCTTCCCCCTTCCCCAAGACACTGCTATAAAAACCAGCCCGAATACATCCTGGGCACAACTTCCTTGGTCTCCATCTCCAGACTGAGGAACCTTGCCCAGGAGCTCCCTAATAAAGCTACCTTTAAGTTTTCTTGCATCCTGGCCCCTTTCTTGAGTCCTCAAACTTACAACCTTACATGTATATTATTGTTGTTTTGTTAGGTGCTGTCGAGTCACCTGTGACTCATAGCAATCCTATTCACAACAGCTCTGAAGCCTGCCCTATGGCACCTAACAACATTATACATTCCACACGGTAATAGCTAACTTTTTTCTTCCAGTTTGAAAGCAGTTACTGTCTTACTAAGTGACCAGATAACAAAAAATAATCATGGTTGACACCTCAGTTCATTGTTCTAATAAGTCTGCTGATTCCTGGCTGCCAGCATCTCCCCCTTCTACACAATGAGTGGTCTTCTTCTTCATTCCACCTTGTGGAGAAGATATCCTGAAGGGCCCCAGAAATTGTTTGCCTCTTTGAAGCGTTTGCCAACAGCATAGATCTTATGAATTAGACCCTCCGTGGATATGATGCCGTGTTGACCAAGAGATCATGCAATCAAAGTGGTGTCTGTCAGAGCAATCAGCATCTTACGGATTTTGCTACAACCACGCTCACAGAGCAGTTCATTGACAGACTTCAGGTTGGGTACCCTGTGTGATGTATGTGGTTCCAGAATCCTCAGCACCTTAACGGAAGCTTTGTTGAGTCTCACAAAGGTGCCGTTGAAGAGCTCGTGGAGGTAAAGGAGCTGCAACACCTTGTGAACCTTTGGGCCCACACCACGAATACTCTAATCCTGATAACAAATGCCACTTTGGGTTCTGCAGGGACATGAAGTCATCAGCTTTTCTAACCTTCTGGGCCATTCCAATCTCAGTTCTGCCGTTGTTGTTGTTGTTGTTGTTATTGATTGCTTTTGAGTCAAACACGACTCATAGCGACCCTATGAACAAAAGGTCTGAAGTCCCTCTACGACTATTGACATTTATCAATGTTCATAGAGTTTCTGGAGGCAAGTTGTTTAGGAAGTGGATGCCGCTATGTGCACCCACAGGGCATCGAGATCCTTCAGGAGTCCCCACAGATGAGGCTGCACAGCGTGGGACCTGCCCAGCGCAGAGGTTCGTGAGCAGCATGAGGACCTGGGGGGCACTGGAGACCCTCCCGGGGTAGATGCTGCGGACAGGACTCAGCGGAGCTTCCAGACTCAGCAGGACCTGCCTGAGGAGCTGTTTCCAGTGAACAGCAGTGAGACCTCTGTGGGTGGAAAGTAGGAGTGCTCCTGTGCTCACAGCCCGCCAGGGACAGCCGGACTGGACAGCGTTCTGTCGGTTGTCACCGGACACAGCAATTCAGTCCACACAGCCTGCCAGGGACAGCTGGGACTGGGCAGCACTCTGTCGGTTGTCACTGGACACAGCAATTCAGTCCACACAGCCCGCCAGGGACGGCTGGGACTGGGCAGCATTCTGTCAGGTTGTCATCGGACACAGCAATTTGGTCCATAGCCCGCCAGGGACAGCTGGGACTGGGCACCGTTCTGGGACACCTTAAGTTGGGGTGTCTCCAGAACAGAAAAGAAAGTTGATTCCTGGTAAAATGAGGGTCAAGCAGATTCATGTGTGAGGAAGGTTGCCAGGTGAGACCTGGTCCACAGGAAGCCCACGGCCTCTGGCCCCAGCAGCTCTGAGGCCCCGGTGGCTCTGGAGTTCCTCTCCCCATAGAGACACAGGTTTCGGGGAGCTTCCAGCTGAAACGGAAAGGCCTGGGAGCTACTTCCAATGACCAGCAGTGAAAACTCCAGGGGGAGTGGAGAGAAAAGGAGAAGGGCTTTTCTGGGTCCCAGCAGTGCGGTCCACAGCCTCACAGGACACAGTCCACAGCCACATGGGGACATGGTCCACAGCAGCCACACGGGACACAGTCCACAGTCTCACAGGACACAGTCCACAGCCTCATGGGGACATGGTCCACAGCCACACGGGGACACGGTCCGCAGCCTCACGGACACAGTCAACAGCCACACGGGCACACGGTCCACAGCCTCATGGAACATGGTCCACAGCCACGTGGGGACACGCAGTAGTGGGCAGTGAAAAGGAAAGTCAGCACATCAGGCCGATTCCTGGTAAGATTCCAGCATGGTCTCTGCCTCAGACAATGGGGTCTGAAGAGAATAATCACATACACTCTGGGGATGAGGGGACACATGCAGCACCCCAATAGTTGTGATGCAGCAGTCAGCCATTCTAGGGGCTCACCTCAAGATGCATCCCCTGTGAGGCTTCACTCAGAAAAGAGAACCTGAAGGATTCTAAGGCTGGGGCTTATGGGAGATCGTGGTGAAACAAGGGGGTGGGGGAGACCCACAGCCTGGTAGCTGTGTCTTGTGAAACTGGGGTGACCCACAGACTAGGCCTGTATATTAAGTGGGCAGCTTGAGGACCTATGAACTTGGGGGCTGTGTTCTTGCTACTGTGGGTACAGTGGAGCACAGGGAACCCACAGACTGGAGATCTCTGATGAAATGGTGTTCAGGAGGAGCCGCAGATTGGGGAGCCCTGAACATACTGGTCTCTGCGTGTGAGGGTGGATTGCACAGCCACAGATCCAGCCCTGTACACAGAGGGACTTGCCTTTTTCAAAAATCGTTTTAATTGGTTTTCATAGAGAGGGGCTTGACTTCTGAGGTCCCCAGAAACACTGAGAACCTAGGGGCTGCTGTAGACGCTGGGACCCTCAGTCTGGGGTAGTAGGTTGCAATAGTCACTCAGGGACACCCACCGGCTGAGGGTTATGTGTGTGTGAGAGAAACTGGGGTGACTAGTAGGTTGGGGCCGTGCGAGCAGAGGGGAATTTGGGGACTCACAGTCTGGGACTGCTTATGTGCTAAGGAAGTAGATACCTGACGGATTGGGAGCTGCGTGCACAGTGGGGTTGGGGTCCCGCAACCCGGGGCTATGCATGCCGCTGGAACTCGGGGTGACCGACAGGCTGGGGCTGTAGGTGCAAAGGAAAAGTAAGGAGCAGGCAGGGGCCAGCACTACTGTGGGAGCCAGAGGCCGGGGGACGTTGGGGGACACTACAGATGCAGTGGGGACCTGCAGTCTAGGGGCTGCTGGGAAATGAGGACCTGAGTTCTTCAGGCTGCCAGTTTAGTGGAAAAACAGAGGAAGTCACAGTCTCATGGTTACGGGTGCAGTGGGGCGTGGGGGGCACTGCAGAAGCTAGAGCTCTTTGCTGCAATATGGATCGAGGAGCCGCAGGTATGGGGAGCGTTGCACACATAGATATGGGGGGATCTCAGGAGGTCCCTGTGTGAGAGAGACCCGTCGTGCAGCTGCAGCACCCCCTGCATAGATGGACAGGCACTGACCCTCCCGAGGGAGAAGCTGCAGGCAGACTCGGAGGAGCTTCCGACAAGGATGGGAAGATCTGGGGAGCGGTTTTCAGTGATGATCAGGGAGAACACTGCGGGGGTGGAGAAAGGAAGCAGCTCTGGGCTTCCAAGTACAGAAGTCCAGATTCCGCGGGGTCGTCACGGGACACCACAAGTCCAGTCGAGGTGACTCCTGGACAGAAGAATCACAAGGTGGTTCCTGGTAAGATGAGGGCTGGCCAGTTGGCTGCATCCATCTGTGCCTCAGGGTGGAGTCAGGAGAGAAGAATGCATGACGTGCCGCCCTGCCCACACTGCGGGGATGTGCGTCATAGCCTGGCGTGCACACTGCTGGGACGTGCACCGTGTCATCCTGCTCATACTGTGGGACGTGCGCTGTACCATGGTGCAAACACCGTGGGGACATGAGCTGCGCCATCGTGCGCCATCGTGCGCACACTGCGGGCACGTGCACCATACCATGGTGTGCACACCGTGGAGACGTGCGCCGTGTAGAAGAAGTGCTGACGCAGCCCCGTTCTTTCCATTCCCAGAATTCACCTCAAGACTCCTGAGCTTCCGTGAGAGGAGGCTCCACTCGTGGAATGAAACTTGGGGGATCCCCATCTCCTTCCTTCTTCCCTCTGTGAGGCCCCATCTCCCCTTCTCCTCAAGACCTGCAGCCCCCAGCTCTGTGTTGTTATTTGTTGCCAAGTGGGAACCAACCCACAGCTGACCCTCCAGTGGGCTGTTCAGAGGCAGTAAATCTCACAGGGAGAGATTGCCCACCCTTCTTCTGAGGAGCAGCTGGTGGATTTGAACTGTGTACCTTAGTGTGAAATCAGGTGAAATCCAGGTACATAACCTGCGTTTATGTCTCTTAAAAAATGTATTTGCTATGAATAAGTC
>NW_006399876.1:5258205-5260650 GCF_000299155.1 Elephantulus edwardii
CAAGCGACTCGACAGCACATAACAACAACCTTAGTGTGGGCAGCTCAGCTCTTTACTGCCAGGCCACCAGAGCTCCCTACAGCCTTCACAGGCCCCTAGGCCCTTCTGTGAGTGAAGCCACGACGTGGTGGTGCTTGAAGTCTTACAACAAATCCTACAAGTGGACGGGTTGATGCTGCACCTTGATCACATGGGCACCTCCGACATCCCCCAGTGTGGCTTGGTGACGGCCAGCCGAGCACTTTTCTGGCCTGACTCCATCATGAGGCGGAGACAATGCAGGACTCTCTGCAGCCCCCACCTTCCAGGTAGCAGCTTGTGACTCCTCTGTCCCAGAGTCCCCCTGACTCAAGATGTCCCAGACCACCCGACGCCACCCAGTCCTGGCTGTGCCCTGTGGGCTGTGGGTGGGACACTGTGACAGAGGAGTGTTTTTCCCCCCTTTTCCCATCCCCACGAGAGTCTTGCTGCTGATTTCAGAGTTCTGTCTCAGCTGGAAGCTCCGCTGAGTCCTGTCTGCAGTGTCTCTATCTGGGGAGCGTCTCAGCGCCCGCTGGCTCTCTCACTGCCCACTGCCCCAGACCAGTGGCCATCTGTGCAGGGCAGGTCCCTCTGCTGTGCGGCCTGTCTCTTTTGGGGGACCTTCTGAGGTACCTCATTGTGTATGCACAGTTCTCCAGACCTGCTGAGCCTCTGATCCCTGTTAAACATGAGTCCCCCAACCTGAGGTTTCCAACTGTCCCCAGTGCCCCCAGTCTAGGGATCATTTGTCCACTTGTTCCTGATCACAGGGTCATCCCCCAGTCCATGGCTCCCTATTCCTCTCTGAAAGGGACACCACCAACAGCCTGCTGGCCCAGCTGACCCATGATTGCCTGTGGATGGGCTGTGGTCACCCCCAGAAGTGACTTTCCTCGTCCCCACCGACAGGCTTAGGCTGATCGTCGGAAGCAGCTCGCCGGGCACTTCTGTCCCAGCCCGAGGCTGCACTGGGGCCTGGTCCACAGCGCAGCCGCACACGAGCCCTCGTGGACGGAGTCCTGGTCTCTGCTTGTCTTCCCTCGGCAGCTCCCCGGCTTTTGTTTCTCTTTTTAAAAAATGTTAGTTGGTGGCAGTTTCCAAATCATCTCAGGTTTTCATCCGAATCACTGGTGGACGTTTTGTTTGTCAACGTGACTTTCAGTTGGCCGTCCTCCCTCCGCTCAGACAAGCACGCTTGTCGTTGGGTTTCAGTCAATCCTGATTCCGGGGGTGGAATCCTGACCCTCATCGCATCAATGAGCCTCCTCTCTCCACATAAACTCAGTCCCAGCCGGGTTTGGTGAAGCCGTCACCCACCTCACACTCCAGAAAAACACGCGTTCCCTAAGCATCCCCACTCCAAGCATCGGTCCACAGTCCGCTCATGTCACGGCCTCGCCTGCAGTCGGGACGCCTGTGACACAATCCTATCCCTCCACCCCTCTCCCTCCCTCTCCTCCTCCTCCTCCTGGACACTGAGAGGACCCTGATGATGATGATCCTTGTCCCGAGGGAGCAGTGAGTGACCACCAGGCTCTGGGCTCCCCGTCCGAGCGCCTGGTGGATGGACTGGGACCAAATGGGTGCAGGTCAACCAGACACACCTGGGAAGGACTCGCCAGCCCTCACATCTGTGCTGTGTGGCCAGAAACCCTACGGGGAGCCTGTGCAGGACATCCACGGGCCTCAGCACAGAACCGGCCCTGGTCATCACTTCACCTGGGAAAACAGGGTCATGAGTCAGGTGCTGCTGCCCATCTCACCTCCACCCCTACCTCCTTCTCTTTCACGTAGCAAATATGTGTGATGTCACGCTGGGGCTACACGGGGCCCTGGGGCTGGAGGAAGGACTCGGTGACCTGTCCCCCCACCCCGGGCTCACAGGCAAGTACTGAACTTGTCACGCTTGACACACCGAGGAGTGTCGCTGCACAGAGGTTCTTCCTTTCTGAGCCATCGCGGTCGCGTGTGTCCAAAGGAGCAAGAGTTACAGGGCAGGGAGCACAGATCACACACACACAGCTACACACGCACACACTCCCCCATACACGCAGACACAACCCCACACATGCAGCCTCACAGACACACTCACCCTCACAGACACGTACACGCACCCACACACACAGAGACACACACAGGTCCTTGCACACTCAGACACAGGCATCCTCGCACACAGGCACACCTGCTTCATGCTCACACACACACACACACACACACACACACACACACACCCTTATGTGCACTCACACACAGAGACACGCATGAACGCTCACACACACAGAGGCAGGCACGTACCTCTCACACACGGACACGCACACACCCTCGCGCAGACACACACACATTCTCACACACACAGGAACACGCACCCTCACGCGCTCTCAGACGAGATAGGCACGCGTGCACCCACACCCCACGCAGACCCAG
>NW_006399876.1:5261111-5264562 GCF_000299155.1 Elephantulus edwardii
TCAGCATAATGTCCTCCAGGGTCACCCATTTTGAATAATATTGAATGAGTTCCTTGTTTTTCAATGCAGCATAGTAATCCATTGTGTGAATATACCACAGCTTCTCTATCCATTCGTTTGTTGATGGACACCTGGGTTGTTTCCAACTCCTTGCTATTGTGAACAGAGCAACAATAAGCATGGGTGTGCATATATCTGCTTGGATGTCAGTTACGGTCTCTTTGGGGTATATTCCCCGTAGTGGAATTGCTGGGTTGAATGGTATCTCTATTTGCAACTTTTTGAGAAAGCGCCATACAGCCTTCCACAGTGGTTGCACCACTACCTCACTTTTTTAGGTCCCCATCGTATCATTTGTAATTCCTTCCCCCACCCCCACCCTGGTTTTGTTTTTTCGGGTCACCCTTTGTGATGCAACAGGAAGCCACCAATCAAGAAAGGATTTGCTGCTGTTGGAGGTGGAGGAAGAAGCCCTGACTCAGTCGTCCTATCAGCATCTACACAGAACACGGGGAAGTGAGGCCCATTCTCCGCCATCCACCATGGCCGCTTCCCCTAGCTGAAGCCCCTTGACTACAGCCCACTCCCAGAGCAACGATTGGTCAGTGCTCACTTGACCAGATTGGAGTGTGTGGATGTTGTTGCTGTTAGGTGTCATGGAGTCCACTCAAGGCGCCCCGTCTCTGAACCCCGTCTGATCCTGTGCTGTCCTCACAGTCTCTGGCACCCTCAAGCCCACTGCTGCAGTCTTTCTGCCCAGTTGAGGTCGACCCCAGGTGTCCTGTGAACACTTTCTCCGGGATATGAGGGAAGACTGAGGAAGACTTCTCTTAAGGGGACACATTCTAATCCCAGAGAGGAAGCGGGCGTGTGTCGTGCATGACGGTACAGAAATTAGCGTTATAGAAAGAAATGTGTGTGAAGGAAAAATTAATCCAAGTTAGAAACTTTCAAAATGACAATAAAAACAGAGTAAAGAGATGCAATAAAGAAAAAACCACTCAAAACAGCCCACGTCTCCCACCTTCCCTTGTCCGTGGTGGCCCTGTGTCTCCTTCCCCATCAGCTTTCAGGTCGCCCTTCCTGTCCTGTGCTCCTGAAAACAGGCAACACCAGCAGCCTGTGGCTGAGAGGAAACCGGAGTGAAAGAGGACCTGGAAGGACCTGGTTTGTGACTGTACATCACATGCAAATACTTGGGGGCGGGGGAAGCCAGTCTTGCAAGTGTTCTTAATAAGGATTTTCCACAGCTAGCATTTTTTAAAATTATTTTTTAAATTTTATTAATTTTAATGAACATTTACAGAGATTTTGGATTTCCATTCATTCATTGTTGCACTTTTCTCCCTGCCCACCCCTCCCTCCAGATCACTTTTCTCTTTCAAAAGTTAAAGAAAAATTATTTCATTGGTATACAACCCCTCCATACCCCTCCCCAGGTACACTCCACTGTGCAACCTTAATTCTGGACTCTTGTGAGAACAATAATACCCTATCATATATCGCTTTTAAACTGTTCTCTCCCTCATGTTTCAATGTAGTATACATAATTTATCCAGTTTTTCTCAGTCAGGATTGGAGGTAGACTCATCAACAATCTGTGTTATGCAGATGACACATCCTTGTTTGCTGAAACTGAGAAGGACTTGAAGCGCTTGCTGCAGAGGATCAAGGACTGCAGCCTCCAATATGGATTGAAGCTCAACATCAAGAAAACAAAGATTCTCACCACTGGGCCAATTGGCAGCATCAGGATGGATGGTGAAGAGATTGAGATTGTTGGCAGCTTCAGTTTGCTCGGCTCTACAATCAACACTCTTGGTACCAGCACCAGGAACTTAAAAGACGAATTGCACTGGGGAGGTCTGTTGTCAGAGACCTCTCCAAAGTTCTGAAGAGCAATGGTGTCTCTCTGGAGACTAAGGTGCGCCTGATACAGGCCATGCTCTTTGCAATTACTTGCATCAGAGAGCTGAACAATGACTAGGGAGGATAAAAGGAGAGTTGATGTCTTTGAGCTTTGGTGCTGGAGAAGAGTATTGAATATATACCATGAACTGCTAGGAGAAGAAACAAGTTAGTCCTGGAGAGGGTGAAGCCGGGCTGCTCCTTGGAGGCAAGGATTCTGAAACCCTGTCTGACATACTATAGACATGTTGTAAGGAGGGGCCAGTCCTTGTAGAGGGACGTCATGCTTGGGAGGGTGGAGGGACAGCGCAGGAGAGGAAGACCCTCAATGAGATGGATTTTACCACTGGGGTAATGGGGATAGGTGTGTCGGAGACAACGAAATTGGCAAAGAATGGAGAAAGGCTTAGGGCTGTTGTACATAGGGTCGCTATGAGTCGATGAGGTGACTCGACGGCACATAACAGCAACAAACCCTCTGAAGGGTCAGCTGTGAGTCAGTTCCAACTTGATTGTATGCAACAATAATCAAGCCCCTTCCTGTGAGGTTCCTGCCTCAGCCTCCTGGTAGAGAATGACCTTGGAGGAATTTTTGGGGTGCAGAGGAGGCAAAATGTGATCAACCAGATGAACTTGGGAACTTGAAGACCCACGTGGCTGGTTCGAGATCTTGAGGTACAATCTTTGTGGGAACTTGCCCGAGTGTTGAATTACCCAAGACGTTCTGCTTCACCTAGACCATGTCCCCTTGCTACCATTGCTGCATGTTGTCATGTGGATCCGGCTTCACCCAGACACCCAGGACGGTGTGGAACAGCTCCCCAGGAATCCCCCCCGTCAGACTCACCCGGACCCCCAGGATAATATGGAACACCCCACAAGGATCCCCTCCCTCCCCGCTGGAGTCCTTAGGAAGCATGACACCTTGTCACCTCTTCCTCCTGGGAGTGGGTGCAGCTGCTGGGTTCAAACCTGCGACCTTTCAGTTAGCAGCCAATGCTTTAGGCACTGCTCCCCAGTTACCCTAAGCCTCTTCTTCTGCAAAGGACTCTGTATGTAAAAGTCTACACCAGGGAGCTCTGGTGGCCTAGTGGCAAGAAGCTGCACTGCAATCCCAGAGGTAGGTGGTTTCGATCTACCAGATGCTGTGCTGGAGAAGGAGGAGCAATCTCCTCCTGTACCAGTCAGATCCAACAGGATGGTACACGCACGCACGCAAAGAAAATAAAATCAAAACAGTCTAAACCCACCACCGTCAGGCTCATGGAAGCCTGCAGGCCAGAGCAGGACTGCCCGGGACAGTGTCCAGGACTGTGGACCTTCACAGAAGTGGCCGGTCATTCCTTTCCCCACACAGCACGGCGGGTAGGGTCCAAGCCCTGAGAGCAGCTAACAAAGTTTGTGTGAACGTGAACGTGTTTGAGATGGTTGGGCGGAGACTTGTAGAGCTGGATGGGGTCCCTGAGCTTTTTTTCCAATGTCTCATTAAAAAGTAGCCAAGGAAGAACTGGAGGCAGGCGGGGGGTGGGGTGGGGGCTGGGGG
>NW_006399876.1:5265217-5291574 GCF_000299155.1 Elephantulus edwardii
GAACTCATGAAATATTATGAAAATGGGTGACCCTGGAGGACATTATGCTGAGTGAAATATCTCAGTCACAAAAGGACAAATACTGCACGGTACCACTGTTGTAAAATGGGACTAACATCAGGGTTGAGGGAAGACAGAAAAGGAGGGGAGGAATGATGTATCCTGCGTTGAAACAGATGAGGGAGAGAACTGTTTAAAAGGGAGATATGAATGGGTATTCTTGTCATTACAGAAGTCCCAACTGAACAAAGCATAATAAACATGGGTGTGCATGTATCTGCTTGGATGTCAGTTATGGTCTCTTTAAGGTAAATTCCCAGTAGTGGAATTGCTGGGTCAAATTGTATTTCTATTTGTAACTTTTTGAGAAAGCACCATATCACCTTCCACGGTGGTTGCACCATTTTACACTCCCACCCACAGTGAATAAGGGTTCCAGTTTCTCCTCAACCTTGCCAGCATTTGTTGCTTGCTGTTCTGTTAAATTTTGCTATTCTGACTGGGGTGAGATGATAGCTCATAGCTGTTTGGATTTTGGGGCAGCACAACTTTTTAGGACTAAGGCACCAGCGGAGGGAGGGCTTGGGGAGTGCCTTTATAAGAAAGCACTTCTGACATTGGAGCGCAAATTCCCCAACACAAAGTGACAAAGTGATCAGGACGCTGAATGTCCTAGGTCTGTGAAACAGGACGGAGCCCTGTGGAAAAGGCTCTGAAATGATGACGAATTCCCTGGCTGGCCAAGAGCAGGACGCAGTAACTCCACGGCACTGGGATGGAAGGACTATTCAAGACCCTCAGTCAACATTAAGGCCTGGACAAGGAAGGCCACCGAGCCGCAGCCTCTGATAACCGAGTCCTCCAGGGGACCCTGGACCTTCACTTAGCCATTCTGTTGTGTTATGTGCTGTCGAGTTGGAACCGACCCACAGTCGACCCTCTGGTGGGTTTTCAAATGCAGGTTATACACATGGATTTCACCTGATGGTATGCATAGGAATCAGATCGATTACATCTGTGGAAGGAACCACTGGAGAAGCTCAATATCAGCTGTGAAAACTAGGTCAGGGGCTGATTGTGGAACAGACCACCAACTACTCATATGCAAGTTCAAGCTGAAGCTGAGGAAAATTAAACCAAATCCACAGAAGCCAAAATATGACTTTGATTTCATCCCACCTGAATTTCGGAATCATCTCAGGAACAAGTGTGAGGCCTTGAACACTAATGAGCAAAGACCAGATGAGTTGTGGGAGGATGTCAAATGTATCATCCAGGAAGAGTGAAAATGGTCATTGCAAAGACAGAAAAGGAAGAAAAGACCAAATGGATGTCAGAAGAGACCCTGAAGATTGCACTGGAGCGTAGAGAAGCCAAAGCGCAAGGAAGAATTCAAGATACTAAAAAGCTGAACAGAAGATTCCAAAAGGCAGCACGGAATAACAAAGCAAAATATTACAATGAAATGTGCGAGGAGCTAGAGTCGGAAAATCAAAAGGGCCGAACTCGCTCAGCATTTCTTAAGCTCAAGGAACTGAAGAACAAATTCAAACCTAGAGTTGCTGTAATCAAGGATGCTTTGGGCAGAATATTAAATGATCCAGGAAGTATTAAAAGAAGATGGAAGGAATATACTGAGTCATTGTATAGAAAGGAATTGGCAGATACAGAAGAATTTAATGAAATAACATATGAGCAAGAGCCTATGGTGATGAAGGAAGAAGTTCAAGCTGCTTTGAAGGAAATAGCAAAAAATAAGGCCCCAGGAATAGATGGTATACCAATTGAGGTATTTCAGATAACAGATGTTGCCCTAGATGTGCTCACCAAGTTGTGCCAAGAAATCTGGAGAACAACCACTTGGCCAACTGACTGGAAGAGTCAGTTGTTCCCATTCCAAAGAAGGGTGACCCAACTGAGTGTGGAAACTACAGAACAATATCATTGATTTCACATGCAAGCAAGATTCTACTGAAGACTATCCAAAACCAACTGGAACAGCACATCAGCAGAGAATTGCCGGAAGTCCAGGCTGGGTTTAGAAGGGGTCGTGGTTCTAGGGATATTGTTGCTGATGTTAGATGGATCTTGGCTGAAAGCAAGGAATACCAGAAGAATGTCTATCTGTGTTTCATTGATTATGCAAAGGCATTTGACTGTGTGGATCATAACAAACTGTGGCTGACTGAGAAGAATGGGAATCCCAGAACATTTAATTGTGCTAATGCGAAACCTATACTTGGACCAAGAGGCAGTCTTCAGAACAGAGCAGGTTAACACTGCATGGTTCAAAATTGGGAAGAGTGTATGCCAGGGATGCATCCTGTCTCCATACCTTTTCAACATGTATGCAGAGCAGATTATCCGGGACATTGGGCTCTATGAGGAGAATTGTGGCATCAGGATTGGTGGAAGATCTATTAACAATCTACGTTATGCAGATGACACAGCCCTGCTTGCTGAAACTGAGAAGGACCTCATGCACTTGCTGCGGAGGGTCAAGGACTACAGCCTTCAGTATGAACTGAGGCTCAACGTCAAGAAGACAAAGATTCTCACCACTGGACCAATTGGCAGCGTCAGGATGGATGGCGAAGAGATTGAGATTGTTCACAGCTTCAGTTTGCTCGGCTCCACAGTCAGCACTCTTGGCACCAGCAGTGAGGAAATCAAAAAGCATATCGTGATGGGAAAGTCTGCTGTTAGGGACCTCTCTAAAGTACTCAAGAGCAACGATGTCTCTCTGGAGACTAAGGTGCACCTGATACAGGCCATGGTCTTTGCAATCGCTTGTTATGCATCAGAGAATTGGACAATGACCAAGGAGGACAGAAGGAGAGTGGATGCTTTTGGGCTGTGGTGCTGAAGAAGAGTACTGAATGTACCATGGACTGCCAGGAAAACAAACAGATTCATCCTGGAGAGGATTAAACCAAGCAACTCCTTGGAGGCAAGGATTCTGGGGCTTCGTCTGACATACTTTGGACATGTTGCCAGGAGGGACGGGTCCTTGGAGAGGGACATCATGCTTGGGAGGGTGGAGGGACAGCGCAGGAGGGGAAGACCCTCTATGAAGTGGATTGATTCAGTGACTGGGATAATCGGGATGGGAGTGTCGGAGGCAATGAGATTGGCACAGGATAGAGCAGGGTTTAGGGCTGTTGTACATAGGGTCGCTATGAGTCGCGAACTACTCGACGGCACATAACAACAACAACAACAATGGGCGGAGGAGACCGTTATTCTTTTCCCAGAGAGCAGCTGGTGGTTTCGAACTGTGTGCTTTTGGGATTTCAGTGCAGCTTCTTGCCACTAGGCCACCAGAGCTCACTCACTACAGAACAGAAATGGGGGCTCAGGTGGCCTAGTAGGGAAAGACCTGAGCTGCCGACTCAAAGGCACATGGTTTGAATCTACCAGCAGCTTTTCAGTAGAAAGACAAGCAATCACTGTTCCCAGTTCACAGCCTCTGAAAACCCCTGCAGAAGCACAGAAGTCTTGGGTGAATTCCTGCTGGGCCGTTTGGCCGCCTCAAGCTGGGCCCTTTGGCCACAGCAAACATGGTCTGCTCCAACTCTTAGAAGAAGCCGGGCTGTTCTGTGAGCCCATTGCCCTAGTTACTGTGTCAGCCATCATCACTTCGAGGGTCACCAACCCCTGTTCAGTTCACAGAGACCTTCGGGATGGAGCCGAATGGTCCATGGGGTTTCAGAAGCAGTAAATGTGAACAGAGCAGCCAGCTTCAGCCGATGGAGTGAGTGGTGCATGTCAACCTCAGACCTCTGGACAACCAGAGCCTTGTGAGGTCTGCGTCAGCTGTAGTCTGGAGAGACCACGTCAGGCCCCAGCAGCGCATTAGGGCTGGGATGGAGTCCTTACCTTCTGAGATACCCGGGTTCACACCAGGAGAAGCTGACATTGCAGCACTCGCTTTCTCAGCACCACTGGGCTCCCTTCTTAGGCCTAAACACTCAGCCAGCTTAGGTGTCCCTGTCTGTAACTTGGGAACTGCTTAAGCTTGGATGGGGCGTGGGTGCCTGTGTGCTTGGGACACAGGAGACCCTGCACGTCTCAGTCATGTTTAGGGGTCTTTCCGGTCCTCAGCGCAGAAAGATCCCTGGGCCAGACCTGCAGAGGAGCCTAAAGAGGCTAGGGGCTAAGCCACAGCTGCAGACCCCCTCGCCCCCAACTTCCTGTCTCTGAAAACCGGCCGGAGTGTCATAGCTGAGGGTCAGCCACGGTCGGTTCCTACTCAATGATCCTCACAATCTCCAGGGGAGGGTAACTAGGTTTCATAGGCTTCGTCGTTTTAAAGTCACCCTGTAGAAGGGGGGCGTAATTAGATGGAACAAAAGGCACGACTTCGTGAATTTAGACATTTAGTGTGGGGTCCCTGGTCTGGAAAGCCTTTGGGGTGATGGCTTCCAGGGAACACTTCTCCGCGTGCGCTCTCGTTTAGCGCCACGCCACCCAGCGCGCCAGAGCGCAAGCTTTTGGCCTCGGCTCATTGACATTCACCAGGCAGGCTCCTCCCTCCCCCAGTCTCTCCACCCGGAGCCCTCCTATCGCCTTTGCGCTGGACCACGAGAGCTTGCCTCCCCCCAACCTCTGCGCCCCCACCCACGGCCCCCGCTGTGCTGTAGGTTCCAACTCGTTGCAACCCTTTATGCCGGAGAAGCGCGGTCTCCTTGAGCTTCCAGGGATGTATGTAACTTTTACGCAAGCCGGCGGCCACGTCTTCATCCCCGCGGCCCTTTCCTCAGAGCACCGTTAACTTGGGGCCACTGCTGGGGCTCCGCCGGGGTAGGAGCGAAGGCGACACGGAAGGATCCTTGTCCGCCCCGCTGCCTCGGTTTCCTCTCGGCGAACCAGCACACGCGGTCTCAGGCTCGCGTGAACCACTGCGTGGAGCGCCCTGATTCCTGGGAGGGAGCCAACCCTGGCAGCGCGGCTCTCTGCTCCTGTGTCCCCCCTCCCGCCCCTACACCCTCATCGAGTAAAGACCTCCCTGCCTTCTCTGTGGGCACTGTCCCAGCACTTCAGATCCAGACGACTCTCAACAAACAAAACCCCAAGGCTCGGATGGAGCGCGTCTGACTCTCAGCGACCCTGTAAGGCACGGAGCACAGCGTCACAGGTTCCCTAGGCTGGGAGTCTTCATCAAGCGAACTACCACCTTGCTTTCCTGTGGAGCGGTTGGTGAATTCCACTCGCGGACCTTTTGGTCTGCAGCTGAGTTGAGCGTAACCTGCAGGCACCAGAGATCCTTACGGCCAACCTGGAAAGGAAAGGAGGGAATCTAGTCCAGGCCGGCCACCTCCTCCCCGTGCGCCCGGGACTGCAGTGTGAGGGGTAGAAGGGAGCAGCTGGGCACCCCCATCGTACTTGGAAGGCGCCTACACCAGGACAACCCCACTGGGTCATCCAACCAGACCAGGGCGCACGAGGGAATCCTCGGGAGCACAAGGACCCGGCGAACCTGGGGCGCCCGCGCCCCCTAGCGGCACTCCGTCCGCAGCTCGCCCATTGTTCCCGCCTCGGGAGATGGGGTCCCCTTTCCCGGTCGGGAGTTAGTTTCCGCGAAGAGGGGGGCTTAGGAGGGAAGATGGCGGGGAGACGGAGCGGAAAGGATCGGTACTGCAGGGGGACATTCTAGCAGATGGGTTTTAAGTTTGGAGATATGTCTTGGAACTTGGGGACACGGGCTGGGAGTGATCTTTTAAGGGAGTGGGGGCCCTAAAGCTGGAGCGAGGCCTTTTGGGACTGAGGAGGGGAAAGCCAAACTCAGCGATTTCCATCCGCTCCAGGTCTGCCGCGCGCGCCCTGCTGAGCGAGCATCCCTGCCGTCCGCTGTCTAGGGGAGGGGGCGTCGTGGTCGACGTTCTCGCTTTATAAAACCAGAGCCCCCATCCGGGAAAGCCCAGCCTCCAAGCGATGAGGCGGAGCTCGTCCGACCGTCCTGCCAAGCGAGGCCTCTTCCCATCGGGGATCCAGGCAGCCCGGGCGGGGTCATCGTGAGGGGCGGGCTGCAAGTGGGTGTGTCGGGGGCTGGGAGTTGATGCAATCCGGTCGGTTAAGGTGCGCAGTGTCGCTGGCATCAGTCCACCAGCTGTTAAGGCGCTCTATATAAAGGCAGCCCCGGAGCCGCCGCACCGTCGGAGGAGCGCAGCGGTCCAGCCTCCAGTGTTACCTCGAGGCTCGCCGCCCCCTCCTGCGCACCCATCCCGGTTCCAGCAGTCTTCAGCCGCCCTAACCTCCCAGAGCCGAGGAGGGTGCCATGTCGCGCGCTCCGAGCGGGTGCGCCACGCTGCGCGCTCTGGTCCTGGCCAGCCTCTGGTTGGCTGCAGCCCCGCGCCCGCTGGCCTTTTCGGACGCCGGGCCGCACGTGCACTACGGCTGGGGCGAGCCCATCCGTCTGCGGCACCTGTACACCACCAGCCCTCATGGTCTCTTCAGCTGCTTCCTGCGTATCCGCTCCGACGGCATCGTGGACTGCTCGCGGGGCCAGAGCGCGAATAGTGAGTCCCCACCGGCCCTGGGGTCCCCACCGCCCCTACACCCCTCCAGCCCCTTCCCCACCTTCCCTCCGGGCCCGCGGGTCCTCACTCCCGGGAACCCCAGGTCTCCATCCCCTTTCTATCCGGGACTCCGATAAGGAGCCAGAGAAGCACCGGGACCCAGGCACCGACTGTCCCCATGCCTTGTGGGCCCGGGGCCCTTGGCTGCAGCATTTTGCTTTCTTTACTCCTAGGTTTGCTTGAGATCAAGGCAGTAGCATTACGGACCGTGGCCATCAAGGGCGTACAGAGCGGCCGGTACCTCTGCATGAACGTGGACGGCCAGCTGCAGGGACTGGTAGGTGTCCCGCGGTCTCGGGCGAGGGCGGGGAGGGGGTTTCTGCAACCAAATCCGAGCTGCCTCGCTCCCTCCTTCTGGGCCCACCGGGAGCTCGGAGGAGAAAATAGCAAAAACTTTACTCTAAGCCCGACTTGCCAACCCACCCCCACGGAAGTGGGAGAAGACCGGCGGTTCGTGGAGCCGGTGGCGGCGGGAGAGCGCGGAGAGTCGCCTTCGCCATCCCCGCGGAGCGCAACGCAAGGCCCGCGCCGGGAGGAAACCTTTACCCGTTTACTTTGCTGTTAAACAGGAAAACACTCCTTAGTCGGCTCCGCCTCGGCCTGCAAGTGGGTGGTCCTCCCTCCTCCCCCACCAAGTGCTGAGGCTGGAGAGACGGGAGGGGGGATGTGAGACACTGGGGATGCACACTCACACCTGGGACCTTCTCTGTTTCAAAAGAGCCAGAAAAAAATTGAGACGCTTTGGGGGTTGCCTGGATTTACACGTTGAGGTGTTGGTTATATTCGGATGCGCTCTTTCTACCGGACTCGCCGTGCAGGACACTTTTTTTATGGAGGAGGAATTTTAGGAGGTGCCTGGAAAGATTGGTGGTGCATCCCAATGGCGCAGAGATTAAGCTCTGCCAGAAAGGTTGGCGGTTCGAATCCACGCACAGGCGAGACCGCCTAGTTGAGCTGTTCCTGAAAAGACCAGCGGCCCCACTCTGTACGGTCCGGCCTCTGGGAGTTCCTGTGACTCCTGGGCAGCTGACAATAGCAGAGAGGTGGAGGGGCGCTGGTAGTCCCGAAGCTTCTGAAAGTATGCAAAAGCTGGGCCTCAGGGCAGGCGGGAACAAAGGCCCGGAGTTCAAAGGAGCCAGCGCTCACCCCTCCCGAGTGGGGCTGGTCCTGGGGCCCCCACGCCCTGGCTGGGGGGCGCGCACAGAGGGGGCTGGGAGGCTGCGTTGGCAGGCAGCAACCCTGTCGCGGACGCGCAGCGGCGGGGGGCCTCACGAGGTGGTTACCGCGCTGCGGGGGCCCCAGGACACTGCAGCCTGCTTGGCCACTTTTGTTAAGTGGACGTTGGCTTCTGGGATGGGAGGGGCCTGGGGGCTAGCCCAGCCTCCAGTCGGGGGGTGCCCTTGGGCTGGGGAGGGGTGGTCTCCACCTGTTATCCGATCCTGCCGTGTTGGCCCCATGGGCGTGGCTTGGCAGGAATCGAGGGTTTGGGGGATTTCCCCTTCTCTGTTTCTCTCTGAACAGAAAGCACACATTCTTTTAGAAACTGGAAATGATTTCATTTTCAGTGTGGAGAAAGAGCGTCGCTGGCCCAGCAGCGCGGCCTCTCCAAAGACTGGGGAGGAGGTGAGGGGACCCCTTGCAAATCCTAGTGCGGGTGCCCATTGACCTGGTGACTGGCACCGCGCGTGGGGACAAGCCGCCCCTGCTTGCCCCTGGCTTGGCCCTGGGGCCAGACCAGTTGCATCACCGGCTTGCCAGGGCCTTATCGGCGGCACACCTCCTCCACCCGCAGTTCAGTGACCTCGGAAACCTGAGCAGAAGCGAAACGGGGTGCCTCTGGGGTGCTGTTTACTGCCCAGGCTTGCGCGTGGCCTCAAGACTGCTTGAAATAGCAAGGGCACTTCCCAGGCCAGCAGGACACTTCTCTCGGGCTTGGCCTTTTGTACCTAACCATCCGTTTGATCCTCCTTCCCCAAAGGTTAGGACCCCTGCAAGCTCCCTGAGGCCGTGAACCTCACAGAAAGGGGGAGAGTGGGCTACCCAGCACTAAGCCACTGCACAGCCAGAGCTCCTTCTCAAACCTCTGTCTGTTTGTCTGTCCTCGCGGAGTTACTGCAACGTCACTTTCTGCAAGGGGGACCTGTCCTTGTCATGCTGGTTGATTAGTGTTAACCTGTGAGTTAACCATCTGGAGGAGCTCTTGCAGCAGTCAGCTCTGTCCTCTGGGGGGAAGGAGTTGTGCTGCCAACCCAAAGGTACCCGGTTCGAATCCATGAGCTGCTCCTCTGGAGAAAGAAGGACGATTTACAGCCTCTGAAACCCCACTGGAGGGTCAGCTATGAGTTGGTTCTAACTTGATGGTACATATATCACTAGTACATGAACTGACTTCATGTCCGTGGTTTATAGCGTATTAAAAACTCCTCAAACTTGCGGCTTCTGGGTTAGTCCCAACTCAGTGTGAACCTTCACTGGGTTTTGGAAGCTGTACATCTCAGAGGAGACCGCCCATCTTTCTCCCTCTCAGACCCCCTGGTGGATTTGAACTGCTGGAGATTGAAAACTTCTGGATTAACACTGAGACTTGCTGGAAACTGCATCACCAGAGCTCTCCTTACATCCAGAGCTCCCCTTACGTATAGACCATGCGAGGAAATGCCATCCATGGAGGAAGGATGGACACTCTCCCCCAGGAGAAAGCCTGGAGGGTCTCTGTGAATCGACTTTGCAGCCCTTACCTCAGAGACTGCCAGGACTTTGCTCTGCAGAGCGGCTGGTGGGTTCACAGCCCAGCTCTAACTACACTGACTCAGCGCTGCAGATGTCCTGACCCTACAGGACATCTTGCTTCCTGCAGACATTGCTGGCCTCTGACCAGGTGCAGCATCTTCGGGGGGGGGGGAGGGCAGGCTGTCCCTCCGGAAAGGACCAGGAGCTCACAGCTACATCACACACATCTCCCGGGTCTACTGTGCCCAGATCTGAGGACTGCCTCACCATGACTGCCTGCTCCCCTGGTGCCTCCACGGTGCGCTGGTTCAAGGCCATCTACTGGTTCTTAGTTACTAATGTCGAAGGTGCTGTAAACACGCCTGTGGGTGTTATTGCCAGGGTGAGGCTTCATTCTAAACGTGCCGTTAATGTGCCATCATCACCGACCCTTCAGTGGGTTCTCAGAAGTTACAGGAGACGAGATTCCCCGTCCTCCCTCGGAACAGCTAGTGGATTCAAACCATGTGCCTTGGGGATTGCAGCTCAGCTTCTTACCACTAGGCCATCAGAGCTCCCTTCTTCTACACATGAGTCCAATTAGTGTAAACTGTTAAAGGACTAGAGAGCTGGTAGCTTAGTCTATAGGGAGTTGTGCCACTTAACGCCAAGGCTGCCTATCTCCAGTGGTTCGAATCCACCCGTCACCCTGCAGAAGAAAAAGGAGCAGATCCTCCCGTGCGACTCTCAGCCTTGGACACCTGCGGGAGGGTCAGCCAGGGGCTGCCTCCAGCTTCACGAGAATCAGTTTGGGGGTTTTTAGTAAAAGACTAGGAGGAACCCTGATGGTGTGGTGGTGAAAGCATTTGACTACTAACCAAAAGGCCAGCGGTTCAAATCCAGCAAGCACTCCTTGAGGGAGAGAGGAGCCCACGGAGCTTCACAGCACTGCACCCCCTGGGGCACCCCCTGGGCTGTTCTACTCTATCCTGTGGGTCCCCAGTACTCCATGACTGTGACTCACTGCCTTGGGGCGGTGGCAACGCAGAGACCCTCCCTCTATTGGTCTCCGAGGCTGTAAATCATAATGGGAGGAGACTGTCTATCTTTTTGCTGGTGGATTTGAACCTCCAGAGGAGTGTGTGACTACACCGGCCAAGTTTCTACCGATTGTGCTTACCACTTGTCAAGTGTACAGTACAGACAGCAGACATAGCAAAGGTGTATCTGAAGTGTGTGTACGTTGTGTATGTGTGTCTAGCTTGCATGCTGTCCTGACAATTCCAGCCCACAGTGACCACGTGTGCCGGAGCAGGGCTGCCCCCCTCACGCCCACCCCTCTCCCTGCAGCTCCAGTACTCGGCCGAGGACTGTGCCTTCGAGGAGGCAATCCGCCCTGATGGCTACAACGTGTACCTGTCCAAGAAGCACAGCCTGCCCGTGTCCCTGAGCACTGCCCGGCAGCGGCAACTCCACAAGGGCAGGGGCTTCCTGCCCTTGTCCCATTTCCTGCCCATGAAGCCCGCTGAGGAGACACGCCTGGACGATGACTTGGAGTCCATCTTCTCGTCGCCCCTGGAAACCGACAACATGGACCCTTTTGGAATCGCATCCCAGCTGGGGCTGGTGAAGAGCCCCAGCTTCCAGGAGTGATGGGGGCCGCTGGCCACCCGTGTGCAGCATAGGGCCAGGCCTTGCTCTAGTTAGGGTGAGACAGAGCATGCAGGCTGTACATATCCAGACAGGGACGTTGGCCACGCCAGCTTCTGGTGGCCATGGAACCTCAAGCTCCAGCCACCCAGAAACTACCCAGCACCTGCCTCACATCCTGAACATTCCTGGACGAGTCTTTGTGCTGAACTGGTTCTTTTTTTTTTTTTTTAAACTGGTTCTTGATTACCTCTGCTGATGGGAGACTCACTACCTTCTGTGAACAATGTTCTACTGAGCTGTTTTTCTCTCCTCTCATCTCCAGCATGAGGGATGAGCTCTAGGGAGCTCTAGTGGCCTCGTAGTAAGAAGCTGTGCTGCAATCCCAAAGACTAGTGGTTCGAATCCACCCTCTGCTCCATGGGAGAAAGAAGGACAATCTCCTCCCCAGTGATTAACTGCCTTTGAAAACCCATGGGAGCACCAGGTACGGGTTGATTCTGATTTGATGGTACACAACAACATCTCAGCAATGCCAGCCGGAACACTACTATTTTAAACTCACACACAAGCTCTGAAATACCAGGTAAACTTGACTCCACCCTTAAGTCCAGCTGGAAGTGACCCTTCCCCAAGGCAGCCTTTCCCAAGCCCTTGCGGCGATGCTGGGCGTGCATAGTGGGTTAAGCACAGGGCTGTGAACAGAATAACCAAGCGTTCAAATCCACCCATCGCTCTGCGGGAGTTGGGTGAGGCAGTTTGGGCACATGAAGCTTGACAGCCTCAGAAGCCCTATGAGGCATGTTGGCTGTGTCCTCTAAGGGTCAGGCTCAACCTGAATGTCCCTACAGGCCAGGCCAGCTGGGGTAGGCCCAGCTCCCGCCCCCAGGAGCAGGGGCTGAAGTCCCCTCCCAACCAGGGTACTCTTGAGCTGAGGCTGGGTGGGCTGTCCCCGTGGTGAACTGCTTGGCACTCTGCCCCAAGAAGTCTAAAGGAGCTTCACCGGGTGCCCCTCTCCTCGATAGCCTGCCCACAGCGAACAGCGCCCCCGGGCAGCGAGGGCTCAGGGTTTCCGGGATCTGATTGGCTTGTGGTGTGGGTTTCCCCTGCCCCACAGGGCTCTTCCTCTAAGATCCAGGCATCTTGACCTGCAGGAGCTCAGTGCTGTCTTTCTTTCATCTCCCCATTTCTCTGCCCTGCACCACTGAGTCCAACAGTGTGTCCTTCAAAACCAGAGAAGTGTGGAGTCCTCAGCTGGCAGATGGGACAGCTTTCTGTTCCTAGCACTTGGTCTCAGCCTGGTATTTATGTGTAATTTATTTTTATATCTGCTTCGCATTGTTTTCTTTATTTATACCTCTAAACTGTATTTATGTATGTACATGAGATTTTTGTCTTCTACATTAAAACGTTTGTATCAAAAGGCGGGTCTGTTATCCTGGGAGAATATGCTTGAGGGAAATGGGGTGGGGGTGGGGGAAGGGTCACTGCCCTCAGAAGGCCAACCTGGTTTGCACTGTGTCCACTCCTGCTCCTACTGGCCACCAGGGGCACCCACTGCCCACACAGGTTCCTCAAGAAGCTTCAGTGACTGAATTTTTGGGACATGGTAGCCAGACCTTTCTTCCGAGTCTTATCTCTGAGCTTTCTGTGAGCAGCTGCGTGTACTGACCATTCGCACCTCCCAGGGCCTTGGAGGAATAACTAAGTCCAAACACTGCTGTTTTAGACTCAGATGCTGTTAGGTGGCGTTGAGTCGAATCTGACCCTACGAACAGCAGATCTGAACACCGTCCTATTCTGTGGCATCTCACGCTTCTTGACACACTCAAGCTCATTTTTGTACTGTCTACCCATCTGGATGAGGGCCTTCTTCACTGACCCTCCACCTTCAACACATGATGTCCCTTGTCAAGAAATAGCCTCTCCTAGCAACATGCCTGAAGTATGTGAGATGAAGCTTTATCGTGTGTGTGCCTCTTAGGAGCACCCTGGTTGCACTTTCTTCAGGACGTATTCTCCTGACTGTCCGTGGAGTGGGTATTCAGTATTCTACACCAACACCACAGCCCAAAGGCATCAGTTCTTCCATCATCCTTATTCATTGTCCAGCTCTCTCAGATGCATAGCAAGTGATTGGAAAAAACCATCACCTGAGTCAGGCACACCTTAGTCCTCAAATGGACACCATTGCTCCTCAATAATTCACACTGCTTTGGATCAACAGCCTTTTGCTAGTTGAGGCCTCCTTTTTAAAGCGGCAGCCACCCAGAAGATAATCTTTGTTTTTATCAGCAGCCCTTTGGTGGCTAGTGCCTCTTATTTTGGGCCTCTTTGATCCAGACGTGGGGCCTTTTTGATCAACAGCCTTGTGCGAAGCACCGTCATCAGAGATTCAGCAGAGACTTCCATGTGACCTTGATACCCACATCTAGGATATGACCCAGCACGCCAGGCGTAAGTCCCAGCTAAAACACTTCAACGCTCTCCCGGGAGCACATCTTGTCACATCTGTGCATGCTTCAACTGCATGTAGTAACATGATATCTGTACGCTGGATTTGCTATTGTTATGTGCCATTAAATCAATTGCGATTCATAGTGACCCTATGTACAAGAGCCCTAAACCCTGTGCCAACCTCACTGTCTCAAACATACCTACTCCCACTATGCCAATCACTGAATCAATCCATCTCGTCAAGGGTCTTCCTCTCCTGCGCTGTCCCTCCACTCTCCCAAACATGATGTCCCTCCCCAAGGACCAGTCTCTCCTTGCAACATGCCCAAAGTATGTCAGACGAAGCTTCAGAATTCTTGACTCCAAGGAGCATTCCAGCTTCACCCTCTCTAGGACAAACCTGTTTGTTCTTCTAGTAGTCCATACACTCTTCTCCAGCACCACAGCTCAAAGACATCAATTCTCTTTCTGTCATCCCTAGTCACTGCCCAGCTCTCTGATGCATAGCACTCAATTGCGAAGACTATTGCCCAGATCAAGCACACCTTAGTCTCCAGCCTGACGTCATTGCTCTTCAGTACTCTTAAGAGGTCCCTGACAGCTGACTTTCCCAATGCAATTCATCTCCTGATTTCCTGGCTTCTGGTACCAAGAGTGTTGACTGTGGAGCCAAGTAAACGAAAACTGTTAACTGTCTCAATCTCTTGACCATCCATACCGAGGTACAACAAAAATTTATCAGTTTGTTGTAGTGGGGAAATGAATTGTTCTAATTAATGCAGCACTTGTCTGTCAGTTTGCTGTCCTGAGGTAACTTGTGGGTGGCTGTGATACTGAAAGCTATGCCACCGGTGTGTCAAATGCCACAAAGTTTACCCATGGTGGACAGGTTTCAGTAGAGCTCCCAGATTAAGACAGACTAGGAAGTAGGATTGGCCATCCACTTCTTTAAAAGCAGGCCTCTGAAAACCCTGTGAACAGTAAAGTCATGTATAAGCTCTGAAATACCAGGTAAACTCAACTCACCCTTCAGTCCAGGTGGGAAGTGAGCTAGACCCTGAGAAAGTCAGCCGTCCCCAAGCCCCTGCAGGGACTGCGGGGGGTGCACAGTGGGCTACACGATGGGAGTCGATGCTGACCCCCCCTCACCCCTTAGGACTGAGGACTGCCAGAGGCTTTCCAAAGCAGTCCTTCCTGGTGGCTTCGTGGTCGGGAGCTGCACTGACAGTCCACTGGCTGCAGCACAGGAGAAACAGTCACAATCTCCTGTGTTATTTACAGCCTATAAACCCCACCTAGCTGGACTCATGGTGTAACAACAACCTCCTTACAGAAGCATACGCTGTTAAGTTCCATCAGGTCATAGACGACCAATAATGGCCCTGTGAACGAAAGACCTGGACACTGGTATATGTTCATCGTTTCTCCACGTTCATAGAATTTCTGGGGACAAGCTGTTTCAGAAGTGGATGCCACTCCTGCTTCCAAGCTTGTTTCACTGGGGAGCTCCACCAAACACTGTCCACCATGGCTGACCAATATTGCATTTCACACATCAGTGTCACAATGTTCAGCTTCACAGCAACCAAAAGTTACCTCTGTACAGCAAATGGACAGAGCAGTGCTCCCTGGCCCCGCCTCCCTGGGCCCCGCCCATCTCTGGGAGACCTAATTCTGCAGGACGCCCCCTTTCTCAGTGCTCCCTTGATGGACTCAGGAATGTGGTTCCTGCTGCAGCCAGATGCCCCTCCTGGAACCCAGAACCCGCTCAGGTGTTTCACCCCCTGGGGCATTTGGCCAGGTCAGCCCTTAGAAAATGACCCAGGGCTAGTTACAAGGGGCAGGACTCCAGAGAAAGCCCAGACCCCTATCTCTCCTCTCCAGGCCTCTCAGAACCCCACATCCTGGGGCCTTCACCCTCCCAGGCAGGCGCTGAGTGGGGTGCAGAACTTCCTAGCAAGGCCACTCCAGTGCAGCCGATGCTACCTCCACCGTTGAAGGCAGAGAAACAGAGGCAGGGCTGCAGGAAGCGGGGAAGGAGAGGCTGGTCTCCCATAGTCCTCAGCCTGCGCTCTGGTCAGTACTTGCGTTACTGTTGTGTGCCCTGAGTGGGAACCCACACACAGCTGACCCTCCAGCAGGTTTTCAGAGGTTGTAAAGCACACGGGAGGCGATGGCCCCACCTCCTTCCATGGAGCAGCTGGGGGATTTGAACCACATGCCATTGGGATTGCACCGCATCTCCTTACCACTAGGCCACCAGAACTCTCCAAATACTTAAATATTTGCATTCGTCTGTGGATTTCCCTGCCTTTGTTGTTCAACCGTTAGTGAGCTGGCTTCAAGGATGGGCCTCAGCACAGCGGAGACTGTGAGGTGGGAAAACACTGGGCAGGGTTCCCTCTGTGGTGCTGACACCATGGCCCCTAACGTCAACATCAAGATCAACATCAAACAGTAAACACTGCGTTCAGGAGGCACTTGAACACTGGGGCTGGAGCAGACTGCTGAGATCCCAGGGAGTGTCTTAACATCAATAACAACATCCAATACTGCATTCAGGAGGCACTTGAACAGTGGGGTTGGAGCAGAGTGCTGAGATCCCAGGGATTGTCTAAAGAACAAACAAGTCCATCTAGAAGGAGTGGAGCCAGGGAGCTCCTTAGAGGCCAGAGTGGGGACACGGGGTCTCGCATACTTTGGGCATGTTTTTAGGAGGGGCCAGTTTGGGGGGAAAAGACATCATGTTGGGAAATCAGAGAATCAGAGAACAAGAGGAAGGTGCTGGACGAGATGGAACGACACGGTGACTGGACGATGGGCTCGAGCCCGTCTGGAGATTGTGAGGATGTGAGGATGGCACAGGGCAGGGCAGGAGTCAGGTCTGTTGCTCATAGAGTCTCTGAGTTGTAGACCTGCAGGCACATAATAACAACAGCAGCCGTACATTGTGTGTTGCACTGCTAATGTGTGTTGCACTGCTAATGGAAAGGCCCGTGGTTTGAATCCACCAGCTGTTCTGTAGGGAGAAAGATGGACTGTCCCCTGTCACATGATATTCAGCCTCAGATGCTGGGCGGAGGGTCACCATGACCACAATGGGTTTGGCTTTTTGCTCTGCATATTGAATGGACTGCTAGGAGAACAAACAGGTTCATCCTGGAGAGGGTTAAACCAGGCTGCTCCTTGGAGGCAAGGATTCTGAAGCTTCATCTGACATACTTTGGACATGTTGCAAAGAGGGGCCAGTCCTTGGAGAGGGACATCATGCTTGGGAGGTTGGAGGGACAGCACAGGAGAGGAAGACCTTCAATAAGATGGATTGTTTTAGTGACTGGGGTAATGTGGGTAGGTGTGTCAGAGACAGTGCGATTGGCACAGGATAGAGCAGAGTTTAGGGGTGTTGTACACAGGGTCGCTATGAGTCGCAGAGGACTCGATGGCACATAACAACAACAACAACAAAAAAACCAACAATAACATAATGAATTTAGGAAGAAAACATTCTTTCCCCAGATTTAGTTTTTAATGATCATTAATCAAAAAGGAGTCATAATATGTGGCTCCAACTTCTCGTTCCGTTAACTTTGAACTTTCCTGTGTCACTTTTAGGAGCCCTGGTGGCAGAGAGAGTAAACTCATACAACTGTTTGCCAAAAGGCCAGCAGTTTGAACCCACCAGTGGCCCCGCAGAGGGAAGCATTCGTCTGCTCCCACAGAGATGGCAGTCTTGAAACACCTGCACTCTGGGTGGGGGCGGGGAGGGTAGGTCTATGCTGTCCTATGAGTGGGAACCCGTGGCACTAAGTTTGATTTTTGATTTGATGTCATAGTTGAAGTACGTTTCTTGAGATAACATCATCTGGAGTTTCATTTTTCCAATGAACCTTGTAAGCGATTCTTTAGAGTCCACTTCAAGGTAACTGTTACCTGTATTTACTGAAGACGAGAACTTGAAGCGCTTGCAGCAGAAGAGCAAGGACTACAGCCTTCAACATGGATTCTATCTCAACATCAAGAAAACGAAAATCCTCACCAGTGAGCAATAGGCAACATGATGGGTGCAGAAAAGATTTAGATTGTCAACCAAGCCTGCTGTCAGGGATGGTGTCAAAGCCCTGAAGAGCAATGATGCCAGTTTAAAGACTAAGGTGCACCTGGTTCAGCCCACAGTATTTTCAGTCATTTCCTATGTGCCTGAAAATTGGACAATGGCTAAGGATGACAGAAGAATAATCAATGCCTTTGAGTGTTGGAGAAGAGTACTGAATATTCTACGGACTGCCAAAAATCAAGTAAGATTATTTTGGAGAATGTGTGGCCACGGTGTTCCTTGGAAGCAAGGATGGCGAAGCTCTGTCTCACATCCTTCGGGCATGTTGCTAGGAGAAGTTATTCCTTGGAGAGGGACATCATGCTTAGGAAGGGAGAGTCAGCAAAAAAGAGGAAGATCCTCAATTAGATGGATTGACACAGTGACTGCAGCAAAGGGCTCAGGTGTGTCAGAGATGGTGAGGGCGGCGCAGGCTAGGACAGGGGTCAGATCTGTTGTTTACAGGGTGGCTATGAGTTGAAGTCTTGGTGGTGAGAACACTGAGCTCCTCTGTCCCGCAGTGATGAGAGCCCAGCAAAGTACAATGGCACCACCTGGCGGCCAGTGGGCGGAACAACGCCCACAGGTGATCACTGCAGTCAGGTCCTGGGGCGATGGGGGCGTGGGAGGTGGTCTGTTGGCTTCCCCACACCTGGTGACCAGGCAAGACCACCTAGCCGGTACCTTGGATCTGGATCCTAGGAGAACGTGGTTGTCGTCTGGTCGCCTCCCAACGCTCAGGGTGGCTGGGTGTGGTCTGGTCCTATCGCAGGCTGGCTGCCCCTGCTGCCCACCTTTGTGGAGCAGCTGTTCTGAGTGGAAGAGTACCCACATCCAGGAGACCCTGCAGAGGGCTACTGTGTGCCTGCAGCTAGGACTGTCCCTGCTTTCAGCTGCTCGCGGTGAGGATAAACCCACAGCCCGTGCTCCTTAGAGGCAAGCAGGGAGAGACTCTGTCCCACACACAGAGGGGTGTCCAGAGGGCAGGTCCCTGGAGAAGGCCCTCTGCTCCACAAAGTCGAGGGTCAGCTAAAGAGAGGAAGACCATAAACCAGGCGGACTGACACGGCGCTGCAGTGGTGGGTTCGAACTGACGACGGTTGTGGTGACCGTGCAGGACCAGGCAGGGTGTTTGTCTGGTGGCTTCTTGTTGCTGTCGGGTGCCGTCAAGTACAACTCACAGCGACCCTACGAACAACAGACCTGAACCCTGCCCTGTCCTGTGCCGTCCTCACCCCCTTGACACCCTCAAGTCCACTGCCAAAGTCACTGTGACAACCCATCTCTTTGGGGGTCTTCCTTTCCCTTTGCTGACCCCCGTATTTCCAAGCACGATGTCTCTCTCCAATGAACAGAATCACTTAGCCACGTGTCCAAAGTATGAAAGACGAAGCTTTGCCATCTTTGTTTCCAAGGCACACTCCAGCTGCCCTTTCTCCAAGATATCTATTTCTTCTTTTAGCAGCCCATGAGATGGTCAGTACTCTTACAACACCACAGCTCAAAGACATCAATTCTTCCTGTCATCTTTATCACTGTCCAACTCTGAGAATACCATGGCCTAACTTAGGCACACCTTAGTCTTCAAACTGACATCATTGCTCTTCAGCATTCTGTAGAATTCCCTGACAGTGGACTTGCCTAATGCAATATGTCTTCTGATTTCCTTGCTGGTACCGAGGGTATTGATTACTGGTACAGAGATGAAATCACTGACAGCGTCAATCAGTCCTTTCCTCCATCTATCATAATGTTGACTGTCAGGCCGGCGGTGAGGGTCTTATTTTTCTCGATGTTAAAACGTAATCCATACTGAAGGCTGCATTCCTTGATCTTCTGCAGCAAGTGCCTCGAGTCCTCCTGGCTTCCAGCAAGCAAGGTTGTGTCGTCTGCATAATGCAGGTTAGTGATTCATCTTCCTCTTTTCCTGGTGCCACATGCTTTATTATAGAGTCCAGCTTCTGGAGTTCTTTTTCTCAGCATACAAATTGAACAGGTATGAAGGAAGGATACAACCCCGGGCACTCTTTTCTTATTTTTTTTAATTAATTTTAATGAAAGTTTACAGAGACTTAGGGTTTCCAGTCATTCGTTGTTGCACTTTTCTCCTCACCACGAATTCACTCTTGTTGAAAAATAAAAGGAAGACTTTTCCATTCTTATACAATCCCTCCCCTCAAGTCCACTCCACTGTGCAGCCTTCATTCTGGACTCCTGTCATGCCAATAATACCCAATCATAGATCTCTTTTAAACAGATCTCTTCCTTATCTGTTTCAATGCAGTATACATCATTCCTCCCCTCCTTCTCGGTCTTCCCTCATCCCCGATGTAAAACGGGACTGACATCTTTTCTTCATTTTAAACTATGCGGTGTTCCCTTGTTCCTTCAGGCCAGCAGCTTCCTGACATAGGTATAGGTTTTGCAGGAGCACAATTAAGTGTTCTGGTATTTCCATTCTCCTCAATGTCAGCCATAATTTGTTATGACCCATATAATCAAAATGAAGCTCTGGTGGCCTAGTGGCAAGAAGCTGCGCTGCAATCCTGAAGGCACGTGGTTCAAATCCACCAGCTGCTCTGTGGGAGAAGGGTAGACAATCTACTCCTGTGGGGTTAACTGCCTCTGAAACCCGCCAGAGGGTCAGCTATGGGTCAGTTTTGACTCTACAGCACACAACAACAACAACAACATACAGTCAAATGCCTTTGCGTAGTCAATAAAGCACAAATAGACATTCTTCTGGTATTCTTTACTTTCAGCCAGGATCCATCTGACACCAGCAATGATACCCCTGGTGCTGTGGCCTCTTCTAAATCCTTCTTGAACTTCTGGCAGTTACCTATATACATACTGTTCTAGCCATATATTAATGACTTTTAGCAGTATTTTTCTTGCACGTGATGTTAATGATATTGTATGCTAATTTTCACATTTCTGTTGGATCACCTTTCTCGGGAATGGGGACAGATATGGATTTCTTCCAGTCAAATGGCCAGGTAGCTGTCCTCCAAGTTTCCTGGCATAAACTGGTGAGTACATCTGGCAACACAAAGGTCCGAGGTTCAAATCCATCAGCTGCTGTGCGGGGGCCTCTGAAAACCTGCAGGAGGGTCGTTATGGGTTGGTTCTCAACAGTACACAACAATAATAATGGAACAAAGATTGAAATTGTCAATGACTTCCTCTTGGATCCACAACAAACGCGCTTGGCATCAGCCGTCAGATCAGGAGACATACTGCATTGGGCAAGGCTGCTGCGAGGGACTTCTGTAAATTACTGAGGAGCAAGGATGTCATTTTGAAGAACGAGGTGTATCTGATTCAGGCCGTGGTCTTTTCAATCACTTGCTATGCATCTCAGAGCTGGGCAACGAATAAGAATAATAAAAATCCTGATGCCTTTGAGATGTGGTGTTGGAAAAAGAGCATTGACTATTCCATGCACCGCCAAAAGAACAAACATACGTCTTGGGGAAAAGTGCAGCCAAATTTCTCTGGAGGCAAGAACAGCAAAGCTTCATCTCTCGTATTTTGAGCGTGTTGCATATTGTTGTGCACTGTCGAGTCACACAGACCCACAGCTGACTCTCCAGTGAGTTTTCAAAGACTGTCTGTCACAGGGAAGGAGAAGGCTCATCTTTTCCCTGTGAAGCAACAGGTGAATTGGAACCACACACACCTTACAATCTGTCTGTGGAACAGACCATCCGGGAGGCTGGGCTCTATGAGGAGGAATGTGGCATCGGGATTGGAGGGAGATTCATCAACAATCTACGTTATGCAGATGACACAACCCTGCTTGCTGAAACCGAGGAGGACCTGAAGCGCTTGCTGCAGAGGGTCAAAGTCTGCAGCCTTCAGTATGGATTGAAGCTCAACATCAAGAAAATAAAGATTGTCACCACTGGACCAATTGGCAGCATCATGATAGATGGTGAAGAGATTGAGTTAGTTAACAGCTTTGGTTTGCTTGGTTCCACAATCATCACTCTTGGTACCAGCAGCCAGGAAATTAAAAGACAAATTGCATTGGGAAAATCTGCTCTCAGAGACCTGTCTAGAGTGCTGAAGAAAAACGATGTCAGTCTAGAGACTAAGGTGCTCTTGATTCAGGCCATGGTCTTTGCAATTACTTGTTATAAATCAGAGAGCTGGATGATGACTAAGGATGATAGAAGAATCAATGCTTTGAGTTGTGGCATTGGAGAAGAGTATTGAGTATTCCATGGACTGTGAGAACCAACAGGTTCATCCTGAAGAAGGTGAAACCAGGCTGCTCCTTGGAGGCAAGGATTTTGAAGCTTCATCTGACATACTTAGGGCATGTTGTGAGGAGAGGGACATCAAGCTTGGAAGGGTGGAGGGACAGCACAAGGGAGAAAGATCCTTGATGAGATGGATTGACTCAGTGACAGGGGTAATGGGTGTGTGTGTGTCAGAGACAGTAAAGTTGGCTCAGGATAGAGCAGGGTTCGGGGCTGTTACACATAGGGTCTCTCTGAGCGACTTGATGGCACATAACAGCACCACTCTGGGTTGGTAGTGCAATAACTGACCACTGAGTCACTAGAGCAGTGCTGGGCATGTTGCTAGAAGCGGGGATTCTTTGGAAAGGAACATTGTGCTTGGAAAGGTCAGAGAATGAGAGGAAGAGCCTCAGTGAGGTGGAGTGACCCAGTGACTGCAGCAAAGAGCTCAAGCGTGTCCGAGACGGTGAGGACGGCACAGGACCGGAAAGGGTCAGATCTGTTCTTCACACCTAACAACAGCAGCAATAACAACAGGAGTCAAAGGAGACTCTGAACGACTCCACCATATGCATTGATTACACTCACCACCAACCTGCCACCACTCGTCAGCCTGCTGCACTGCAGGGCCAGCATGTTGCTGTGATGCTGGAGAATCCGCATGTGGACAGGTTCCAACAGATCTTTAGCACCAAGAAAGACCAGGAAGAAAGGCCTGGCGATTGGCTTCCATCAACAAGCCAGCTGAGCTCTTACGGACCATGGCAGAACACTGGGTAGTTCTTTGTTCTTCCTCTGGACCAACTGTCAGAAGGAGAAGTCACCACGCAGTCACCTTAGGATGCAGTGACCGTCTCTGTGCGTCACACAGTCAGTTTCTTAGATGCTCCTGTTGGCCACGTGGGGTGGTGGGGGAGAGGCTGCCCTCTGCGGGTCAGCACCACATTCCTCACCTCCGCTCAGGTTCACAGCGCTGTGGTACCTGCCGAGCTGGTAGAGGTGGAAGCACCTAGCAGGCATGAGGTAAAGAGCGCTGGTGGCCCAGCGTGTAATGCGCTAACTGAAAAGCCCACCGTGGGAGAGAGCTGGGCAGTGTCCTGTAAAGAATGACAGCTCCCGCCCTGGGGAAGAGGAGTCACGGCTCACAAACCCTGCAGAAGGACCCTGGGAGCCAGACTCAAAGGCCGGGCATTTGCTTTGCTTTGTTCATAGCAGGTTACAGGAGCCCCCCCTCCCCCCTTTCAGAGAAGGAGCTGGGAGGACGCTGGGCTAGGAAGCCTCAGCGGGACTCAATCCTTGGACCACTGCCCGATCCTGTGAGGACCCCTTGGATTTGAAGCCTAAAGTGCTCCTGTCATTGCTGCATTTGCATTTTTTTTCTTGGTCTGTGGAATGAACGCAGCCGGGTGGGGTGGAGGGGGTGGGGGGTGGTGGCCTAGTCGGAGGGGTCAGAGTTCCCCGGCTGACCCAAAGGTGGCGTCTGCCTTGTGGTTCAAATCTAGCATCAGCTGTGTCCGTGGGATTCACAGCCTCTGGAAACTGCTGGACACTCAGCTGTGATCGTGCGTGTGTGTCTGTGTGTGTGCGCGCGCGCGCGTCCCTGGGTTACCACCTTACACTGTCAGATGCATCTGGAAACCACTGTCAGCTCAGCTGTGATGGTGTGTGTGAGCGTGTGTGTGTGAGCGTGTGTGTGTGCGTGTGTGAGTGTTCACAGCTTCTAGAAACCACTGGAGGCTCTGCTGTGATCTGGGGTGTGTGTGTGTGGGGGGGTGTGTCCGTCCCTGGGTTACCACCTTACACACTGACATTGTCAGCTGCATCTAGACAAGAAATTAGATGAGTGGCATCCTCCCATGAAGATTTACAGCCTTGGACCCTGAGAGAGGGTCGCTGTGACCTGGAATCCGCTCAATGGACTGGTCCCTCCTTGAAACATGCCCAAAGTATGTCAGACGAAGCCTCAGGATCTTTGCCTCCAGGGAGCAGCCTGATTTCACCCTCTCCAGGACGAACCTGTTTGTTCTCCTAGCAGTCCATAGTATGTTGAACACTCCTTCCCAGCACCACAGCTCAAAGGCATCAATTCTCCTTCTATCCTCCCTAGCCATTGTCCAGCTCTCTGATGCATAGCGAGTGACTCCAGTTCCTGTTAAATGCACAAGTGCCGTGTGATTGGCAGGTGGGTCTGTGTACGAGCCCCCACCCCTTCTCCTTCAACAAACTGGGCACAACCCCTGACATCTCATTTGTATCTCTTACCTTAATGGCTCGTAAAGTCCCAAGTCGGAACATCCTATGAGTGCCAGCAGTCTGCCGTCTTGCCACTTTCTGTTTCCGCCTGGTACCCACATCTAAGGCTGTGTCAAACATCACCGAGGGCGTCCTGATGGCACAGCCTGTAGGGAGCTGCGCTGTTAACCCAAAGGCAGCAGGTGGCTGACGGTTCGAATCCGGCAGCGGCTCCGCAGGAGAAGGATGGGCCCTCTCCTCCCGTGCCATCCACAGCCTCTGAGGACCAGGGAGGGTCAGCTCGGCGTTGGTTCTGACTCAGTGATGAGAGAAACATCACAGGAGCCCTAGGTCTTATCATGTCTCTTATCAGGCTGTCAGCCAAAAGGTCTGCAGTTCAAATCCACCGGTTGCTCCACACGGGCTCTGTTCCCGTGAGGTCCTCCGAGGGCCGATGGAGGGTCGCTGTGAGTCGGAGCTGACGCGTGGGTTTGTCCTGGATGTTAAACGTCACAGGAGCACCGACGGTACTTGTGCAGAGGCGAGGCTGATAACCAAGCACTGGCCGGCGGTTTCAACCCACATGCTGCCTCGTGGTAGAAAAAGGCAGCCGTTTACTGCCAGGCAGAGTCCGGCCTTGGGAAGCCCAGGAGGCAGCTGTCCTCGCAAACAATTCCTGGTGAAGGTCAAAGGCTTTAAAACCTTTAAAATCTGGGTCTGTCCCAATCGCCCTGCTGTATCTCTGGAGGGAGCTCTGCTGGCTCAGAGGGTAAGTGGGTAAGATGTTTCGCAGGTGGTTCGAATCTGCCTGCTGCTCCACAGGACAGACAGTCTCCTTCCGCAGGGTTCACGGCCTCTGGGAACCCAGGGAGGTCCAGCTAGGACTTAGTTCCAACTAGAGCGAGGACACAGCACAAAGAGCACGGCTGTCGAGACCCAACCGCAAACGAAAGGATCGAGAAATGATGGTACATTCACATGATGGAATACTGCGCAGCACGCAGGAGCAATGATTTTGTAAATTAACTTGAGAGGGACTGGAGAGCATTATGCTGAGTGAACTAACTCAACCCTATAAGGATAAATATTGTATAAAACCGTTATTGTAGAATAGGTATACGGATCCAGGGGGGTGGGAGAGGCTGGAAGGAGAGGGATGCGGATGTGCAGGAGGAGGGGGGATTAATCATCAGGTTGTACAATCTGATGGGTGGGAGGGTGAGGGAACTTGAAAGAATTTGTTTGAATTTGTATTAGAATTTTAGAAATAAACTAGTTAGAAAATTTGGGAGGGTGGAGGGACGGCGCAGGAGGGGAAGGCCCTCTATGAGGTGGATTGATTCAGTGACTGGGATAATTGGGGTAGGTGTGTCAGAGACAGTACAATTGGCACAGGACAGAGCAGAG
Source organism: Elephantulus edwardii (assembly GCF_000299155.1). Classification (NCBI taxonomy): domain Eukaryota; kingdom Metazoa; phylum Chordata; class Mammalia; order Macroscelidea; family Macroscelididae; genus Elephantulus; species Elephantulus edwardii. The sequence goes on from NW_006399876.1 coordinate 5,290,594, forward strand.
TTTAGGGCTGTTGTACACAGGGTCGCTATGAGTCACAAGCGACTCGACAGCACATAACAACAACAACAACAGTTAGAAAATAAAAAAATAATAATAATGTACATATATAAAATGCAATGTATATGGATATATCCAAGTTAATAAAAAAGATTTGCAAGAAATAGGGAGCTCTGGTGGCCTAGTGGTAAGAAGCTGCACTGCAATTCCAGAGGTACTCAGTTCAAATCCACCAGATGCTCTGCTGGAGAAGGAGGTGCAATCTCCTCCTGTACCAGTCAGATCTGATTTGACGGTACACACAGAAAATAATAAAATAAAAAAATATTTGGAAGAAACAAAAAAGGACCCGTTTTAAAGTGCCAAGGAGCATGGATGTCTTTAAAGTTTAATGACTAAGGTGCACTTTAGCAGGTCGTGGACTTTTCACGTGGTTCATACACAGGTGAAAGTTGGACAATATACAAGAACGATTGAGTCAGAACTGATGCCTTTGTGTTTTGGTGGCGAAGAGCATGGAACGTACCGCAGGTCACTCGCTACCAGAACAAACAGATCGCCTTGGAGGAATGGCAGCTAGGATGCGCCTTAGAAGCAAAGGTGCTCAGACTTCTCTCACATGCCATGGACGCGTTAACCGGAGGAGCCAGGCCCTGGAGACCGACGTCCTGCTCGGTGAAGCACAGGTTACTGAAAGGGGAGACCAGGGAGGGTGACGCAGCGTGAGGGCGAGGCCGCCAGCCGGAGGAACGCCGGGGGAATGCACGCCGCCCGCCGGGGGAACGCACCCCGCCGCTGCCCGCCAGACCGGGAACGCCGCCGCCAGCCGGGGGAACGCACCCCACCGCAAGCCGAACGCTGCGAGAGGGACCCGGAAGAGACCCGGGAAGAGCAGCAGCCAGCCACCTGCCGCAGAACTCCAGAGGAGCGAAGACTGCCGGACACTGTGGGACCCCCCTGCAGCCCACACCTGTGTGACCCTTA
>NW_006399876.1:5298074-5302378 GCF_000299155.1 Elephantulus edwardii
AAAAAAAAAAAAGAAAGGGGAGACCAGGACGGACTGACGCAGTGACTGTAGCAATGGGCTTGAGTACAGCTGAGATCACCAGGATGGCACAAGAGCAGGAATGAGCTCTTCTGTGCACCGAGGGTAGCTAGGAGAAGGGGCTTAGGGTTGTCGCCAAACAGCAAAACACTGACTCTTGACTCTATACATTAATTACTTTGTTTTAAAAAAACTGACCACCAAATCCCTTCTTGTTTATAACTTTCAAGTAACATTTTAAACTTCATGAACTGGCAAAAAATGGATTATCTGTCTTTCACCAAATATTAAGGTAATCGTGGAGAGGGAACCAGGAACTGGTAAACGAACTCACCAAACAGAAATGCAAGAGAAAGCCCTGGTAACCTGCGTCCCAAAAATGCAGTGCAACCAAGAACAGAGATCTGTTCTAATCACAAGCACTTGGGGTCGCCATGAATGGGAATCAAATCCACTTTAACGTTTTGATTGAGATCAAGCTGTTTCTTGCCCTGGTGTTTCCAATTTCCTAATCAATTTGATGAAGTTGGAATGGCCAGCCCTTTACTATGTATCTCAAATCTAACTGCATTGTGTGTAACATCCTCCTCTGGCTTCTTGTCCTGGGTGCTAGGGTCCCCGAGATCGCCCCTTCCTGGGCTGGCTTCACCCTCAGCGACCCCTTTCCTTGGACTTCTGCTCCCATCCCTACTGGCCTGGAAGTTCGGTGGTGTTAGTTCATCACTTTGCCAATGTCTCTTGTGCTTTTTCTTGAACCACACTTGTGAATTTGGTTTCGTTTGCTTTTCATCTTTATTTTGTTTTATTCTATTTTTTTGTTTTCTTCTTTTAAACGTAATTTTAATGAAAGTTTACAGAGAGTTAGGGTTTCCAGTCATTCATTGTTGCACTTTTCTCCCCCCCTCCCCAATTCACTTTTCTACTTGAAAAGAAAAAAGAAAAATTCTTTCATTGTTATGCCATCCCCCCACCCCCAAGTCCACTCCACTATGCAGCCTTTACTCTGGACTTCTGTAATGACAAGAATACCCATTCCATGTCCCTTTTAAACAGTTCTCTCCCTTATCTGTTTCAATGCGGTATACATCATTCCTCCCTTCCTTTTCTGTCTTCCCTCAATCCCAATGTCAGTCCCATTTTACAACAGTGGCCCTCTGCAATATTTGTCCTTTTGTGACTGAGATATTTCACTAAGCATAATGTCCTCCAGGGTCATCCATTTTGCATAATTTTTCATGAGTTCCTTGTTTTTCAATGCAGCGTAGTATTCCATTGTGCGAATAGACCACAGCGTCTCTATCCATTCATTTATTGATGGGCACTTAGGTTGTTTCCAGCTCTTTGCTATTGTGAACAAAGGCGCAGTAAACATGGGTGTGCATATATCTGCTTGGGTGGCATTTTCATTTTGATTTTGAAAGTCCGCATTCGGGTCCTCTGGACCTGCCTGGCTCCCCCCGACAGGTAGACACACCCCAACGTGCAGGTCCGTCCACGTGGGAACGAGGCGGCAGCGCGGGAGCCCTGGGGGCGGGGTTTCGTCGGGCAGGCCCCGCCCACCGCCGGCCCCGGTGTCCCGGTCGCACCAACCCTACTGGCCCCTCCCGCGTGCCGTCGTTTCCCAGCCTGCTCCGCGCAGCCGCTCCCGGAAGTAGCTGCGCTGCGATGACAGCTCGGGGCTTGTCCTGGAGCCTCGCGTCTGGGCGGCCGCAGAGCTGAGTGATCGCGACCCGAGGGGCAGAGCCAGGCCGCGGGGCCGCCATGGCCGGGAGTCCGGACATGTTCGATGACATCGTGATGGCCGACGAGAGGTGGGTGGCCGCGGGCCGATTTGCTGCGGGCGGGGGGCGGGACGGCCGCCCGTGGTCCCTCTGGGACTCTAGGGACCGAGAGGCTGCTGCGTGTCCTTTCTCCCCCCCGCCGCCTGGGCCGGCGCCACGTGCCCAGCTGCTGCTCGGACCCGCCTCCTCGGCCGGGGCTGCCCCCGCATCTGTTCGGCCTGATGGCTCGCTTGCCCCGGCGACGCCCCGTCCTCGGGTGGGACAGACCTTTGCCATCTGGGCGCTGCCACTTTCCCTTGTTCGCTCGGCGGAGGACATACGGCCGTATTCATGGCTCTGCTGACAAATGTGTCGGACGTCATCTCGGTCCCCGCAGAGCCACTGGGGACCCTCTCGGGCAGCGAGCTGCCTGGTGGCCGCCTTCCAGCGCCCAGCCCACCGGAGACCACCAATAAATGTCAGGCAGAGAAGCGAGTGAACCTTGAACGATCAGCCAGCCGAAATGCATTGAGTGCTTATTGTGAACCAGACACTGAGTTAAGTGGCCACACCCGTTTGCTCATCTCCTGTTATTTTCCTATTTCACAGATGAGCAGACAGGGTCACTCCCCAGGGCCACATAATTGTTAAACAGTGCCTCACGGGCCTCTCTAAGCCTCCCCTGTCATTTTGTGGAACTGGGGGCTCAGATGGTGCCGGTTTTGTAGCTGAGCCCTCGAATTCAATGCCTTTAGTGTATGCCCCATCTACCACCATCGGCAGGGAGCATAGAATGGGGCCACAGCCACCTGCCGCTCTGCTCCAGAGGAGAAAGATGCAATGGTTGGCTTCCGTAAAGACTGACTCGCCGTCATTCTTCCCCGAAGCGAGTAGAACAGCCCCAAAAGGTCCCCAACTTTGGGATCCATATAGAGGCAGAATGTCTTGTTTTTCTCCCTTGGAGCTGCTGCTGAGTTCAACCAGCCAGCCTCACAACCAGCCACAGAGTGCTCTAACGCAGAGTGCTCTAACCATTGCACCCCCAGGGGACATTTCTATAACATTAAAAGCCTGAGAAACACTGTGGAGCAGGTCTGCCCTGGGCTGTGGCCGTCTGTGCATTGGAACTGACTTGACAGCAGTAGTCTTCAATACGACAGTTGTACATTTTGTAGCGATCAGGTGGCACTTGTCATGGCCTTCCCACCGGATGTGATGAGAGAGCCTGCGTGTTGCAGGTCTTTGAAGCACTTGACCAAGTTGTCATCACCCAGCAGTTCCCTCACCTGCTTCTTCCCCTTCCCTCCAGAGGTTTGGAAAGGCTTTCCTTGGCCTTCCTGTGCCCTGGGGGGCTCATCTGGCCTAATCTGGGAGGAGCAGTGAGGCCTCCAGGTTAGCTGCTCGGAGGGGAGAGACAGGCAGCCCCCTGCCGTGTGAGTCACAGCCTCGGAAGCCCACTGGCAAGTCAGCCCGGCTCCACTGCCAACTTGACAGGAGAGACTTCACTTAGTGAGGACAGGCTCCACCTTGCACTGAGGCCAGCAACACTCTCCACTTTATGTCTTTAATGTGGCCTCTTGCGTGGCTTTCTCCCTCCCAGTTCTGAGAGTCACGGATATCCTCCACTTTCCTCCTGTGGGAAAGCAGCTGGAGGGCATTTTCATTTACCAGAGGAGACACTTGGGAAGTGGGAAAGCTGGGATTGAAACCCGTGTCTTCTGATTCTTGAATTCTGTACTCTTCCTACTGCACTCTTGGACATTTTTCCCCAGGAAAAACCCTCTCCTGTTGATGTGCTCAGACGTGCTGCTTCTCTGTCACAGGTTTCATGGGGAAGGCTATCAGGAAGGGTATGCAGAAGGCAGCAGCTTGGGGATGATTGAAGGAAGACAGCATGGCACGCTGCATGGAGCCAAAATTGGCTCGGAGGTAAGTGGGAACCACTTGTGGACATGAGTGCTCCTCGCTTAATGTTGACCCAGAACTTCTGGGCATCCACTTTCTAAACAACATGCCTCCAGAAACACTATGAACTTTGATAAATGCCGGTAGTTATAGAAAGACTTCAGTCCTTTTGTTCATAGAGTCGCTCTGAGCCTTGCTCGACTTGAAGGCAGTCAACAACAACAGATATGGTTAGAGGAGCATGCTTAGTTCAGAGCTGCACAGACATGATGAAATTATTTTGCCTCAGAAGACTAAAACAAGGCCCTGGTGACTACAGATGGTGGGAGAGCTGACACTGGTGGGATGCGGGGAGTCTAGATTTTACTGCACGTTGGCATGCCCTGGGACTGTCTTGTGTCTCACAGACGATGGGAGACCTGACACTGGGGGATGCTGGGAGTCTCTAGATTCTACTGCACATTGACATGACCTGGGACCGTCTTGTGTCTCATAGACGATGGGAGAGCTGACAACACTGGGGTATGCTGGGAGTCTAGATTCTACTGCACGTTGGCATGACCCGGGACTGTCTTGTGTCTCACAGATGATGGGAGAGCTGACAACACTGGGGGATGCTGG
>NW_006399876.1:5302853-5303586 GCF_000299155.1 Elephantulus edwardii
TGGGAGTCTAGGTTCTACTGCTCGTTGGCATGACCTGGGACTGTCTTGTGTCTTAGGCCAGCTCCATCGCCACCCAGGGAATGGGTATCTTGGATCATATGACAAAGTTCCACGAACACTCCCTTGAAGTTGCATGGAGTCCGTAGTTCTCCTCTCTTGCCTGTGGTCCCTGATCGGCCCTCACTGTCGGCAGGCCTCAGTGTGTGCTGCCCCACATCACAGACCAGGTGGACTGTACCGGCAAGCACGCATGTCCGCGTGGAGACTCGGGGGTTGGGGGTGGCTGAGCTGGGTATCCTGACGCAGAGGCGTTCCCGAGGATTTCATCAGGGTGTCCCCGGGCTGGAGGCTGCCTCTCCAAGTTAGTGGCCGCCTCTCTAGGAGAGGGAAGCACATGTTTGTGCAAATGAGTAGGACAGAGTGTGGCTGTTGCTTGGCCTCCTCTCTGCTTGAATACGCTCCTGATGTGGAACCCACTTCCCCCAGAAGGGACGTCACCTCTTCTGTTTTGTTTTGGTTTTGTTTTTCAGAATGTTTCAATATTTTATCCAAAAAATTGGTTATTGTTTGTTTATTTTACTGTTTTCAATAGTGTATAATTTTACAGTCCAAATGGGTAAAGGTTCCACTCTCCCCACATCCTCAGCGGTACTCATTGTTTTGTATTTTTTTCTTTTGTTTTAGTAATTTTTTTGTTTTATTTAACTTTATTATTAATTTCAGTAAAAATTTA
>NW_006399876.1:5304239-5309670 GCF_000299155.1 Elephantulus edwardii
GGGTTCCAGTTTCTCCACAACCTCGCCAGCATTTGTTGTTTGCTGTTCTGTTAAATTTTTGCTATTCTGACAGGGGTGAGATGATATCTCATTGTTGTTTTAATTTACATCTCTCTTAGAGCTGGGGATTTTGAACATTTCTTCACGTGCTTGTTAGCCATCTGAATGTCTTCTTCGGTGAAGTGTCTGTTCGTATCCTGTGCTCATTTTTCCATTGAATTATTTACCTTTATCTTGTTGTGGTCTTTTTTTTTTTTTAAAAAAAAGTACAAAGAGAAGGGAGAAAAGACCAAGGTAGATGTCAAATGAGACTCTTAATATTGCACTAGAGCACTGAGAAGCCAAAGCAAAGAAAAGAAATCATGAAATTAAGGAGCTGAACAGAACATTTCAAAGGACAGTGCCAGAAGACAAAGCAAAGTATTATAATGAAATGCGCCAAGAGCTGGAATCAGATAATTCAAGGGGCCGAACTTGCTCAGCATTTTTTAAGCCGAAGGAACTGAGGAACAAATTCAAGCCTTGAGTTGCAATACCTAAGGATGCTTTGGGCAGAATATGAAATGATCCAGGAAGCATTAAAAGAAGGTGGAAGTAGTATATAGAGTCACTATACCAAAAACAACTGGCTGACAATAGAAGAATTTCTTGAAACAATGTATGAGCAAGAGCCTGTGGTGATGAAGAAGTTCATGCTGCTCTGAAGGAATTGCCAAAAAAACAAAGCCCCAGGCATTGACAGCGCACAAATTGACATATTTCAGTAAACAGATGCTGCCCTGAATGTGCTCACCAGGTTGTGCCGAGAAATCTGGAGGACAATCACCCGGTCAACTGACTGGAAGAGATCCATGTTCGTTTCCCATTCCAAAGAAGGGCGATCCAACAGAGTGCAGAAATTATCAAACAGTATCTTTAATATCACACATGCAAGCAAGATTCTGCTGAAAATGATTCAGAAACGACTGGAACCGCACATCACATGCCAGATGTGCAGGCTGGGTGTAGAAGAGGTCTTGGCACTAGGAATGTGATATCTAATGTTAGACGGATCTTAGCTGAAAGCAGAGAGTACCGGAGGAGTGTCTATCTGTGTTTCATTGACTATGCAAAGGCATTTGACTATGTGGGTCACTGTGGCTAACTATAAGAAGAATGAAAATCTCAGAATACTTGATTGTGCTTATACGAAACCTATCCTTGGACCAGGAGGCAGTCGTCAGAACAGAGCAAGGGAACACCGCATGGTTCAAAATTGGGAAGGAGGTTGACAGGGATGTGTCCTATCTCCGTACCTTTTCAACCTAAATGTGGAACTGATCATCTGGGACACTGGGCTATATGAGGAGGAATGTGGCATGAGGATTGGAGGAAGACTCATCAATAGTCTGCATTGTGCAGATGACACAACCTTGCTTGCTGAAACTGAGGAGGACCTGAGAAGTTTGCTGCAGAAGGTCAAAGACTGTAGTCTTCAATATGAATTGAAGTTAAACATTAAGGAAAAAATAAAGATTCTCACCACTGGGCAATTGGCAGCATGATTATAGATGGTGAACAGATTGAGGTTGTTAACAGTGTTAGTTTACTTGGCTCCATAATCAACACTCTTGCTACCAGCACCCAAGAAATTAAAAGATAAATTGCTTTGGGAAAGTCGGCTATCAGGGACATTTCCAGAGTACTGAAGAGCAATAATGTCAGGCTGGAGACTAAGGTGCACCTGATCCAGGCCATAGTATTCGCAGTTATGTGCTATGCATCAGAAAGCTGGACAGTGACTAGGGATGATAGGACAGTTGAGGTTTTTGAACTGTGGTGTTAAAGAAGAATATACTATGGACTGCTAAGAGATCAAACAGCTTCGTCCTGGACTAGGTGAAACCAGGCTGTTCTTGGAGGCAAGGATTCTGGAGCTCCATCTGACATATTTTGGGCATGTGGCAAGAAGGGACCTATCCTTGGAGAGGGACATTATATACTTGTGAGAGTGGAGGGACATCGCAAGAGAGGAAGACTCTCGATGAGATGGATTGGCTCAGTGAGTGGGGTAATGGGCGTAGGAGTGTCAGAGATGATGACGTTGGCTCAGAATAGAGCAGAGTTCAGAGGGGTCGTACATAGGGTCGCTTTGAGGCACAGGCAACTTGATGGCCCATGACAACAACAATGTAATCTTACTGTGCTTTTGATGCACATTTACACAGTAGTTCAGGGTCCTGTTCTGCTCAGATACAGCGACCTCGGTTCCGTTCACAGTGGTGAACATTCCTGTCATTTACACTCTGGTTATTCTGTTTTCTCTCACCCAGTTTCCGGTCTCCTCCCATTCTTACCTTTGTTTCAGAGTCCCTTTGGTGGTGATGATGTCTTTTGTGGCTTAGGCTCAGAAGTCATCCTCCCACCCATTCCTGTGTGTTTTCTTGGCTACACATCCCTCCCTCATTCAGGGTGATGACTCTGCAAAGGTGGGAAGGCCGCACTGTGGACCTCGGGGCCTCCTTGGAGGCCACTGGCTCCTCTGCTGACTCCTAGCCTGGTAAGGGCAGGGCCTCGTGAACAACCTAACAAGTATCTGGCCCACCACACCCGCCTTTATATTAGAGTTGGTAATTAGATACGGTATAGCTAGGTGCTTATTAATTCCCTCTTAAACATTTTCTCAATTTACAGATTGGATGCTATCAAGGCTTTGCTTTCGCATGGAAATACCTCCTGCACAGCTGTACCAGCGAGAAGGACAGGTAAGCTTGGAGATCCCTTGTTTTCTGGATCCGGTCAGCCCCATGACTCTCTGACTCCGGACTTGGCTGGTTTATAAGCATCTCACTGTCCCCAGCCACAGAAAAACTGATATTCATGCAGACCTGAAGGTGTGGTGAGATTTAAGGAAGGCCTACACAGTGCTGGGCACGTTTCCGGAGCCTGAAGGTCAATGTCATGTCCGGTGATCGCTCACACCCCACGGTGGTCAGTGCCCAGCTGGCTCTCGGTGCTCTGCCGCTGGGGTCATCCTGACGCTGGGTGATGGCAGCGTCCTCTAACCATCGCTGTCCTCTTGCCTGAGTCAGTCATCAGTGGGTTACAGTGTCTGGACCAGACCACGGCTCAGCAGGGAGGCATCTTTACCCCCCATTTTTAAATACAACTCCATCAGCCGGGGCCCAGTGCATTCACTGAGCTTGTGCATCTGTGCACTCCTCGTCTCCTGGTGCTGCTGTGGTGCTGAGAGCTGTGCTGCCTGTGTTTCAGGTGCCAGTGAGGCCACCCACGGTGGACAGGGTTCACTGGCACCTCCAGATGAAGCAGCAGGACTGGCCTTCCGCCTCTTGCCTAAGGGACCCTGAGAACCCCATGGATAGAATCGGAGTGTTGTTCAGGACGGTGCCGGGAGGAAGTGGCTTCTCAAACTAGCGTCCACCTTAATGACTCAGGTTGGCCACGCAGAGGTGCGTGGCTCTGTCGATCGTAACAATTATGGTAACACTGAGAAGACTGTTCCCAGAACAGGCAATTGTGCTCATGAGAAATCAACACCTAGATCAAGAGGCTGTTGTCCTATCAGAGAGCGAGGAAACAGTGCATGGCTGGGAACCAGGACAGGTGAGTGTCAGGGATGCATCCTTTCTCCATACCTACTCAGTCTATATGCTGAACAAATCCTTGGAGAAGCTGGACTCCGTGAAGAGGAATGTGGCATTAGGATCATAGGAAGAGTCCTCAACAACCTGCCCCACGTAGATGACACAGCCTTACTTGTGGAAGGTGAGGAGGATATGAAGTGCTGCAGACTTCAGAATGGGTTACATCTCAACATCCGAAAACCAGAGGTCCTCACTATAGGACCAGTACTCAGATGGAGAGAAGATTGAAGCTGGCGGAGGCTTCATCTTGCTTAGATCAACGGTCAGCATGCTGCCAGAGTCAGAAAATCAGGAGACATACTGCATTGGACAAGTCTGCTATCAGGAATATCTCCAAAATACTGAAGAGCAATGATGTCACTTAGAAGACTAAGGTGTGCCCGACTCAGGCCATGGTCTTCTCAGTCACCTGCTGTGACAATGCGTAAGAATGGCCGCAGAAGAATGATGCCTTTGAGCTGTGGTGTTGGAGAAGAACACTGAACATCCCGTGAACGGCCAAGAGAACAAACCAACATGTTCTGGAGAAAGTGCAGCCAGAATACTCCTTGGAGGCAAAGATTGTGAAGCTTCATCTCATATTTGAGAAATGTAGCTAGGGAAGCCGTTCGTGGGACATCATGCGTGGATGGAGGAGGGCCAGCGAAGGAGAGGAAGACTCCGCAGGGAAATGGAGTCAGATAGTGATGTCAGCAGTGGGCTCTCACGTGTCAGCGGTGATGGCACAGCTCAGCTTGGGATGTCAGGTCTGTGTTCACGAGGTCGCTGTGATGCATCCTTGGTCCAAGGCCTCTGGTAACAACAGCTTCTGGTGAAGGAGCTGCCTTTGCTGATGTGACACGACGCCCGTCAGTGACGAGCCCGGAAGGTGCCAAGTGCAGGTCTAGGAGGGATGAAGTCACCGTCTGCTGCTCCTGAGAAGGAAACCCTCACTCTTCAGAGTCTGGTTGGCCGCTGGGGCCCTGTCCTCTGTGCGGTCTGCGCTTGCTCGGAGGCCGAGGTCGTTTGAGTGACCACCGACTCGGAGGATTGCTGTTAGCGGCCCTTGAGCCAGCCTGACTCATGGTGTCCCGGAAACGCTGCCCTGTCCAGCGCCATCCCCGTGGTCAGGGACGGTTCACAGCTGCTCGTGGCTGACTTGGGGAGCTCAGCACCAGGCCTTTCCTGCTAGTGTGTCTCAGTCTGCAAACTCAGCATCACGGCAGCACGCACCCTCTGCACAGACGGCCAGTGGCTGCACAGGAGGGGCCTGGCCAGGAACTGACGCTGGGAAAGTACCACCGAGCCACCTGCTGTCCTCTAAAATCCCCGAGGCCCGTGTCTGCCGCACGCCTGCCTTACCACCGCTCGGTCAGGAGTGGACGCCAGTGGGCGCTGGGCCCCAGGGTGTGGTGGCCGTGGGTACTCCAGTGGGCAGAGGCACCATAGGCACTGGTCCCCAGGATGTGGGGTGACCGTGAAGATGCTTGTGGGCAATGTTTGACCCCCACAGCTGTGGGGGCTGGTTCCCAGGGTGCGGTGGCCATGGGGGCACCATTGGGCAGTGTTTAACCCCCTCTGCCATGGGCGCTGGTCCCCAGATGCAGTGGCTGTGGGGACACTGGTGAGCAGTGTTTAACCCCCTCCGCCGTGGGCACAGGTCTCCAGGGTGCAGTGGCCATGGATAAGGTGGTGGGCAGTGTTTAACCCCCTCACTGTGGGCACTGGTCCCCAGGTTGTGGGGGCCATGGGGACGCCAATAGGCAGTGTTTAACCCTCTTCACCGTGGGCACTGGTCTCCAGGGTGC
>NW_006399876.1:5309940-5317437 GCF_000299155.1 Elephantulus edwardii
GGTCTCCAGGGTGCAGTGGCCGTGGGGACGCCAGTGGGCAGTGTTTACCCCCTTCACCGTGGGCACTGGTCTCCAGGGTGCAGTGGCCGTGGGGAAGAGCAGTGACTAGGTGCCTGCTCTGTGTTGTGTCTGGGCTGCACCTATCGTCCACTCCGGGTGATACCCTGTGATGTCGCCCTTACTCCCCATGTGATAGATGAGGACTTGAAGGCTCAGAACATTCCCGCATAGCACGCCCCCCAGCTCGGTCTCCTGAGAAGGGACAGCGGTGAGCTCAGAGAGGCGACCTGCCAGCCGGCCTACAGCTCATCTCCCAAAGGCCAGGAAATCCTGCAAATTCCAGGGCCCAGAGTGGCGGGCTCCCCTGTCCGCGCCTCCCTCCCAGCTCTGCCTGTTCCCGGCTCAGAGTCCAGGGAGCCAGGCAGTTCTCAGTGTGGGTCTGCATTTGATGGGGCCACGGAGTGGACGGTGCACGCGCCTGTGTAAACGAGGCTGCCTGGCGGGATGGAACCATGATGCCGTCTGAGTGTGAGCCCAGCTCCCACGGCCTGGAGTGGGTGGTGGTGCAGGGTAACACAGGAGAGGCTGTGTTCCCACGAGTAAAGTCAGTCTGTGTATCACAGCAAGAAGATGAAAGTCTTAGAGTCGCTGATCGGAATGATCCAGAAGTTCCCTTACGACGATCCCACGTACGATAAACTCCACGAAGACTTAGACAGGATCAGAGGCAAGTTTAAACAGGTGTGTATGAAGCACTGCCCTGAGACCCCCACTGCCCGGCCTCTGGGCGCACTTGACTGTGGCCTTGCTGCATGGCCGAGTGAGCCGGGTCGGAGCAGAGAGCCCCGGTCAGGAAATGTGATGACAGCCAGAGGGTGAGTCTTACAGCTGCCTGAGACCTGAGGATTGAACTGTGTCCCCCAGACGTGGCCACCGTGTGGGTCTGTCCCACCTGGGACAGCTTGTCTCTGTCAAGGCAGTGAGCTGAGGCAGGAGTTGGGCAGGTGTATCTTATCTGGACGAGGGTGAACAAGCACACAGAGGGGAGATGGGGCGAGGGTGCTGTCAGGATGCCCGGGGCTCTCAGGACCCAGGAAACAGCTGCAGAAAGCAAGACCTGCCCTGAATCCAGGCCTCTGACCCCTCACCCTGGGGGAATATCAGCTTCTCCTCACCAAGGCCACTCACTCACAGCGTTTCCATTCTAACGGCCCCGGGGTAACTGGACAGTCGGAACCCCAGGGAAGAGCTGCGGACAGAGAGGAGGTTAGGCTGCAGGTAGAGAGGAAGTTAGGCTCCGATGGGAAGCGAAAGCTTCAGGTAGAGAGGAGATTAGTGTGCAGGTAGGAGGTTAGGCTGCAGGTAGGAGGTTAGGCTCCAGGTGGGAGGTTAGGCTGCAGGTGGAGGAGGTTAGGCTCTGACGGGGCATGAAAGCACACGCGGTTGGAAGCCACCTTTCTCTCACCTTGTTGCCTCCTGTGTTCTCAGCTTTGCTCACTGCTGAATGTTCAGCCGGACTTTAAGGTTCACTTGGAAGGTTCTGGACTCTCATTTTGAGGATGATGGGCAGAGATGGATCATGGAAGAGCAGATGTCTGTACGTGAGGTGTTTACAAACGTGATTAAAGGCTGAACAATGAGCGGACGTTCATTGTCCTGTGGGAAGCGGTCCAGTGTGAGCAGTGAGCGGGCCTCCGTCCCCCGAGGGTTCTTCTGTGTCTCCCTGGTCCCTGAGAGCCTGTGGCTGTTCCTCTGTGGGGTGTTGGGTGTCAGCCCTGGTGTCAGACGAGGCCCTGGTCGAGCCCTGGCTGAGCCCTCTCCTGGTACAGAGTGTCATTTGAGTCCCCCACCAGGAGGGCTTAGTGGGTTCACCCTCTGGACTGGACACTCAGGAGATGAGTTTCTGAGGAGATGGGCTGGGCCAGTGGGGAGGCGTCACCAGCTCAGGTCCAGGCACTGTGTCCCCAGCTCTGGCCAGGTTCGGAGTGGTCATTCAGATTCCCATTCCACAGGTAAGGAAGCTGAGATTGGGGGCTGGCTGGTCCAAAGCATGGATTCCCAAGTCGATCAGCAGTGCACACCACCTCCTCGGCCAGCACCTGGTGGCACCGTGTGGAGCTGGGCTTCTGGCCTGGGCTCTGCCGATGTTGGCGGGGGGCCCCGGACATCCTGGCTTGGGCTGATGGTGGAGGCCCTGGGCATCCTGGCCTGGGCTCCACTGTCGATGGTGGGGGCCACCCCCTGCAGTGCTTGTGGACAGTCACAGGGCCGTGGCTGCCAGGGAGCCCGATGCCTGTCCTCTGGGCCCAGAGCCAGGGCTGAGCACATCTCTTAAACTGGAAAACTCCCCCCAGTCTCCTCACAGGCACGCAGGATTCAGCCTGACTGGAGAGGGGCTTCTGCCCTGAGTACGGGGCTCCCTTGGGGTCTGCCGTGTGGGGTCATCACAGCAGCTGTGGACAGTTAGGTGGGGAGTGTCGCGGAGTCTCTGTTCCTGGAGGAAGAACAGCACGGCCAGCACCGGGCCACCCGCCGCCTGACCTGCCCGTGTGAGGCTGTCGACCAGCGGACGTTCTCAACAACAGTGAGGGGAAGGGTCCCCTTGAAGCCTGAGGCTGGGTGAGGTCGGGAGATGGATGTTCTCTGGCCTTCCGTTGGGGACCTGCGCCTCCTTGGAACGAGTCCTCCCGAGTGTGTCCGTGGGCGGAGGACCTAGGCCTCCGTGAGCCAGCCTTCCGGGCTTTTCTGTGGGACGCTGCGTGTGCTCGGGTCCCTGTCTGCGTGCAGCTCCCCCACCTCCCATTCCCCTGCCCAAGCAGGAGCCGGTGCTCACGGCACCCCAGCCCACACGTGGAACAGTCACGTTGTCACATGGTGAGCGGAGGCCTTCACCTCCTGGGCCAGGGACACTGCTTCGTGAGCTGGTGTCCAGGGACGAGGTGAGGACGGCATGGGCTCTGGGGGACAACAGGCTGTCTCCTTGGAAGCAGTCCTCCGCATGGCCCCATCCTGTGTGTTCTCCGTGTGCACTCCGCCACTGTGCGTCCTCAGTGCTGGCCCTCTGCAGGGTCGCCTGCTGCCTGGACGCTGCCCTCGTGACCTGGACCTGAGACAAAGCTGTGATTGGCTCTCTCTCGGGGCGCTGGGGTGATGGGCTCTTGTCTTTAATGGACGTTCATGCCTCTTTTGGGTGCTGCCTACTTTGATGATACATCATTTTTATAACTGGAGAAGAAAATAAAAAATATTATTTTAACACAGAAGCCTGCGAGGGACGCTTTGTCATTCAGATTCCAGTCTGGTTCCCTCGTCCAAGTGTTGGGACCAGTGGGTGATGTGAGGGTGAGCGTCCTGCTGCCTGGACAGCCCATTGTGACGTCTCAACCCGTGTGTCTCCTGTGCAGCCTGCATGCAGGGCTCCGGTGGCACGAAGTGAAGTACTCAAACCCCCAGCGCCTTGAGGGCACAGCCTTGGGCATCTGGACAGAAAGCAGCCTGGGAAACCTGGCGGGCCATCCTGTGTTGGAAATGACCACATAGCACACCCAGCCTGAGCAGATGGAGCTGACCGCATGGCAACCCCCAGCCACAGTGGACTAAGCTGACCGCACAGTGCCCCTTACCCCCCAACATCAACAGACGGAGCTGACTGCACAGTGGTCCCCCCGTCACCGTGGACTGAGCTGACCGCACGACGCCCTTTACCCCCCAACGTCAACAGACAGGGCTGACAGCACAGTGGTCCCCCCGCCACAGTGGACAGCACTGACTGCACAGTACCCCTCACCCCACAACGTCAACAGACAGGGCTGACTGCACAGTGGTCCCCCAGCCACAGTGAACTGAGCTGACCGCACAGCACCCCTCACCCCGCAACGTCAACAGACGGAGCTGACTGCACAGTGGTCCCCCCGTCACCATGGACTGAGCTGACC
The DNA here is from genome assembly GCF_000299155.1 of Elephantulus edwardii. Taxonomy (NCBI): domain Eukaryota; kingdom Metazoa; phylum Chordata; class Mammalia; order Macroscelidea; family Macroscelididae; genus Elephantulus; species Elephantulus edwardii. Next base: position 5,313,876 of record NW_006399876.1, read on the forward strand.
GCACGGTGTCCCAGGCCACAGTGGGCGTGGTTGGGTGGCATCGCTGGTGCCTGCAGGGCATAGGGCCGCTGGCTTTGAGAGGTGAAGAGCTCTGGTGGTGCGATGCAGAATGTGTCTGTGTCCTGCTAACAGCAGGGTCAGTGGTTCGGATCCACCCAGTGCACTGTGAGAAAGATGAGCGTTTTGTGTGATTTTCAGCCTCTGAACAAGCCCTGGAGGGTGGGCTGTGGGTCTGTCTGTGCTGCCTGGACAGCGATGACTTCCTGATGGCACTGTGTGTATCGTATCTGTGTCCCCCGCTAACTGGATGGTCAGAGGTTGGCGTTCACCAGGCGCTCTGGGGGGCCAGGGGCTGGTCCCTCTACCTTTGCCACCTGGGGACCAGGACCAGGGTGGACGGCAGCTGTGAGTCAAAGTGGACTTGGCAGCCGAGACCTGGTGGTGTTCCCACAGGCCTGGGGTTGGGGAGGGGTCTCAGGGCCTGCTTGTCGAGAGATTGGCCGTTGGAGCCCGCCAGTGGCCTTCTGGGAGGCCTGGCAGTCTGTTCCCCTAAATAGTCAGGTGCGGTGGCTGAGAAGTAGAAGCACGGGGTTGCACCCGGTGCCAACACAGTGACTGGAGAGAAAAGATGACACTTAGGTCCCCGTGACATGGGAGGCAGTCCTTTCCTGCTGCAACACACCGCCTGTGGGGGTGTCCGGCTTCACTTCATGAGGGGGACAGAGTCACTGTTGGCATTAGACTGACCTGGTCCCCTCTGGCCTTTCTGCCAGCTCCGACCCCTGCCATCCCTCGCTGGGCACTCTGTCCTACCAGCCACCCTGGACTGTGAGCTGGGATCCTGCTTGTAGCCATCTAGCACTGCCTGGGGCTTAGGGAATGCCAGGAAGTCTTCCTGGAGGAGGTGGCCTCACTGTTGTGACCTTACGTGTGTGTGATTCCTCTTGTCACACCTGAAGATGCTGGTGTGACCAACTTGCTGAGATCAGAGCCTGTGAGGGAACTGGCCCTGATTCTCACTGTTTCCACGTCCTCAGTGACTGAGGTGAAGTTGTGAGCCTGAAGCCGGGAGAGGTTCTGACCTGTCAGTGAGAGATGGGGTGTCCATGTGCTCTGGACGAGGAAGCTGACCCCAGCGGTCACCACCAGTCCCCACCATGGCGTGCCGGGACAGCCCTTTCCACTGTGTTGGTGACAAGTGGACTGTGCCGTGGGTGCCAGATGAACAGATCAGCTGGAGGAGTGCACCCAGTGTCCCCTGGGAGCAGAGCCAGGGGACCATCACTAGGAGGGCCAGTCCCTGGAGAAGGGCATCTTGCTTGGATCAAAAGGGTCAGTGAAGAGCTCTCTCAACAAGATGGATCGTGGGACTACAGCAAAGGGCCTGAGTGTGGGGGGATGGGACAGGGGGCCTGAGCCTGGGGGGACGGGACGGGACCCAAGCGTGGGGGGATGGGAGAGGGACAGGGGCCCTGAGCGTGGGGGAACGGGACATGGGGCCTGAGCATGGCAGAACCGCACATGAGGCCCCGAGCGTGGGGGGACGGGACGGGGGGCCCGAGCATGATGGGATGGTGCAGGACAGGGCAAGCCTTCGCTCACCTGTGTGCCACTCGAGGGCATCCCCTCAATGACTGTGGCTCGCACAGCCTGGCGTGGGGGACCTCGCTCCGGGGCATGGTCAGCTGGTTAACCCGATCTGCTCCAAGAGCTGGCCGGGCGGTAGGGTGGTGGGGGCCAAGGCCCAGGGACACCATGTCTGAGGTCGGGGCCACAGTGTGCTCCCTGGCACCAGCTTGCCCGTGGATCTGCCCTGACAAGGTCCTGGGTGCTGGACCCCCAGGCCAGTGGCTCTGGAAGGGGCCGCTCATCACCCTCCTGCTATTGTCTGCCAGGCTGCTGGCCCTGCTTGGGCCAGGGCTTGGGGGCCTCTCAGGCCGGCCAGGGGACTGTGGGAAAGGATTAGAGTCCCTGGGTCCACGTTCCCCCTCACACAAACCCCGGATCAAAGGCATTCCTGAGATGACAGCGGCCGTATGCCGCCTGCCTCCGTGCAAGGACCTTGCTCCTCCTAGGGGCTCCACAGGGGCTCCTCCTTGGGGGTCCTCCAGGGGCTCCTCCTAGGGGCTCTTCCTTGGGGCTCCTCTTCAGGACTCCTCCTGCTTGGGGCTCCTCCTAGGGGCTCTTCCTGCCGGGGGATCCTCCTTGGGGCTCCTCCTATCCAGCCACTCGGCCTGGCTGCCTGCAACAGTTGAGTGTGGGGTGAGGGGGTGCAGGCCACTCCATGCAGAGTCCCTGAACTTCACTGGGACACTACTTCCTGGGGTGGGGGCACTGCTGCTTCCAGATGCGAGGACTGTTCCCCACAGCCCTTGGCCAGACGTCCACCAATGACCTGTCCTCCAGTGACCTCACGTCCTTCGCTGTAGTACAGACCACTCTGGAAGCTTCCCGAGGTCAGCCCTCTGGTGTCCCAGGGTCAGGTTTGGCCAGCACACATCACTGATCCCCCAGCCTTAGTTGACCAGTCAACTCAAGGACAGATGTGACAGCTGAGTAAAGATGGTGGAAGTCAGACAAGCTGTGGACTGGTACAAAGGCCTGGCACTCGGAGAAGCAAAAGGTCATCATGACAGAAGAGTGGGTACCCTCCCAGGGCCAGCGACCAAGCTGACCCTCCCCTGGCCATCCCCACAGGCATGACCCCCACTGGTGGCCACACTGGACACAAGACCACTCAGATGGCCACCTCTTCAAAGCCTGACGGCCTGGGGAGAAGCTGGTCCAGAGCCACCTGCAGGGAACCCTCCAGGCAGTGGAGGTAAGGGGTCAGGGGTCAGTCTATGCAAGGGTGATGTTGAGATGGGCTGGTGGGAGTGCTGGGCATGTGTCAGGCCTGGGAAGGTGGGCCGGAGGTGGAGCAGGTGTGTATGGTGGCCCAGAGGAGAGGACAGGCTAGGCGGGACAGGTCTGGAAGACTTGCTTTGCCCTTGGTGTCCGAGAGAACCGCTAACCTGGACTTTGTTGACGACTGACGGGTCCTTGGGGAGGTCCCCGGCCGACACCTGACTTTATGTTAATGAGGGCCTTCAGGGACCCCTAGGTGGGTGGGTGCCGGCAGCTGTGCCCTCAGGAGGGTACAAGTCCAGAAAGTAAATTAACAGGAGGCATCAGCCCTGCAGTCGTATTGATCCCCGTAAGCTCGGTTTACAGAAACCTGCGTCTGTCAATCCAACTACAGTGACGTGTTTATAAAAATGAACAGATTTCTGCTGAAACCCTGCACAAAAATCTTCTTGGGGTCACCCCTGACAGTGTCACCAGCTGCTGTCCATACTGCCGGGGTGACAGGCTTGGGGTCGTGGCTTTCGGGACATGGAAGCACCCCTTCTTCCCAGGTCCGGCCGTGTGGTCCGAGGTCCTGTGAGTGGTGCTGGTGAAGTCCAGAGACTGAGGGGGCAGTGGGGGCCAGCCGGCTGAGGTGAGGGGCCCTGGGTTTACCCTGGAGTCTCAGGGAACTCCTGAGCTTGCACACAGGAGGGCGTCACGGGGCCCCGGGTGT
>NW_006399876.1:5317632-5341102 GCF_000299155.1 Elephantulus edwardii
TGCACGGGGCCCCGGGTGTACAAACAGCTGGCATGAGTGCACGGGGCCCCGGGTGTACAAACAGCTGGCATGAGTGCACGGGGATGCAGAAAACCACACTCAGTCCGTCAGCGCTCCTGCCCCCGTCAGGCTTCCAAACTGGGAGTTCTAATCAGAGGACCCTGCCCCTTCATTCTCCCATCGAGCCACAGGCAGGTTCAAGCTACTCACCTGTCCGTCGGGATCACAACACAGGGCACCATGCCCTTGATGTGAGGGCGCTGAGGGGGTCAGGACACCATGCCCCCGGGTGTGAGGGCGCTGAGGGGGTCAGGCACCGTGCCCCTGGGTGTGAGGGTGCTGAGGGTTCAGGGTACCAGGCTCCCAGGTGTGAGGGCGCTGAGGGGGTCAGGACACCATGCCCCCGGGTGTGAGGGCGCTGAGGGGGTCAGTGCACCATGCCCCCGGGTGTGAGGGGGTGGAGGAGCTGCAGGTCCGATGGAAGGGTGCTTACTGGACCTCTGAGGCCTGGAGGCCAGGGCCCTGTCCATGTGACCAGGCTCTAGGAAGCAGAGGACAGAAGGCACTGAGAAGTGGGGTGTGGACAGCCCAGCAAGGAAGCCTTAGAGGGTGTGGGCAGAGGGAGTGGAGAGGAGGCTAGGGTAGGGCCCCGAGGGCTCTGGGAGGACACAGCAAGAGGCAGAGCCTAGGGTCTCAAAGGCTCTTGTCACCTGGGCAGAGCAGCCAGATGCCCTGTGACAGCCTCTGTGGCCGAGGAAGCAGGCCCCTCTGGGGGTGGGGTTTACAGCAGGGATCTCCTACATGCTGACTGAACTTGGGGTGACAGGCAGTACTACCCGGGCATGTGGTCCAGGGGGTCCTCCTTGTTCGTGGACATTAGGGATGTCTTGGCCCTGCAGGACAGGGACACTATTTGGAGAGGTTCTGAAAAGGGGTGCAGACCCAGACCCCCAAAGTGAAAAGTGGGGTCTCATAGGATCTTGAGTCCTACATTCCCCACTCTCTCAGCTCTGACCTCACCACCAGCATAGTTCACACAAGAGCTAATAGACTGACCCCCATTTCCTCTCTGCAAACAGCCAAGGACAGCAGGTGACTGTGGACAGGACACTTCCTTCACCCAGGCAGGGGCTACTGTGGAGGGTTCCATAGGGGTGGGCCCACTCACAGGAGATACCCCAAGCCCTTCCCCGGGAGGGGGGTCGTCTCTCCTTGGTCTCAGCAGCAGCTGATAACTACGCCCCCAACTCCGACCTGGGCAATGACCAGTCACCGTTTGAAGGCAGGGTGCAGCTGGTAGTGGGCAGGAAGAAAACACCTGCAGAGCATGGGGCAGCCCACCTGCCAGGAGGGGGACCCTCCTGTACCCCATCTCCCACCCCAAGAACACAGGCAAGCACAGCATGGGGGTTTTACCAATTTTATTTCTAGACTTTTCATGTTTGTCTTCTGCTTTCGTGAAACGTGCTGGTTACATGACCATGGCGAGAAGTGGTGGACCAGCAGCCCCGCAGTGGCCGCTGCCACCAACTGTGACACAGAAATGCAGGCCCAGACCCTCGGGACGCGCCCCGGACCCGCTCCTCGCCCCGGGCTGCCGGACATGCAGCTTCCCAGGTGCCGGCGAGCGGACAGCCCTCAAGCGTCCGGTTTGGTTCAGAGAAGCCGCAGGCGGTGGGTGGTTCTGAGGTAAGCACAAGCAGTGTTCCTGGAGGGGCAGGGGTGCGGCCAGGGGGGTCAGCCCCAGACTCGGGGTCCACCAGCATGCCCAATTTTGGTTCGGGCCCATGGCGGTCAGCTGGCTTCATGGAGATCTGGGGTCACTTTAAATTAACATGGTGCCGTCAAGGACGGAAACAGACACACCAGTATGTCCTAAGAGACTGGACGCGTCCCAAGCCCAATGACAACTCACAAGCCGTCAGGGCTGTCCTGGACCCTGGGCTCACCTCTTTGTCCATCCATCCTTGAGTCCGCCCAGGCAGGGGGCATGTCCCCATAAACCCGACCACCTGGTCTGCGCATGGCTAAGTGAAGCATGAGGTATCGTGAAACAGGAACCTTTTTCTTTCTTTCTTTTTTTTTTTTTTTTTGGAATAGAGCAATAATCACATATTGATCACATAAAAAAGAAGGAAAAAAATCTACAAAACCGAAATGGCATCAGCAATACAATTTTCTATGAGAAAATTCAAACCCTACAACATGGCAGTACATGACACTGTAAAACAAAACTGACCCTCCAAATAGCAGCAAAACAATGTGAAAGAGACAACAGAAGCGAAGTGAAATCCGTTTCCAAACCCTGCTGAGCGCTGGCCGGCCACCCGCAGCGACAGGGACAGCGGAGCCACCGCCGGCCGCCACCAGCGCACTGTCCTCCTGTTCGTCCGTCCACCTCACACCTCTTCTCTCCAAGCACCAGCCTCGTCGCTCCCGCCACCTCCCTCCAGCACGTCCTACGTAATGACAAGGTCTATCGCCCAGATTGCCCCTGGTCGCCAACTTTCTCGGAAAAGGAGGGGACAGGGGAAGGAGTATTTGGGAACTGAGTCGCTCCACGTACACTTAATGTCCCACGTGACTCATCACTCTCCTGGCCAAAGACCAGATCCCTGGCCTTCTTGTCTTTTTCACTTTTTCTCATCTACGAGGACCTGTCTTTTACAAACGATTAGATTGGCAACATCTGAGGCAGAAAGGTGAGTGTGTGGGGAGAAAACAAAACAAATATCAAGGGGAGATTGCATTACTTTATCAACCTTACTGGCCTTGCAAACATCTTCTGCAATAAATATTCTTTTTTTTTTTCAGCCTTAACTCTAAATTATATACTTTAGTGTTTAAAAACCTCCAGCTGTAAAATGTCTAAAGATAACCAACCCTTAAGCTCTCCTCGAGGTTAACCTTTAAGACCCCGATTTTCAACATCAACTGGCATCAAAGGGTGTCGAACCACCAACTCCTTCCTCAGAAAAGGGGTGCTTATCTTGGCAATGTGAGGACGCTCATCTGGCTTTCCCTCTCCTGACTGAGAACAGCCTTCCAAACCCCACCCCGTCCGCGAACACCCCAGTGACATGCACCTGCCCGGTGGTCCTGTGTTCACGTGAGTACAGGAATGTTCCAGAACCGTCCCAGGGAACGCCACCCCCCACCCCAAAGAAACAGGTTTTTCCCTATCAGCTTCTACTGGACCAAAAGTGCTTTGAAATGGAATGGTTCCAGAACACGGGGAGGCGGGGGACACACACACGGGGGACACACACACAAAACAGAACAAAAAAAAATGCAAAACCAAAACCAAGTCGCTTGTGGGGTGAACCTGGCCACGGGCCAGCTCCAAGTCAGGTGGGTGCAAAAAAGAAACCAAAAAACCCCTAGCATTTCATAAACTGGTTACCTACAAAAATAGGAAGATTATAAAAATAGAATATATATTATGTCACTATTTTGTTTCCTCTGACTAGCATATCGGAGGAGGCTACCCGAAGGGGGTCCGGCACCGACTGCGGAGGTGGAGATGCTAAGAGTAAAATAAACATGCACAAAATGACTCGTAAAGTGACTACATGCACGGCAGAGCAAGCGCGATGCCGGGGCCAGAGCTGCGTTAAAGCTGTGTTCTTCAGGGAAAAGCACGAGAATAGGATGCTTTTCTAGCTAAAGGAAGAAAAAAAAATCTACTTAAAAAAAAAAATAATGGTTTGGCGGCTTTTTCTTCTTTTTAAATGGTTTTCTTTTTTTTATGCTTTTTTCTTTTTCTTTTTTTCTCAACACATACAGAATCAAACCTAATCCTCTCCTTGGAGACATATCTTCCGGGTTAAAAACTATCCTGATAACAGTGATGAACCCATTAATATAAACGCTAGCTGATTACTGGGGTGTAAGATGCTCTAGAAGCTGCCCCAGCCAGGGCTAAGCAGACAGCTATTCTCTCACTCTCTTTTTTTAAAGACAGTTTTTGGGGTCACCCCCCCACCTCTTTTGCTTATTAAATCATAGACGGCAGGGAGAAAGCAAAGGGGGAAAAAACAACGACCCAGCAAAGGGTGGGTGGGTGGGGGAAAGAAGACCGAATCTTTCCTTCTGGCAGGAGAATGTTCCGGAGAGGCATGCTGCCGTCGGGAGCACCCGGCCGCCCTCCGGGGAGAGGTGCCCACCTCCCCAGCAGGGTGCTGGCCGCTGCTCTGCTCGACGGTGGTGGCCGTGGGTGGTGTCCGCCCGGCCACCTCAGATGCTCACATCCTGGACATCGGTGGGGGTGCAGGCCAGGTCCAGCTCCTCTTCCTCCTCCTCCTCCTCTGCGGCCTTGGGGTCCAGGTTCTGCTGCTGGGCCTGGCGCAGGCTGGACTCCAGCAGGGCCTCGATCTGCTCCTGGCAGGCCCGGAGGCAGTCCTGGGGAGAAAGGGCAGAGAGGGGCTCACACAGGCTGCCCCGGGACTTCTGGAGGTTCAAGGCCCACCTGAGGTCCCCTATAACCACACGGCGAGCACTGTGGTGGCTCAGCCCGGGACCTGTTGGATCCTAACTCAAAGGGCAGTGGCTCAGATGGACAGGCTCCTGGACGAATCCCCGTGGAGGGGCACCCCACCTCGGGATCCGCTCTGCCCAGACACCGTGCTTTTCACGAATGGAAGATTCATGGCTACCCTGAGCCGGGACACACCCCACCCCAGCACATACTCTCCAGCTGGCCCTGTCAACTCAGGGGCGGGGGGCTTTCCCTTGCCGGCTGCCATGGCAAATTCTCCACCTGCCACCTGAGACCTGACAGCCCGGGGACTGGATGGGAGCTGCCTCAAGCCCACACCCTCTTGAGTAGTCTCTCCTCTGTGGCCTGAACTGGGTCCTAGTGGCAGGGGGCCCAACTGCTGACCTGGGTCAGCAAGGCACCCTGACAGTGTGGACACTGTAGCCCACCCCCACCCACCGTGAGGAGACACGGGGCCGGGGGCACCTGGAGCATGGCTGGTAGGTGTGGGGCTGAGCTGGGCCGAGTCACTCGGACAGCTTGATGAGCAGAGAGGCCAGGCCACCATGTCAATTCAGTCTGGTGGTCCAGGAGGACAAGTGTCCACAGGGTTTCCAAGGCCAGAATCCTTGTAAAAGTGGACAGCACCTTTATCCTGAGTCCAAACCAGCGACCTTTCAGTATAAACAGCGCTTAACCTCTGTGCCGGCAGCCCCCCCTACAAGTGCAGGTGTAGCTACTTTTGCTGTTTTACTGAAAGCCGCTTTCCAGAGCCACGTCCACCCAAGGTCAGCGTGCAGTGGCCCCGGCGGCCGGCAGGTGGCGCAGTGCGCATGTTCTCTGTGTGGTTCAAGTTCACTGACACTGTGAAGCTCCAACTTTGAAGCCTTCAGTACCTGCTACCAGTAAGTGGGGAGCTGCCTGTGCCCCCCATCTGGAGAGGACGTGGGTCACCCCAGAAGACTGAGCATGGACAGACCAGCTCCTCCTAGAGAGGTCATCAGCTGCTGGCCGGTCACTTACACGCACATTCCCTAAGCTCCCGCTGCCCCGAGTCTCGGTGCTAGGAGACCACAAAGACCGCCTTCCAGGGGAGTCCCGGGTGGACTGGCCACCTCTGACCTCTCTGGCCTGATATGGTAACCCCCCCCCATAATTGCTATTTAACACCTCCTATAAAAAGACTCAAGGCTAAGGGCAAACAAAGGCATCTGGGCAAAGAAAGGCTGGCCCCAGTGGGTTCCAGAGCTGAGAACTCGGCTGTCCCTACAGGGCCACATGGCCTGGCACCTCTGGACATGAGGTCCTCGGATAGTCTGGAGCCTGGCCCCAGCTGCCTTCAGGTCATGGCTCAGTGGCCAGCGCTGCCTTGTGCGGCCCGGCTTCCCAGAGGGTCACTTAGGAAGGGTCACATGAGAGCAGTGACGCCACACAGCCACTAGGGGACCTTGGCTGCAGTCCAGGGGCCGGAGGGGACTAAGGGCCTGTCCACATCTCCCCATTGGAAGGTTTTCTCTGCTGTATGGATGCAGGGCCCTTGTCCTGGAGGTTGGGACCCTCAGGGGTCCAGCTGCAGGCCTGGGCACTCCCGCCCCATCCCAACCAGCCAGAGGCCGCAACTCACCGGGTCACACTTGATCACTTTGGACAGCAGCCGAGTGAGGCGGTGGTGGGAGAGGTGGCCGTTGGGGCTGCCCAGGTGCAGGCCTTGCACAGCAGCCAGGACGCTCCCGGCGGCCACCATGGAGGGCGGGTTGGAAATGAACTTCACATCTGCAGCAGAGACAGAGGGGCTGGTACTGAGTGAGGGTGCAGGGGGCCATTTCCCAGGGCGACCAGGGCACCTCCACATGCACCAGGCCCTTTCCAAGCCAACGATGGATCTAAAGGCATAGAGGTGGCTGAGAAGGTGGAGGGTGTGCCAGCTGTCCCCCAAACCCTCAGCGGTCCCCCAATGAGCCCATCTAACATCCAGCCACTGCGTACCAGTGTAAGAGGGGCCTTCTGAGCTTTGAGCTGAGCCTGGTGCAGCCCTCACTCACAAAACCCAGACTCCCGAGAGCTGCAACAGCCCCCCGAGCTAGACGAGCAGCACCCTAAAATCAGCTGACTCGTGTATGTTAGGGTAAGCCTCAGCTCCAGGGTTCTCACGGCTGGCTTCTTGGCAGATTGCCAGGCCCTCCTCTGGAGGGGCCCACGGGGGCAGGAACTGTCATGTCAGCCTCTGGTTAGCCGCGGGGTGCAGGACTAACTCTCACCCCCCCCCCAAGTATCCACTGCCAACAGCAGCAACACTGGGTTGGGGTCCACAGTTCAAAGCTGCAGGCTGTGCTGACAGCCAGTGCCCAGATTCTCGAGGGCAGGGCCCAGCTGCCATGGCCACTGGTCAGCCACCCTCTCTGGGTCAGTCGCTGAGCTCCGTAACGACGTGTAAGAGTTCTACCCACAGACACGGGGCCTCGCTCCCCAGTAAGGGGCTGGCAGCTTGAACACACCTGCAGACCCCAGAGGAAAGCCCCAGGGGTCTGCTTATGAAAGGTGGCAACCCCTGAAACTCCTGTGGGCAGTTGTATGTGGACACACGGTGTGGTCACCATGGGTCAGGACGGACTTGATGGTATATGATGGCGTGCACACACCCATGTTGGGATGCACGCATGTATACATGCATAAAGGCACATCACGTGTGTGCATGACACACACCAACTGTGTGCTCCGCCCACCTGCACGCTTTTGGAGGACACGCAGACTCCCTGGTCTACAGAGTTCCAAGGGATAGAGAAAGGGGGTGACACCTGTCAGCTCTGAATGAAACCTGGCTGCAGGGTATAAAGACATGCCCCCCATCCCTGGAGTTAATTCTCTGTTCCTCAGGCAAGGAGAGAAGTTGGGGCACAGAGAAGCACCCCTCAACTCCACTGTGGAAGGATCCTAGGCTGGGTCAGGGGTGCTGGCCAAAGCCCGCGTCTCTGAGCAGTGCTGACCACCAGCATGTGGCCTTTCTGCAGCCCTTGACCTGGCCCTGTCTCTCCGAAGCAGGCGCCCCTCGAAGGATGGTACCCCCCCCAGGTGCTGGGGGAGGACGGAGCCATCCTGACTCTGTCTCTGGTAACTGTTTTCCAAAACCGCTCTCCGTGCCATAAAAGGCCACCCACCCTGCCAAGGCCTCTCTCTTCCATGGTGCCCCAGCTGTCTGCCCATCGCCGAGCCGGCCCAGGGCTGTGGGTCAGGAAAGGGACTCACCACCCCAGGGTGTGTGTGTCTATGTCTTCTTTTATCTGCTCCCCAAAACCAAGCAGTAGGAGCCCAGAGAATCACTCAAACCTCACAGGATCCCTGACTTACTGGGGTGGCACCCACTGCACACACGCAGTCTGCATGCCAGGGCAGGAACTCTGTCCCTTCTGGGGTTGTCGGCAAAGACCTCAACTGCCCCCTCTCTCAAGTGAATCTCCAAACATATATGAGTGCTGGCCTGACTGAGGACACGGGGCCCAGGCACTTCCATCAGGCTGGCTGGGGCTCCTCGGGTACCATCAGCGGGGGGACCTGGCCATGAGCTGTGGTGACAGGCTGTCCCGGAGAGGGCCACTGCCTGGAGGCGGGGCTGGGGCCACTGCTGAGCCCCTCCCCTGCCCAGTGGCCCTTGGCGGGGCCCAAGGCGCACACACTGGGGCAGGCCCTGTGGGCAGGGGCCCAGTTCTGGAGAGGCCAGGAGGGGGCCTCTGTGGCTCAGGCCTCTTGAGTACACGAGGAAGAGCTGGAGGGGGGTATGGGAAGGAGGACCCACCGCCATAGGAAACTTCTTCTAGGGGTCAAGGCAGCTAGCTACCCCTCCAGCCCTACTGCTCTGAGAACTGTGGGACCCCCAAAGAGGGCTACCCCTCCCTCAATGTAGCTCTTCAGGATAATGACTAAATGGAGCTGCTAACCCCAAAAGGTGGTCGTTCAAAACGCGCCCCTAACAGGAGATAGAGGGACACTCCACCAGTGGAAGATTTATAGCCTCATGGAGGGCGGGAGGAGTCGGCAGCAGTGTTTGTGTTCAAGAAAGACGGAAGTACAGAGGAGTCTGGGGTCTTGTGCCCGGATGGGGACCCCCACCCTGCCTACCTGTGGCACAGAGAGCCACGAAGGTCTGCGCGTGCTTCCGGATGATATGCTTGTTCTCGGTGGCCACTGGCATCTTGCAGAGGAAGTGCTGGATGAAGTCGTGGGGGGTCGTGGCCGCCAGGTTCCACTTGAGTTTGTTCACCAGGAGCAGCTCCATGTGCTGTGGAGACGGGGAGGGCACAGGGGGTTGGGGGGCAGGGTCAGTCTGGGGGTCGAGGGGGCAGCCCAGGAAATAGGACAAGGGGGCAGACAACTCTTGAGCCCAGATCAAACCCGAGAAGGTGCCGCGTGCAGAGGGCGCGCGCTCCTGATCATTAAGCCGGCTGTTTGCACGCGGGAGACAATAAGACCTCCCACCATCTGGAACGAAAGGGCTGATTAATGAGCGCGCCGGACGGACGCGCGCGCTGCCGCCAGAGGGCGAGCGCCGCCCATTCTTGGCCTGCGCTCCCGGGGCGCAAACGTGGTGCAAAGTGGGATGTGGGGGCCCCGCGTGCGCGGCGATGGGGGGCTCGCTGTGCCCAACTTTCCCAAGGGTCTCTTCCCCTAGCTGCCGGGCTGCGTTTCCTCGGGGCCGAGGGTCCGCCGGTGGCCGGCTATGGTCTCGCCACCCGCACTCCTATCCCTCTGCAGAAAACGGGGTGCCCTCCCGCCCGGCCGTGGGGTCCTCCGGTTACCAGCAGCTCGTCGGGGCGGATGGAGTTGTCGGTATAGATGCACAGTTTTTCGGCGGTCAGGGGGATAGTTTCTTTCATCTTGGAGGCCACGAACATGCAGGTGGCCCCCAGCAGCTGCAGGCGGCCCTTCTTCACCGGTTCCAGCGACAGGAAGCGGTCCAGATAGTTCACGGCCAGCGGGAAGACTTCCTCTTCGCACTTCTGCTCCTCGCAGACCTGAGGGTGCGCAGGGACCGTGACTGACCGCGGGCGCCAGGCGCAGGGGACTATCCAGCCCCGCATACCTACCCCGCGCGCCAGGACTGCGGCCCCAGCGCCTAGAGGCAACAGGCATGGGGTAGCGGGTGCCTCCGATGACGCGTCCCCGCCCCCATGCCCCCCCAGTACCCACCCAGCCCTGAAACTGAAAGGGAAAGTCCCGCAGGGTTGGCATGGTGGGGGCGGGAGCGGGCACCGGTGCGGTCCGGGGACCCTGGGCCACCTGGGGGCTCTGGGACCCGTCTGGCCGGGGGCCCGCACCAATGGGCTGCGGGGCGGGCCACGGGGCTGGGCGCCGCGGAATCGCAGCGCTTGCGAGACACAAAGGTGGCGTCCCAGGCCGCCGCGGCGCATTTTCCCCAGACGTCATCTTTTCAAAAAATATTTAAAAATATTAAAAAAATAAGTGGGAGCATAAAAATTCCCTGAAAACGACCCTCGGACGGCTCTTTACCTAGGCCGGGGTTCGGGAGCTGACTGCAGGCCCCAGGGAGCGCCCCAGGGATTAAAATTCAGGGGCACCCCTATCTCCAGGGCGCGAGCGCTGTTTCTCTCTAGCAAGGGCACCACGCCGCATTTTCAAAAATTATTTAAAAATACTCGCGGTCCTTCTAGATGCCCACCGCGGGCCTGAAAATGTGCCCCGGACACCCCGCTGGCATTGGGCAGGTTTCCCCAAGCCAAGCTCCTTGAAGACAAGGGTCAATTCCTGCAGTCTTGGGGGCCACGCGACCTTGCAGCCCGGCGTGCTCTCCGGGCCAGCCTGCAGTGCGGGGTGCCCTGAAGCTCGTTCCTTGAACAAAGGGGGTCTCCTTTTCCAAGCCGAGTCCCCCAGAACTGCTCACTCCTGCCCCCGCGCCCCTCCTGCAGGCTGCCGACCGCTCCCCACCCCCTCCCCCAATTATTAATAAACACTTTTGCTTTGCAATAAAGAACAAAGATGGCGCATAATACTGGCACGAGTGGCCCTTGCATACGTGTCCTTGGATATTAATTTAAAAATCAAATAGATACCCCCCTCCACCCAGGGCTAGCGCCTCGGGCAGCGGCGGCCGTGAAGGCAGGCGCAGCGAGAAGGCGCGGGGCGGGGGCTGCACCGTGGCGGCTGGGCAGGGGCCACCAAAGTCGCCTTGCCTGTGGACCCACACCATCGGTTCATTCGGGTGTCCCTGGCATTCACTTGTCCTAAGACACCCCTTCTCCAGCCATCTACCCCAGAGGAAGGGGAATTTCTAACGTCCCTACCCCCACCTCTTCCTGGTTAAAGATTTTTACCCACAGTATCTATTTCTTTGGAAAGGACGAGTTTCTAGAACCCACTTGGCGAACCGGAAAGTTGGGGGGAAGGGGGAAATCGAGGGGCGAAGCAATCTGGACTGAAGTAACAAGCTGCGGACTAGTCGTCAAAGGGCGGCCGGGCGCCACGCACCTCCAGCATCCAGGTGGCCACTATTTTGCGCATCGACGGCAAGATCTCCTTCTGCACACACTTGAAGTAGGACACGGAGGGCGCGCAGGTCTCCTCCGCCTTGAGCATGGCCTGCAGCACCCGGTCGTTGAGGAGGTTGGCATCGGGGTACGCGCGGCGGATGGTCTCCACTTCGCAGCACAGAAGCTGGTGCGCCATGCCGGCGGCTGGGAAGGCGGGCGGCTGGAAAGGCAGGCGGCTGGCTGGGGCTGCGGCTCGGTCCGCGCGCTCGGCCTCGCTCCTCCCGCTGCCTGGCGCTTCTCGCCCTGCTCTGCCCCTCGCCGGAGCGCGCGGCCGCTGCTGCTAGCTGCTACTGCGCCGACAGCCCTCTGGAGGCTCCAGGACTTTGCAACTTCCAACAAAACTCCCCTGTAGTCCCTGTGACGTTACTGTTGTTAAGCAGAGATCAAAGCCGGGGGAGGGGGGCGCGGGCCGAGCGCTGGGGAGCCGTGAGGGGCAGAGCCCAGAAGCCATCCCGAAGGCGCCGCGCCTGCCCCGCGGCGGCGTTCCCCCCGCAGCCGGGTTTTCATAGAAATGCAAATAGCCCCGCGGCCGCCTTTCTCCCCGCGGGGTGCAGGGTGGGGGCTCGTTCTTCCCAAGTGGGACCCAGGGATTTGGGGAGGGGGCTTTGCAGAGGGGGCCAACGAGGAGGACGGGCAGGCCACACGCAGTTTGGGGAGACCGCATGGCGAGGGGTACCCCGGGGCCCCTGCGACACCCTGTATCCAAGCCGGGAGAATGGGCGCATTTCCGAAAACGCCACGAGGGCACCCACGGGCGGAGGGACCGCCAGGGAATCACGCGTTCTGTCTTTTCTTTCATTTTCATGAACACGTGTAGATTCCAGGAACTGTTTCAGCTGCGGGGACGCTGAGCAGCAGGCGGGTCGCGATGGCGCCTGCATTTGGCGCTCTGGGGTCGCTGCAAATGCCCGAGGGGGTAGGTCTGAATGTTACAGGCGCTTCAGCAAAGCCCTGGCTCGCTTAAAAAAGAAAATAAAATAATCCCCGAAAATTCCAGCAGCAGCCCAAAATGGTGGCCAGTACCTCCATCGCCCTGTCCTGCTCGCCTGGGGGACTCGCGGGACGTCTTCCTACCTTGGCAAGTCCCTACTGGAGAGGGTCTCCAAGCGTCCCCTCCTTAAAGGGCAGAATTTCAACAACCGAGAGAGGCACCTCGGTAGGAAAGGCTGTGAGACAGGGGTCCCTGTCCTGCTTCATTTTTTAACTAAAAATAAATTTTGTAGCTGGAAATATTAGCCACCTTTCTGCCTGGGACCAGACCACCGGAAGCCTCCGAGTTGGTTTTGTTAAGGGTGTGATGTCTCTTCACCTTTAGAATTTGCCCTGGGGCTACGTTTAGGAGCGCTGAGGTGGGGGTTGGTACAAATCAGAACAACTCAAGAGAGAAGAGAAATAGGGGCTCTGAACGAATGAGTTTTTAAGCAAAACCTAGACATGATCTTGGAACAAGGGTTGGGACACCAATATCAACTCAAACTCAAGAAAGGGACACAAATTTAAAAACTTATGCACTGTTTTTATTAAGTGGGAATTGTCTTTTTGGTACTTATAAAAAGACATTTTACCCAATCTTAACATTTTTTTCACAGGTTTTACATTACCTACCCCAAATCTAGAATTACGTCTCTCTCGATAGTGTCCTAAAATCACAAATCCCTTATAGTAAAAGGGGCAAAAGAAAAGATTTCCCGAAAGCTCTCTGGCTTTGCAAGGTCGCACGCTTCGAGTGTAGACTCCCCCCTGGCTTGGGGGGGATTCCTCCTGCGACCTCCCCGCGATGGGATGAGGGTGGCTAATATTCCGGCCCTGGGAAGGTCAGGCTCCCAAAGAGGTGGGTGACCGGGCAGCGCGCACCCACTGGGGTGCCCCCTCCCCAGGTACCCACGTCCCCGGACAGCGCGCAGTCTCCGCTGCATCAGCCTGCGCACGAGGGCGGCCAGGCGGCTTTTCATTCATAAAATCCCAACCAGGAGGCCGCCGGATGATTTATGGGGCCGTGCGCCCTCGCCGGCGGCGGTGTCTCGAGGGTCCGAGGACCCGCGTCCCCGCGTGCGCCACGGCCAGGCTCGAGGCGCGGGCCACCGACAGCGGCGAGGGGCAACGGGGCATGAAAAGGGTCGCCCACTCCGGCCACTCGCGCTCCCGGGCCCGCAGGGAGCTGCCCCCCCACCGCGAGGAGGAGAGGAAACTGGAATTAGCATGAACCAATGGGGGCGCGGCGCTGTTACTAGGCGGGCCAGGCAGATCTCAACGAGGAACTTCGTTGATTTCCCGGCTCAGGGACGGGCGCAAAAGTGCAAGCCCGGCGGGCGGGCGTGCAGAGCCGTCCAGGAACCGGTGGGGGAGGCGCAGGAATTTGGGGCCCCGCAGGGAGTGCCCGCCGCCCAATCCCCACCCGGGAGGCCAGCCTGGCGGGCCCCCACCCGAGGAAACCCTCCGCCCCGGGCCCTGTGAGCGATTGTTGCTGCTAGCCGAGCAGAGGGCACGCTTTTTGATTTTTTGTGTTTTATTAGAAAGAGAAAAGCCACTTTTCAGAACTTTGCTGTGGTTCGTTTCACTTGGCACTATGTTTGTAAAACCCTCCCAGCACTGGGGACTGGGGGTCCTGAGCCCCTTAAAGTGCAGCTCCTTGCAGATTTCGTGGGATCATCGAGAGACAAAGGACCAGTGGCTCAACCCAGAAGGAAAGCAAACAACTTTGGTTTGAAAGGAAACTCCCCGTTACTGAACCCCCTCCCCTGGCCCCCCGGGGGGGTGGCGGCGGCCCCGCCGATCGGCGGCCGGAGAAGGCGCATTCCGCTGCGGCGCGCCTTTGCCACTGTCCCTGGCTGTGGGAACCTTCATTCAGGGGGGGAAGGGAGCGCGTTCATTCAGGAACCGGCGCGCGGCTCCGACCCTGGACGCACCGCGGCTGCGCGCTGCCTGCGCCGGGGGGCTCTCCCGAAGGGGCTGCAAACCCGGGGGCGACCTAGTGCGGCGTCGCCTTCCGGCTCCTGCCCTGCCCCCGCTCCTCGCAGCAGAATGGCGGGCGGGCCGGCGCGCCCAGGTGGGGTCACCTGCAGCCGCATACCTGGCGGCGACTTGAAAGGACTTGGCTCAGTCCCCGCGAGTTTTCCATTGTTAAGCCCTTAAGTCGCCTTGGAAAGCGCTTCCGAGGGCGGGTTGCAGGGTTCCGGGGCTCTCGCGCTCCTCCCCCCTCTTCTCCCTTTTGGGGCACGCCTTATGGCCCACGTGCTCTGTCGCTTTGGTGCGGCTCAGCCGCGCGGATCGCGGGTGCCCCTAAACTGCGAGGTGGGCGCACCTAGGGCTTGAGGTCCCTACAAGTTGGGAACTGGGCAGCAACACCCCTATATCATCTACACACACGGGCTTCCTCAGGCCCCAGGCGTCGAGTGGCGAGGCTGGGGCGTCCCTTGCTTTAAGGGTGCAGATGAGGTGGCCGCGGGAGTTTGAGGCAAGCCCCAAACGCTTCTGGGATCACGAGGGAGAAGGTGCAAACACTTGGACTGGAAAGTGGACTCTGCCCTCGCCCCCACCCCTCATATGCACCGCCGGGCCCTCGGAGCAAAACGAACCCCTAAATTCACTGGTATTTACCGGCTTAGGCTTCCAGTGGGCCCCTCAGTAGAGAAGCAAACCCCCTCCCCCAACCAAGGCCAAGAACGCAGGAAGGGAGGCAACTTGGGAAGCTATGTCCCACTCGAGGCCTGTGTGGCACCCGGCCCGGGGAGGGTGTGCGGGGCCGTCACTAGCAGCTTTCCAGGGGGGAGGTCCACGCGCAGGCTGCGCCCCTGACCCAGAGGGACAGCACGTGCCTTCCCACCTCGCAGCCTGTCACCTGCCCTTCCTGCTGGAGGGCCCCACACCTCTCTAGCTGGCTTTCTCCTGTAGACCCCGCCTGTAAGCATTTCCACACTTCACTTTGGCCTGAGAAGGGGGTCCGAGGGGGTTCTCTGTTCCTAGGGCCCTGTACCCCTTCCCCGGGGATCTTCGGACTTGCGCCACAGAGGGCTGGTGGCGAGATCTGTGTCGCGACCCATCGGACGATTTGGGGGCGCGCTTGGCACCTCAGGCCCACCCACGGGGTGTCCGCTTGCGTCCGGTGCTGGGCATGGGAGAGGCTGGGCTGGGGGGAGCGCGCTTCTTTATTCTGGCTGCGGCTCGAGGCGGTGCGGGGACGCGCCACGCATTCCGCGCATTCCCGCCAGGCCCCAAGGCCGCGGCCACGTGGTTCCCTGCTCCCGCGCCTACCGTAAGCCTTGGAGGAGGTGCGCACACCGGCTCCCGAGCGTCTGCGGACCTCCCAGAGCGCAGAATGCGCACCGGTGGCGGTGTAGAGGCCGCCATCTCCTTGCCCAAAGCGGTTATTTTCAGTATAATGTGAAGAGTCGCGCTGCAGGCTTGATAATATGTTAATATGTGATGGCAGGCCGGTAGGAGGGCGTTCAGGCCCTCAGGTGTCTGCAGTTGGGTGACTGTCCACTTGAGGAACGTGACAGAACCGGACCAGCGACCTTTCCACCTTCCCAGAGTGCTGGGAGCACAGAAGCTTTGCAACCTTGAACACTTTCTTTGGGAAGCAAATTGGTGAGCGGTACTGTCCGTGTACCACATGATTAGTAAGGTGTTTGTAAAAATACAGATTTTGTTTTGTTTAAAGTCCTGAAAAGTCTTGTTTTCTAAGTGTGGTATCCAGTCAAAGAGGAAAGAAAAAAAGAATTAATCACCAGAATGCTTCTCCTGGCAGTGGTTGGTTGGGTTTCTGTCCACCTCCCGGTTCTGGGCTGAAGTTGAGTCCCCGGAGGCACCTCTGTCCATCTGGGAAATCACTTGGAGTTGAAGGGAGAGGAGAGGTTCACCTCCATGTCCCCTAAACACTAGTACAAGCAGTGTGGTGCTGCTACACCAAAAGTTGAAGGTTCGAGTCCAGCAGCCGTTGCTTCTGGGGAGAAAAGGAAGAGAAGACTTGGCCTTCTGCTCCTGTAGAGACCACAGAAGAAGAATCCATTCCTTTGAGCTGTGGTGCTGGGGCAGAGTATCGAACGTACCATGGACTGCCCAGAGAACAAAGGAGAGAGCGTGAAACCAGTCTGCTCCTTGGAGACAAGGATTTTGAAACTCTGTCGCACATACTTTGGGCATGTTGGCAGGAGGGACCAGTCCTTGGAGAGGGACATCAGTCATGGAAGGATGGAAGGACAAGCAGGAGAGGAAGAGCCCGGATGAGATGGACTGACACAGTGAATGAGGTAATAGGGGTAATTGTGTCAGTGACCGTGAGGTTGGCTCAGGACAGAGCAGGATTCAGAGCTGTTGTTTAAAGGATCACTATGAGTCATAGTTGACTCAGTGACACACAACAACAACAACAACATGCAGGAGACTCCAGATGATCCCTGGTCAGCACACCTCGTACACAACCACTACTTACCTATTAGTGGAAGTTCGGGTACCGACTTACCCAGAGTGACAGGAGTACATGGTAGGATGCTGACCAGGTTTCAACACAGCTTTCAGACTAAAATGGACTAGGAAGGCTTGGCAGCCTAATCCTGAAAATTAGCCAGTGAAAGCCCTGTGGGTTACAATGCTCTGACCTGTAACCAAGACAGGAGCCTATGGCTCACCTTGGACCCCCATCCCTCACCCCTTCCTGACATCCTGCCATTGCCTTAAACTCTGCTATCCATTAACACTGGGTGATTGCTAATCTGCGGTTGGAGACTTGTCCAGATTACTCAGCAACTATGATGTCAATCCCTTGCTTTGCATCTGAAAGACAATGAATAAGGATGACAGAAGTAGCATTGATACTTTGGAGCTGTGATGTTGAGAAGAATACGGAATACCTCATGGACGGTCAGAAGAACAAACAGATAAGTCTTGGAGAAGGTGCAGCCGGAGGGCTCCTTTAAGGCAAAGATGACAAAGCTTCATCCCACAGACTTTGGGCATGTTGCTAGGAGAGGCTGTTGCTTAGAGAGGGACATTGTGTTTGGAAAGGCAGAGGGACAGTAAAAGAGAGGAAGACCTTCAACCAGACAGATTGATGACTGCCGCACGGGCTCCGATGCGTCTGATGCAGGTGAGGACAGGGCTCAGATCTGTTGTTGATAGGGCTGTTATGAATTGTATTCAAGTCAATGGCACCTAATAACAACCTCCACTGGGATAAGACAGTATCCTTTACAGTTTAACGTCCCAAAACCTGGTCTGAGCAAAACTTGCTTGACTCAGTCCCTGGAGTATGTGCAGAAACACTATTTGTGACCCGTACCTTCCCAAGGAAGATAAGCTACCCACCTGATAGGAGAATTGAATGGGAGCACCTTGAATACAGAGCAAGCTCGCCATCCTTAGGTGATGTCACTTGACCCTGAGCCTCTGTAAGAATTCACTTTGGAAAACTGTGAAAACAAAAATTCTCACCACTGGACGAGTGAATTTGTCAATGACTTAATTTTACTTGGATATACAATACACTTGGTACCAGCAGTCGGGAGATCAGGGGACATATTACGTTGGGAAAATTCGTAGTCAGGGACTTCTCTAAATTACTGAAGAACTATAGTGTCAATTTAGAGACCAAAGTGTGTCTAATTTAAGCCATGGTCTTTTCAGTCACTTGCTATGCATCTGAGAGCTGGACTATGAATAAGGATGACAGAAGAACTGATGCCTCTGACCTGAGGTGTTGGAGAAGAGTGCTGAATATCCCAGGGATTTCCAAAAGAATGAACAGATATGTCTTGGGTAAAGTGCATCCAGTGTGCTCTTTGGAGGCAGGAATGGTGAAGCTTCACCTGGTACACTTTGGGCATGTAGCTAGGAGAGGCTATTTTATGGAAAGGGAAATCACGCTTGGAGAGTGGACGGTCAGTGAAGGAGAGAAAGATCCTCAACCAGATAGACTGATATGTTGTTGTTGTTGTTAAATGCTGTTGAGTCATAAGTGACCCTATGAACGAAAGTCCTGGACTCCTATGTGACTTTCGTGCCCTTTCTCCAGGTTCATAGGGTTTCCAGTGGCAAACTATTATGGAAGTGGATGCCACTTCTGCTTCTGAGCTTGTTTTAGTCGGGGAGCTCCACCAAACACTATCCACCATGGGTGACCATTCTCGCATTTGACACCTCAGTGTCACCGTGTTCAGCTTCACAGCAGCCACGAGTTACCTCTGGACAGCAAGTGAACACACCAGGGTTACACGAGCTAGAAGAATGTTTGACCAAAGCCAATTAAAATCAGGCCTGAGGGCTGTGGAGTAGAGTTACCCACCTTCAGCTTGGTAGCATCACTTTCTGTCCACTAGACCAAATCATCTCTATGTTGTTGTAGTTGTTAAGTGTCGTCGAGTTGTAGGCGACTCATGGTGACCCTATGAACGAAAGTCCTGGACACCTGTGTGACTTCCGTCCTTTCCCAGGTTCATATTGTGACTTCAAAAATGGTTTCGACTATGTCAGAAATGATGAGGATGACATGGGATAAGACAGTGTACAGATCAGTTGTTGACGGCGTTGCCATTAGTCATACTGAATGACACCTAACAACAACAATTATTATAATGACCCCAAATTCTCTACCTTCTTTTATGAAGAGAAAGAAAACTCTTTCCCATAGATCTCTTTATGCTGCTATTGTTATTGTATTTATGTGCAGTCAAGGTGACCACAACTCCTAGTGACCCTACGAACAACACCTGAACTCTGTCCTATCCTGTGTCATCCTTTCCATGTATGATCTGCTCAAGTCCATCGGTACTGTCACTGCATCAGTCCGTCCTGCTGGGGACCTTCCTCTCTTTCTCAGACCCTCCACATTTCCAAGCATGAGGTCATTTTCCATGAACAGATATGTCTTGGAGATTGTGCAGCCGGAGTGCTCCCTGGGGGTGAAGATGATAAAGCTTCATCTCACATCTTTGGGCATGTTGCCGGAAGAGGGATGTTGATCTTGGGAAAGTAGAGAGGAAGCGAAGGAGAGGAAGACCCTCAACCAGGTGGATCAAAACAGTGACTGAAGCAATAGGCTTGAGCATGTCAGGGTTTGTGAGGACGACACAGGATAGGACAGACTTCAGATCAGTTGTTCATCGGGTCATGATGAGTGGGTCTTGACTCGATGGCACCTAACAAGAACAGTCTCTCCTGACAACATGTCAGAGTACGTGAGACAGAATTTCCCCATCCTTGCCTCTAAGAAGCACCCCGATTTCACTCGCTCCAAGACAGATCTGTTTGTTCTTTTGGCTGTTGTTGTGTGCCAGTCATCACGTCAGACCCTCTGGTGGGTTTTCAGAGGCAGTTAACTGCATGGGAAGAGATGGCCCATCTTTCTCCTGAGCGCAGCTGGTGGATTTGAGCTGCATGCCTTTGGGATTGCAGTGGCTTCTAGACCACCAGAGCTCCGTATTCTTTTTGCAGTCCACGGCATATCCACGACTCGTCACCAACACCACAGTTCAGAAGGATCAGTTCTTCTGTCACCCTTCTTCACTGTCCAACTTTCAGACATGTAAGAAACAGCTGCAGATACTGTGCTTGGACGCTGTTGCCTCAACCCTAGGGACAACAGATTGCAAGCTGCCCTGTCCAGCACCAGCCTCACCCTTTCCCTGCCCGAGCCCACGGTTGCAGCGACTCTTAATCCTTGTTGTCGTGGGGCATCCTCTCTTTCTCTGACCAAGTTTCTCCGTATGAACTCTTACGTCCTTCGGCTCACCGAGTCATGGTTCCTGTTGTCATGAGTTCCCCCACATCTCACCTGGCACCATCACCCCCCACGTCCATCCCTTTATTTTTTTTTCTTTAAAGAAACTCCTTGCTTGGCCTCTCCCTTTGTCATTCTTGCGAGAGAGAGAAAGAACGTGCCGGTTGGAAGACAACATGCTGGCAGCAGAAGGACCATGGGGACGTGCAGGCTGGCATGTCTGTTCCCTTGTACATGGAGTCATCACTATTCAGGGCAGACCTGACGGCGGCCCATCACAGCTGTAGGTGAGCCCCGGTGCCTGGGCGAGGAGTGCAGGACCATAGCTGAAGCCACCTTCAGTGGGTGGACAGGAGGACAGCCTCCACCCGAGAAGTCCTTCCTCAACTCCTTCTTCTACAAGGTGCACTTCCCTGAGCAGGAACTTTGACAAATGGCATTTTATTTTCAAATGAACTCACTGAACAGGCATGCAAATGGAGCCATCTTTTGTCATGTCATCAGGAGGGGTTATTTCTGCAGAAGAGGCACAGCACGCTTGGTAAAGGAGAGGCTCAGTTAAAAAGGAAAAGACTTAAAGAGATGGACGATGCGGTGCCTGGAACGGAGGGTTTAGACAGCAGAGACAGCGAGGTCGAGGCAGCGCCAGACAGCACCTCCTTCTGCTGGACACGGGGCGCTGTGAGTTGGAAGGGCAGCATCCGATAACAGCAGCCAGCGGGCACCAGGCGGCCCAGGTTCAGACACTGGGCAGCCCACATTTAGGCACCAGAACGACCACGTTCAGGCATGTGCAAGGGCCAAGCACAATCCTTTCCTCTTTCTCCACAAGCTTTATTTTTCAAAACAGTTTTGGTTTTGTTGTTGGTAGGCGCTGCCATGTTAGCTGTGACCCAGAGCCACCTCTGGACAACAGAGCTGAACTGTGCCCTGCTCGGTACCACCTCACAGTCTCTCAGATGCTCAAGCCCATTGCTACGGTCACTGCGTGTCCATTCAGTTCTTAGGAGGGTCACAAGATGCATGCCGTATACAAATCAAGCATGTCAGCTACATTCAGAAGGAAGATTCCAAGAACGTCTTTATCATCTATAAACTCACGTTTATTGGCAAGGTCATGGATTATAAAAGCTTCTTCTGAGCTGTCTGTGGGCTTGAGATTCAAGTCAGGTAACAGGTTTTTAAATCAAAGAGTTGGACTGCAGTCACCTTCTCATCTTCTTTCTCTTTTTCTCCTCACCCTGAAAAAGCAGGGAAGCAGAGGATTAAGTAGGAAGTTCAAGGAGTTGCTCCTGACTGATGGTAACCCTCCATTGGGTTTAAGTTTGCCTGGTGGGTTCAAACCACTGACCTTCTGCTTAGCATCCCAGTGTGCCATTCACAAGGTTCCCAGAGCTCCATGAAAGGCAAAAGAAAGGGCAGAAGGAAGAGGCATAGAGTGGGATGTTGAGGTTGTAAACCTTTGTGGAAGATTTGCAATTACCTCATCTTTTGCTTCCAGAGAAGTTGGTGGGCTTGAACTGCTGACTCCTGGTTGACAACTGAGAACTTTAAATACTGTGTCACCAGCTCCTTATGATACATACAATATGGGGTTGAAAAAAAAGGGTAACAGATAGGAAGGTCTCTATGTCTGCTTCCTATGGTTCCAGTGACAAATTACCCCACTCACAGTTATAAGAGGTCAACATCCAAGGTCAAGGTGTTTATTGGCCAAAACTATATTGCTCTGCACATGAGGAACTCGAGGCTCAGATGGGCTCTGTCCTGTTAACAGAGAATGGCAGAGCCGGAACAGAAGCTGGGTGTGCTGGCTCAAGTCTGCACTCTTGACCACTTCGCTTTCCTGGCTGGGGACCTAGAGACTGAGGGGTTCACCGAGTGTTTGTGAGGGCTGCTGGCCTCCCACCAGATGGCCTCCCAGATGGGCTCAGGGCAGCCCTACCCCGACCTGCTCTCATGACCTTCCTGACCCAACCGGCCTTTTAGCTTTTCTCTCCTTACGTGGCTGTATCCACAAGTCCGTGGGTTGTGCAAAGGGCCACTAACTGAGAGGTTGACCACTGAAATCCCCCCAGTGGCCCTTTGGAAGAAAGGCTTGGTTATCCACTTTTATAAAGGTTGTTGTTTTCCCTCAAATTCATTCCTACTCCCTGGGACCCTGTTCCCAGTGGCTTCACATGCATGTGCAAACTGGACAGACAAGAAGGGAGATGGAAGAAGAATCGATGCCTTTGGTTGTGGTGATGATGAAATCGTGTGGATGAGTCTGGTTTGGAGGAAGTGCACCCGGAGTGCTCTTTAGAGGTGAGGCTGGCCAGGCTCCATCCCAGTGTTGTCGGTACGTTACCAGGAGAGGCCGTCCTTGGAGGGGACATCACACTGGAAAGGGTGGAGGGTCCGAGGAGGAGAGGAAGCTGAGGGCATGGATTGAACAGGAGCTGCGGCAGTGGGCGGTGCACAGTGGAGATGGTGAGGGCTGTGCAGATTCAGTCAAGGGTTACAGCCGTCGTAGACAGGGTCACTGAGCTGGTGGCACCTAACAGCAGGTTGTGGGTTGGGGAAGAGGCCTGAGCATCCCATGGACTGTCAAAAGAACAGATATGTCTTGGAGAAAGTGCAGACAGAAAGTTCCTTGGAGGCAAGAATGGTGAAGCTTCATCTCTCAGACTTCGGAAATGTTTGTTGTTGTTGTTGTTAAATGCCGTAGAGTCGTAGGCGACTCATAGCGACCCTGTGAACAAAAGTTCTCAACACTTGTGCCACTTTCATCCTCTCTCCAGGTTCATAGGGTTTCCGGAAGCAAGCTATTACGGAAGTGGATGCCACTCCTGCTTCCAAGCTTGTTTTAATTGGGGAAGAGAGACTATTCCCGGGACAGGGATATCATGCTTGAAAAGGTGGAGGGTCAGTGTAAGAGAGGCAGACCCCCACAAGGTGGATTGACACAGATACCGCAGCAATGCGCTCACGCGTAACTGAGGTTGTGAGGACGGCACAGATTCAGATCTGTTGTTCACAGGGTTGCAGTGAGTTGTTCTCAACTTGATGGCATCAAACAGCAGCAGCAGCAACAACAAGGAAACTAAACAAAAAAGAACAAGCACAAAACAAAGAGTTTTCCAATTTAAAAAAAATTAAAAAAGGATCAAACGCAACGCTGTCAAGTAAATTCCAGCTCACGGCGACCCTCCTTTCAGTTTCCGTAAATCTATCCTCATGGGAGAAGACTGAGTATCTTCTTCCCAGGGACTCAAACTGCTGAACGTTCAGTTAGCAGAACAACGTGTAACAGACTGTGACGTCGCGGCTCCTTCATACAGAAAAATGGATCCAGGTTAGTTCAAGGAACCAAAGAACCGAACAGCCAAGCCCACTTCTAGTTGATTCTGACGGGCACTCGGGCAGCACAGTGTGTATGGAGGGGGTCGCACTGCTAACCCAGGGGGCACCCCACTGGGGGTTAGAATTCACCAGTGACCCTGTCAGACAAAGCTGAGCGAGCTCCGCTCGTGTGATTGCCACTGCATTGTGGAGAGTCGGCCCTGGTGGAAGGTGGATCGCAGGAGGGGTGGGTGATGGAGCAGAGATCAGGGAATGGATGAATAGGGTGAAGAGAAAAGAGGGGTACAGTGAAGCCTCGGTAAGACAGTGAGATGAGGGGGAAAGCACCATCGCTCAACTGTAATTGATGTTAGAAGACAAAGTACATGTGAGAGTTCAGTAGACAGTGTCATAGAC